>NC_138381.1:28658153-28826543 GCF_054177405.1 Leptonychotes weddellii | reverse complement strand
GGGGGGGGGCGCCTGGGTGGCTCAGTTGGTTAAGCAACTGCCTTCGGCTCAGGTCATGATCCTGGAGTCCCGGGATCGAGTCCCACATCAGGCTCCCTGCTCAGCAGGGAGTCTGCTTCTCCCTCTGACCCTCCTCCCTCTCATACTCTCTGTCTCTCATTCTCTCTCTCGCAAATAAATAAAATCTTAAAAAAAAGAAAAAAATTAAAAAAAAAATTCCCCTGTCCACTGCTGTGTGCTTCACCGAATGTGGGAAGCTGAGCGTGAACTTCAGCAAAAGGGCTGTTGAGCAAATAAAGGCAGATAAAGAATGTTAAAGGACTAAAAAAAAAAAAAATTATAAATTGCAAACTGTCAGACCATCCATAGCCCCAGCCAAGTCCAAATGGCTTCATTTTCCTTTTCTAGCCTGGCCAGTCCACTTGAGTCTCTCCCACTGGTATTTTTGGGATACAGTCCAGGCCATTATGAATAGATTCAACAATGTGCAGTGATCTTGAAGCTTGCAGAAAAGTTTGGGACTACTTAAATTACACCCAATTTATCTTTGCCAGGGGATTGTGTAGATCTGTCAAAAGTATCCTTGGTTCCCCGGTGAGCTAACTTGCAGTAATTCTGCCATTGGGAAAGATTTAGAGGTACAGTACATAATAAATGCTCAGGATTCAGTATTTCCTTTTAGTTGAATCTTCGGTCTCCTTCCATTTCAACAACTATAACCTCTTTCCCTTTGTAACAATAGCTATTCACCCTGGGTGTCTTTCCAGCTAGATATGGAATGCCTTTGTCAACCTTAACCTCACCCAGACATGGAAGGCTGTTTCCATACTCAATCAAGCCATTTGTTAAATGTTTATTTGCCTGGGGTATAGTTGGTTCAACTTCCTGTGTTCCTGAATGTGATATTTTTCCTTTTCAGAACGGCACTTAACTAAAATGATATTGTAGGGTAACTGCTGGAGTTTTCAAGGATCCAAGTGCCAGAGTATGTGGTCTTAAGGCAAGAGCCTGTGTCCTAGAGCCAGGGGAGCTGAACTGGATACCAGGTTCTACCCTTGGGAATTTTGCCATTTCTTAGAGAGTTCATCTGGTTCAGCCTTGGTTTCCTCATCTGTGAAATGAGAACAGTGTCTTCCCTCAGAAATGTATTAATAATTACCTGACATGATATACAAAAGGTAGTTCACATAATGCCCTGCCTTGACTCACTGATCCTTTTCTGCTTCTCCTCTTATGCTTTACTCCTTCCCTACCTCTTCTCCTCTCTCCCTCTCCACCTTTCATCCCTCTGACCTTTTTCTATATCCTATTCTGTCTGCAATATTTTCCAGCTACCTCCTCCAGTCTTGCCAGAGAAGTCTATTACAGAACCTACACATGCAACACGCCTTCCTGTAGACTTTTTGCTTATGTGGTCCCTTGATCATGTCTGCAATTGTCTCTCCATACCCCAAGCATTATTCAAATGCTGCTCTGCCTTTAAGATTCTGCTTCAGTCTCACCTTCCCTGTGTACACTTGTCTGATGATTCTACCCAATACTCAGCTCTTTTTCTATCTCAGTCCTTACTATACTTACTGTGTGTCCTTTAAGAGTCAGTCACTCTTCTGCATGTTTTTATTTGTTTGGGTTTTGTCTACATAGTTAGACTCTAAGCTCACTAAGATCAAATTTGTTTATGGTTTGCATTCCCTGAAGCACCTATCCTATCTGTAGACAGATTATAGGTCTTAAAATACGTTAAACAATGGGTAACTAAATATTAGTCCACTTCTCCAGGTTGGTCCTAGCTATTTCAATATTTATATCTCTAGGTGAGAGAATTCTCCCATTCTCCTAGAAGGTTCTCACTTCATAGGCCTATTATTGCCATGTTTCTAGTTCATAATATTTGGCTAAAATTTTTTTTAAAGAATAATTTTAAAAGAAAAGAAACCTTCTGAATAAAATTTTGACTCCTGTCTATGGCTTTAATGTTAGGGTATTATAATATCCAGTGATGCTCTGGTAAATGGTTAACAACCATTTTTGTAGGAAAAGGGGGGAGAAACAAAACAAAACAAAAAAACAAAAACCTGATCTGTACTGTTTGTCAATTTCCATGGTGTAAAAAGTCCCATCATGGCTGACTTCAAGCATCTAAGAGTGATGTCACAGAGGGCAAAGTCATGCACATTCAAAAATGTGTGTGCACATTCAGCCTCCTGAGTCACTACATACCAGCTCCAGCTCACCACTAAATATCCCACCATCTTTAAGACAGGTGACTTTCTCTGTTTTGGAATATCTTAAGACCTCGTCTCTCCAGATAGCTCTAAAACCCATTCATTCTGTAAATATCATTCCCATTGACAAAAACAAAAATAACCCAAAAACAAACAAACAAAATAAACCCACAAAAAACAAAACCACACACAAACAAGAGCTATCCAGGGATGGATCTGAACTTTCCACTTTAGGAAATTTTTCTCAGAATTCCTTCCTAGACTGCTCTAATAAAGACTGACATGTTTGTCCTTCAACATGAAGAACTGAAATCTCCAGAATGAGAGTTCACCTGTAAAATACTAACATTGCTTTATCCATCTCTAATAGATGGTGCTATTTTTACGAGCATATGCTAGAGAAGTGGATTCACTAAGTGTTTCTCTCATTTTAACAAGCTGTTGGCATATAGCATTAGTTTGGTATACTTACATACCAGCAAACATTGAATTTGTCACTCCAGGTACTGGTCTTAATTACTTAAAATTCCTCCTTTCTGGGGCACCTGGGTGGCTCCATCAGATGAGCGACCAACTCTTGGTTTCCACTCAGGTCATGATCTCAGGTTCCTGAGATCAAGCCCCCGCCATCGGTCTCTGTGCTCAGCAAGGAATCTACTGGAGTTAATCTCCCTCTCCCTCTCCCTCTGCTCCTCCCCTGCTCACACTCTCTCTCTAAAATAAAAATCTTAAAAAAAAAAAAAATCCTCCTTTCCTAAACATACCTCCAGTCAACAATACTCTGATAAATGTTTTTATCTCCACAGTGGTAGACTCCAGCATTTCCCACCATGGCTGATTTTAAGCTTCCAACATGACATCAATAAGTTAACAAAATTCCTGAAAATATATTAGTTAACTCTAGTGAGCTAAGACTCTAAGACAAAAACAGTCCAGCTTTAACACATCTCCACCCCGAGTGTACCTATGGTGGTACCTTATGGTACTAATGCAAAGTGGGTGAGGCATCTCTTCGTTAATTCTCCTATTCTATTCAATACCATACTTCTAAGGGTTGTCTAATTCAGAAAGCAAACTTGAATTATGTTCAAAGGACCAAAATTATAGTCTGGATCTTCCACAATTAGCTATGAGACTTTATGTCTATCCCTTAACCCTCTTTGGACACAGCTTCTCCAACTGAGGAAGAAAGACTACAACATATGTGAGATGCCTTTCCAGCTCCAACATTCATCTTTCTGACATAAGTGTTGAGAAATGGGCTCTGCATTAATAAGCAAGTACCCGTTCTTGGCATCTGTATCAAATTTTACACATCTATAGATGTTACATCTAGAACATCTTCAAAGTTTCATATAGTCTGAAAGTTTCAAAATTTCAAATAGTTTCAAACTTACCAAAAGATGCAACTAAAGCATAAATTGTCAATATGCATTAGTTTATCAATTCCCTCTGCAGAAAACATCTCTAACTGGCATTTTATCCACTCTACTTACTTCTGAAGTCATCTCTGTAACTCTTTCCCCATCAAGACTGTTGCTTTATTTCTCCTCTGTTTTGTTTTGTTGTTGTTGTTTTGTTTCTCTCTCTTTAACACACAGTGATAAAGCAAGAATTGGGTAATAGGTTTGATTAACTTAAAAAATTCATGCTACTAGCCACCCATCCCAGCAAATGGATCACATGCATCACAAAACATTTATATCACTGTCTCTGTCCTAAGATTATAATTCTTATATAGCTGGCTCTCCTTTGTTAGGCCATTCTATTATTTAACATAATGTATACTAACAGCTTCGCACACTAAAGGCTGAAATACTGGCTGTCTCTAGAGAATACAGAAAGATAATATACTTGTTTTCAGCAGAGTTAACATTACTTTATATGACCTCTGTACTTGTAACATAGCAAACAGCAACTCTAAACTAGTGCAAATCAAGAATTCAGCTCAGGCATCTAACCTCATACTGTTCACATGTCAAATGTGAGCTCGAGCAGCAGGAAACTGGCCTGCTCTTTCTAATTACAATTATGATAAGAGTTTAGCACAAGTCTACTTAAAATCATAAAACCTTTCGGTGCAAGATTGGTGTTTTATCTCATTGTATATTCATATGATTAGGTTTATTTGACTGCTCAGAGAAAAAAATGATCCTCATTGTCCAACATATTCTTATTTAGGATGCTACGAAGAGTAACCCATGTGCAATCACACATTGTCTAGTTTTCATGCAAATAGCACAAGCATGAAAAACAAGATGATGGGAAAGGCTTTTCCTCTCCTCCCTAAAACTAATCTCTCCCTTCCAGGGAGACCACAAATCTCAGGTTCAAATAAAAAAGTCTTTAATTGGGTGGAATTTCTATGCAAAAAACTAATGCTATTTGGACCAGCAGGCAAGTGCAATTCTCCATCTCGCCAGGGAACCACATTTTCCTTACTAAACTGGGTCCCTCTTTCCCAGCACTGACAAGGCAAAAAGTGTTCCAATTAGTGAAGCTCATTTTTCTCCTATCACTCTTCTCTCGTGTGCCAGTGTGGGGTAAGTAAGCGTAGGCATGGGAAATTGCTTTAAGTCATTGATGGAAGAACCAACTGATTGATTGATATTGGGCTGAGGCAATCTTCCTGTTCATCCATTGGTTTGCCACTCATCGGGAAGCCAAGAGCACTGAAAGTAAGCCAAGCCTGTCAGATGTGCCACTGAGAACACTGTTCTTTGTGGAATATTTTTGGATGCCAGATGCCAATCACTCATGGGACTTTGCCGCCCAATAAGAATTTCAGATGTGGACTTTAATTATAGTCTAGCAGAAAAAGGATGATGGAGGGAGCAGAAGCAGCTTTATTTTTAGCAAACCCAGCTCTTAGCCACCACAAACCCTGTGAATCTATTTTAGGGGCTTGTCATTGTTGTTTGGTGACTTTCATCAATGTTGCTAAAAAGTATCAGGTTGACAGTTTGGGGAGTCAAAGGTCTTCAACCTAGAGAAGTGGAGAGACAACAATGACCACATTTGGCAGGAGCTAAGCCCTGATGTTCTAGTGTTAACTTAGAGAACATGCTGAACCCCCTCTAGGAGATGTAGAAAAGTTTAGATTTCAAGAATAATCAGTTGCCTTTAACATCTGCCTGAAAATGCTTTAGGGAAGGAGGGCAAGTTCGTCAAGGAGTCTACAACCCAGTGGGAGAATAAAGTAGAAATTAAAGGAGAGAAGAGTTCTAATTTTATTAACACTTTAGTCTCTATGTGGACTTTCATGGATCACATAGATTTCTGGTGAAGCAGTCATTAGTGGCTGAGGCAATCAGTAAGATAATGACATTTACTGAGCACAAACTTCATCCTAAGTAAAAAGAAACAGAGCACAAAGACTTTCTCCTCAGGACTTCCACATATGTAATTGGAGAACATGTCAACAGGTAGAAATGCATACTTCTATTATATATTAATAGTTTCACAGAAATGCTAACTGGGTTCAGAGAAATGGCAACAAATTTAGTGGTGATATTTAGGAAGTCAGCTTTAAAAAGATGGCTATGGTATATCCCACCCTGACCCTGCATATACACACACCCTAGCTAGGAGTTAGACATAAACTCTCTTTTTATACCATGCGGCAGCCATCAAAAAGTAAAGACTTGATATCTGTGAATTGGCAACCTACTGCCAAGAGGCCCCCTCAGCCCATTACCATTTTCAGAGCTCTGCATCTTGCATTTTTTAGCTTAATGTTAAAGGGCAATGAGCCTAAGACATCCTACTTAGAGGCTGCTGTTTTATTATTTATTTGTTTGTTTATTTATTACATTCGATGTGCTGTCTTTATATACTCCTCATCTTAAAAACCATGGTCATTACAGGCCATCAATATTTATTAGACAAATAATGCTTGAATGATACTGCTTTGAAATTAAGGAAAATTGTATCCTGAATAGATGGAGAGCCCTGGAGGAGCCTGCAATCAAATGAGAGGAGTCAAATGATTCAGCACAGGCTTCAAAACAGATATAAGGACTTCCTGTTTACTATTCATTTTCATTCAAAAACTATACATTAAACACTCACTGTATTTGATCTCTGATGTGACTTAGGTGATTTTGGGGATTTGGGGGATATAAAGTAGACACAAAATGCAGTACTTGCCATCTATTATAGCATACAAGATAAAAATGTACTGCAGAGGCAATTATGTATAATAAAATACCAAAAAGAAGGACTTAAGTAATATGAATTACCTAAGATCAGATCAGAAGGAGATCATTATGGGCTGAAGTATTTAGGAAAGATTTCAAAAACTCCACAGAGATAAGGCAGTTATCTAGCTAATAGCATAAAAATAAATAAATTGAAAACCTTACCCTTTTAAATAATGGACTTTTGGCCTGAATTATTTACTTCATGATTCTGGTTTGATCAGAAAAATGAGATATTTATACATAGATCTTGGGTAGTCACAAAAACACTGTTAATTAGATGGATTTAAGTTTAAAGCTATTTCACCATATTACAATGGTAATGGACTAAAAGGACCTCTTACTAGTATGCCTTTTCAGTGCTATGGAAGTAGTACATGCAGTTCCCTTTTCTGAAAAGACCACTGTGATCTGAGGTGACCATAATGCAGAGTCCAAGTTCCACTGGCTCGCCTCCTAGCCGTGTCTGGAATAGTTCCTGTTCTCATACTATGTCCATATGAAGTGGGCAAAACTACCACCATCTGTTCAAAGCAGCAAGGGACAACCCATAGCAGCAAGTCCTAATGACCTGTCTCGATCAATTCATCACAAGTATTCACTGAATTCTTGAGATGTTCAAGACAGTCTTCAGAGGCATGTGGAATACAAAGAAGATTCCTGCCCTCCAAGAGCTTACTATAGAGTAGGGAATCAAGACATGCACATATAAAAAATAATTAATTATAAACAATGTAATGAATAATAAGTCAATCTTATATATTAACAGATATGGTAAAGGGGACCGGTTTGAGAGAAATATTTCTCCCTTTCCAAGTTCTTTAAAATTACCAGCACAGGGGCACCTGGGTGGCTCAGTCGTTAAGCGTCTGCCTTCAGCTCAGGTCATGATCCCGGGGTCCTGGGATCAAGCCCCACATCGGGCTCCCTGCTCAGCGGGGGGCCTGCTTCTCCCTCTCCCACTCCCCCTGCTTGTGTTCCCTCTCTTGCTGTGTCTCTCTCTGTGAAATAAATAAAATCTTTAAAAATAAAATAAAATAAAATAAAATTACCAGCACATTTTCTCCCCTTCTCCACATAGCAGTCAAGTAAAGGCTAGCTACAGACAGAAATCCATTTCCTGGCCACCACCCAAGTCTGCTTTCAGACTTGCTTGCCTCCTTAACCCTATACTCTGGCTATCAATAGTTAGTTCTAGAGCTCCTCAGTTTGGCAACTTATGGAAACTCTCCTTTCTGGTTTAGTAAAACTGGTTTCTTCTTGACTTTCCATTCTGTACCCTCCCCTGAATTCCATATCATCCATAAATTCCATAAGAGACTATCATTCCCCAGCCTAACAAAAGACTAAAAGCTAGGTTAGCCCCTGGTCACTCCTGCCAAACAAAAGTAGTGTCAGAGTAACGAGAAAAGGACAATTAAAACATGCACAATGTGTCAAGGCACAGGAAGACCAAAATAAAATCAATGCCAAGCAGTCAAAAGTTCAGATTTAGAGAAGGAAAGGATGATGTTCCTCCAACTTGATCATCTCTCAAGATGGCCAGTGAAAAGCTTTAAGTCACTATCTTGAAATCCTTTTGTAAGCACTTAATGCTGAACAATGACTATTTGTTGGGTTAGTGCTCAGAGCTTGGTCACTTATCTACCCAACTGCGCTTCATTTTGTTCTATGGCTTGACTGGCCCATGCTAATAGTGTGTCTATGGTCATCAACCTGTTGCATTCTCTGCCTTTATGATTCTGACTCAGATTTACTGATTCCCATTCAAGACAAAAAGAAGTGACTTCTAGAGCACAGACAGAATTCTTAAGCATTGCAGATACTCACCTTCTCAGCTAGCATGTAGCTTCTAATGAAAAGGACTGTGCCTGTGGTTCTAAGTCTTGAAAAGAAAAGAAAAGTGAAACAAGAATATTTATTCTTTTACCTCCGTATTTACCTTCTTCCAATGACCAAACTCTTTCATTCCTAACCCTCAGAGACTGTGAAGAATTGCTAAGAAAAATCACAGAAGAAAGGAATAGGAGAGCAAAGTAGGAAATGGGGTTGTTTGAACTTGCTTTCAGAAGAACAGAATCAACACTTTGCCTGACTCTCTACATCTTAAGAAAATGTGGCAGCTCAGTTATGGGTGATGGCTAAAGGACTCGCTCTATGACTCTTTTATGACCACTCAGAATGTAACTCAGGTGCTCAAAGACCAAGAAGACAGATGCTGTAAGCAATTCTAATGTGTCTGGGGACAACCGTGGTGGCCAAGCTGTCAGCAAGGTTGATATGCTGACACAGTGCCTTAGAGTAACACCAACAGCTCTGTCTCCTAAAAGCAAAGCCTCTGCAACAATTACTGGGTTATTATGTCATAACATAGATTCTTAAGGAAAAATCAAATATGTGAACCATTATCACTTCCTATTATTATTGTTTCAATGGCTCCCAAAGTGTCCTTTGCATGGACTCTAGAGCTAAAGAATCTGAATTTGTTTCTGTATGTGACATTGGGAACAACTGAATCTCTCTGTATTTGTATTTCCTCATCTAAAATGGGGATAATAATAATATCTATTTCACAAGGTTGTTGAGATGGGTTCTGTAGGTAAAACATTCAAAGTAGGGCCTAGAACATGATAAGTGCTATTAAGTGTTAGCTATGTGCATTATTATTACAACTTGCTCAGTACTTATAGACCAATACCCTGCTCAAAAAGCATAAAAAAATCCCTCCATTGTCGTCTAGAAAAATTTCCAACTCCTTTGATGAAAATGCTACACAAATCAACAAACATTTAATTTTGTTCAAAGGGGAGGGATTCAAAGAATTAAACACAACTGGTTCTGAGCTGCTTACTCAGCTCTAGAGTTTCACAGGAGGCACAATGCTGTCCACATTTGAAATCTGTTACCAGCTCAAGCCCTCATCTGTGATTTATTCTTTTTACAAAAAGGCAAATATCAACACCCCTCCTCTTCATTTCCACACATGACTAGATTAAATGGGTTTTTGCCCACAGAATCCAAGGCACCCAGAAACACAGAACCTCACTAACAAAAGAAGACACATTCTAATGTCAAGCATTTGTACAACACATCTCAAAGGAACCAAACCTCCTCAAGCCTTGCTTTGCTGGAAGAAAACTCTGAGCATTCTTTTTTCCTGTGCTGCAACTGATATCACTGTGGGACAAGGGCCCCAATATAAGGAAATTACACCCAGCATCAACTGCCATGGGACAAGGTCACAGAAAAGGATTAGCAGAATTTGAATATTGAAAAATTCAGACTGGATCTAAACAAAAAAAATGTCCTAACTATAATAGGTTAAAGCTTCTCACTAACTCCTTCCTGGTAAGGTAACTAGAAATGACTATCACGACCATGTTATATTCCACATATAGAACATGCTATCCTTTCGCGTAGCTGAAATAAATAGTATATTAAGAAAGCTGAGGGGCGCCTGGGTGGCTCAGTCAGTTAAGCGTCTGCCTTTGGCTCAGGTCATTATCTCAGGGTCCTGGGATTGAGCCCCACTGAGCAGGGAGCCCGCTTCTCCCTCTCCCTCTGCCACTCCCCCTGCTTGTGCTCTCTCTGTCAAATACATAAATTTTTAAAATCTTAAAAAAAAAAAAAAGAAAGAAAGAAAGCTGACATACCATGGCGTATGATCTCTTAGTCTCAGCCTAAACTATGTGTGTTTTTAGCAAGTCTCAAATTAAAGAACCTTCCAAAAGGTATTAAAAGGAGCTATTTGAAATAGTAGGACTCTTCCTCATGACTGCAGCCAAGATCTTGATATCCAAAGTGGACAAAACTGGATAAGAAACACCTATTACAAAAGGTTCTCTTAATATCTGGGAGCGCTGACAATGGCCTTGCACGTAGGCTTCTGTTTTCCCACTGCAGTGTTATTTGCTATTACTCTCTTCTGCTCTCTGCATTACTGTTTGTTTTCTTAAGATTTATTTATTTATTTTAGAGATAAAGCAAGTGGGTAGGGGCAGAGGAAGAGGGAGAGAGAGAGAATCTCCAGCAGACTCCCCACCAAGCACAGAGCCCAACACGGGGCTCAATTTCACAATCCTGAGATCACGACCTGAGCTGAAATCAGGAGTCAAACGCTTAACCAACTGAGCCACCCAGCCACCCACCTCTGCATTACTTTTTAAAGATAAGTTGGTTTCTCCCCTCTTTGGCATGCATCACAATTTCTGAGATCTGGAATATGGTCTCATAGTCCTCATCACTTACTGCAATTTTCTCTTTCCAGTTAAGATTCAATTCCTACCTCTGCATAACATCATCCCTGATCATCCCAGCCTAAAGAAGCACTCCCTCCAATTTTATAACTGTGAGCCAGTTAAGAGGAGTCACTTTGTTGGTTTGTCTTTCCCCTTTCCCCACTGAACCTTGCATACAGTATTTGTTAAATGAATTTTATCCCTTATAAATGCTACTATACTGTGATCATTTCCTTATCCCATTTAGGCTGCCTCTAAATGTATGTATAAAAGACTGACTATATCACAGCTCAGATGAATAAGCTAGAAGGTAGGGAAAAAAAATGAAAAAGGCATCGGGACCATGCTGGTACATAAGGAAGTCCTTGCTCTTGAGAAGAGCCTTGGCTTTGACTTTATGAACTTTACCAACAGCCAGGGTTTTTTTCTTTTAATGATTTTTTTTTTAAAGATTTTTTATTGATTTATTTGACAGAGAGAAAGACAGCGAGAGAGGGAACACAAGCAGGGGGAGTGGGAGAGGGAGAAGCAGGTTTCCCACTGAGCAGGGAGCACGATGCAGGGCTCGATCCCAGGACCCTGGGATCATGACCTGAGCCGAAGGAAGCCGCTTAACTGACTGAGCCACCCAGGCACCCCTTAATGATGTTATTTTTAATAAAGGAGTTACAAAGCTAATCTTTCACAAATGGAGGGAAAAGAAGGACTCCTTCACTTTAGGAATGAAATCTTGTTTCATTTCCCCTTTGATGTCTGTATTTAGGTTGTCTTTTGTGACCTTGGCGAGCAAATTCTACCACTGTGCAGCTGAGGTTACAACACAGAAGGGCCTGGCCTTCTCTAAGCAGCATTTGCTCACCCCACAGAACTTATCTGGTGATTCCAAGGAACAAATGGCTTTTGCTGGGCTCTTCAATAATATGATTTGCATGCTTGAAATGAGATCGCCAAAGTAATTGTAGAATATTGCTTGCCATTACCGTCATTAAAAACAGGCAGATGTAGGAGCACTCCCAGGGAAAATCTTCCTGCTGGGTTTTCATGGAGATAAGTGCACAAAATCCACTTTTGAAAAGATGTTGAATGGAATGAATTTGCCATTCACTAGCTGTCTGATGATGATTTGCTTGTTAATTGGAAGTTTAGGCTTTAGAGAAGCCTTAACAAATTTGATTGCTAAATTCAGGAGGTTTTCTCCCTCCTTACAAGCCATATTCAGAGGCATAAATCCTACTTTTTGCATGTGTCTTTATGTGTTCATTTAGAATCTCTGTGAAAAGAAACCAATCCCTGACCCTCTTGTCAGTGCCACGTTTTGGAGTGACTTTACCAACAAACAAGGACAAAACATTTTGTCCCTTTATAAGTGTCTCTAGGGCCCAAATATTCACTAACAGGGGAGGGGACAGAGCCATGAGATAAGCTGAAAGAAAAGGCAGAAATGTTATTAGGTTATTTCAATGCATATGTCTGTTAATTATCCCATACTATGCTTCCAATAACTGGGAGGCTGGACCCCACTTCTGGGCACCATTTCATTTACTTTGCAAATTAGCTCCACTGCTGCTAATAAATCAAGTAAACTTTTCAAAGGGGCAGTGGGGGAAGGGAGCCAGTGAGCAAACATTTGTTTGGAAATCCTGCTGCTTTTCTTTTCTATTCAGACACAGCTGAGTGTCCTCTGATCTAAACAATGTCAACTAGCTGGCAAGGTTAGCAGCCCCCTGAGAAGGGTCTGCTTTATTTTTAATGACCACAGTTGCACATCTACAAAATGACTTTATTCATCCCTGTCATTACCTATCCAGATTAGTTTCCTCTAAGTGATGATAAATTTATTGCCAGCCATGGAGAATGACAACTGCCACGTGGAGCTACATGAGCAGTTACATAAACAATCTAGACAAGAGCTCCTATATGGTGTCATATAGCATTTCCAAGATCTAATGGTTCTAGGAAAGAATAGCCAAATAGCCTTTCTTTTTCCATCATTCCCAGGGATTGAATAGTGTATATGTACATCATCTAATAAGCCTGCACTGAGCATTATTTATATAGCAAATGATACTGGCATGTAATTATATATAACATAGAGTGGGAACAGTTCCATGCAGATGCCTACAAATAATAACTGTTTTAAAGACTTAGTAAATTAAAAGCCTCTCCATGATCCTTAGTCATTGGAGTCTTTGTCATTACAAATAACACACCTAGGCACTCCTAAACTACAACAGCCAAGAGGAGGTAAACCTGCCCCTCTAGGAGATTAAAACTCCAGCCTCACACCCTTCTGCAGCTTGTGAGACAGAGACCACTGTGGTTGCATTGATTTACTCGAAAGTATTTATGAGGTGTTGTCTATGTGCCACAGTCCATGTAGATGCTTGTGATACAATGGTGAGGATGGTCTCTTCTTTTAAGGAAAATATAGTCTAGTGGGGATGAAATGAAACTGAACACTGTAGTGGTAAAGCTTAACAAGGGTCACTTATGAGGGAGGAGGAGCCAATCTAGTCTCAGAAGTCTAGGGAAGGCTTCCTGGAAAAGGTGACCATTAACTGGACATCTAAGGAATGACTAGGAGTCGCTCCTAGATGGTTTTGGTGGAGAAACGTCATGTACAGAGACTCAGCTGCAAGAGACTGAAACATGCTCAAAGGCTGGGTGATGTTCAGTAGAGCTGGCAGGAAGCATGAGCAAAGAAAACAGCAGTGCTGGTGAGGAGGGGGATCCTGGGGTTTTGAAGGAGACAGGCAGGGTCCTGAAGGCTTTTGCATCACTGGCTCCTGGCCCAGGGATTGCTCGTAAATATGAAGAACGAATGCATGCATAGATAAATGAAAACTGAAATACATGAAATCCTGGCACTAACGAAGTCCAAGAAGAAACATTCACTTTGCTCAGAGTTTAAGGACACAACCAGCTCCCCTACATACCATTCCTGTGACTCTAAAAGGGACCAAAACAAACAACTGTGAAGCAAAACATATTTATACCAAAGCTTTGTTGAAATCATAGAAAAGTCACCTCAATGGAAAGGGGCCCCAAAGGCTTTGCCTCTGACTTGCCCTTTGGGGAGTCATATCCCATACTATGGGATATGCCTACTTCCTCAAGGGTGGTCTAGACACTTCATTTCTGGTTACCATGTGGAAAGTGAAAACAGATAACACTGTTCCCAATGATGTACAGAAATTAAGTGAATTTTCAAAAATAATTTAAAAGAAAAGACCATTTTCCCAGGAGAGTTCAGGGTAGGAGAGGGGGAGCACAAGAGTAGACAAAGGAGGAAAAAGGGAAAGACACTCTCTCCTTCAAGCTACCCTCTTCATTGTCCCTCCAACTGACCCTTTCTCACACCAGTTCTCTGAATAATGCTAGTCCTTAACAAGGAACTTCTTCACCTCTGGAGTTGCAGCCACACCCCAGAGGCACAGGAATGCATCCTGTCACAGACACATGCTGCTGCTTGCCTGATATGAAAGAACAGATCACTGATGGGGTTTGATATGAGAATGATGCTAAGGAGACCCTTGGCTGACAAAGCAGTGATTGCAAGGGAGCAGAGTTCAGAGAGGACAGGGTCTCTCTTGCCACTTGAAAGCAAAGCAGGTCTCTGTCCCATTATAGCAAATGAATTCAGTCACAATATTTAATTTATTTTGAATTGCAAATTGTAGGAAAGCAGCACATGAGATTTTTGTCAGAAAGAGGCACAGTGTTACAAAGGCTGAGAAACCACACACAAACCCTGCGACACAGCCTGCTATCTTTCTGGGTTTCTTTCCACGCAAGATTTTTAACATCAGTGGTTCTTCACAGAACACACGCATGCACTGTGCCCGCGCGCACACACACACAGAGTACAATAATGCCATTTATTAGGTAGTGTTTGCCCTGTATAATATAGGACAAAGTAGTCTATCCTCCTTCCGCTCTCCTACATCCTATGAACTTAAGATAAAACAGAGAGTGTTTATTCACCAGAGTTGAGGGAAATTAAACAGCAAGCAGGGCTAGTAAAGAGTTACAAAGTTTTAGCCAAGGTCAGCTTTGCCTGTTAGTGGTAGACCTGGAAATAAAAGTCAGGATTCCCCCCTTCGTTTTTCCTGTCCTATGCCCATTGGACCAAACTGCTCTCAATCAATAGGCAGCCAGTTATGACAGATTCACATTCTACCCAGTGTCAATAAAAACAAAAATCAAGTTTTAATCAAAACACATAACCAAGTTCTACATTTCTCTTGGCTGCAATAAATCTTCCCCAAAGGAAGCGGGCTAAAATTCTTTACATTTAAAAAATGAGCTCCGCTGGGACTCCAAATTCCAGTTCGATTTTTGAGCCAAGGCATTTTTTTTCTTTATCATGCACTAGGTGCTGTACTGTGATAAGGGCCCCATGCAGACCATAAAACTAATTTATCATCTGTAAGGTGTACAAAGAAAATGGTAGCTGCCTACTTGTCTGCTTGACATATGAGGTCATTTTTGCCGCTAGCTTTCTAATACTGAGCAATTTTATCAGCTATTTATATACATTAATTGTGGGTACCCATATGCTCAATGTTGTATTTAATAATGCATTGCATTGAATATGCATTCCTTAAGTTTTAGCATGCAGCAAGCATCTTGCATTTAACTATTTGGTTTGCCTATTAAAGCCCATAATTCAGCTATGCCATGTTACCTACGCTCTCAACTGAATTTATGTTTCTTTAAATCTGGCTCACCCTGCCGAAACCCACTGAGCTGGACAAGGCCACCTCACATGTCCCAAGGGCTCCAAGCAAAAACAAGCAGAGGAAGTGCCATGGTCCACTTAATAATACTCAAGCAAAAGGATTATTTGATGAATCCCTTTCCCCAAAGGACAGCAGCATATTCACGCTTCACAGTGTAAATATAAATATAGTTCTCAGGCAACAGAGACACAGGATGCTAGATAAAGTGTGAAAAATACCACAGCAAACCACTATGCTAGAGTGATTCCTTAACTATCAAGAGGAAATCAGTTCAAACATCCTAAGCAATCCCAACCCCCTACTCCCCAAGGCTTCCCCAATTTATCCCTCAGAAAAGAAAACAAAGTCAGTTTAGCTGGTTCTTTGACCGACTGATTACTCTAGCCATTTCTCCATGCTAGAAAACTCACTTCCTGATAAGGAGAAGCCCAGCTCATCACCCACCCTAGGCAATATCTCCCCACAAGCTCACATACTACAAGTGTTAACACTTGTATCATAAAATTAACTGCTGTAGGACAAAAACTTAAATGGCCCTGATCAAAGACAAACAATTTCTATGGGTATAATCATCTATAAAGTATTATTCCTTGAATGCCTTGGCTCAGAACACATTTTCAGAGGAGCTTTTGTTACCCAGCAGAAAAAAAGAATGGCAGATTTTTTATCCCGGCGGGGGGGGGGTCGGGGGGGAATCAAGGCAGCCAGGCCCAAGTAAAACACAGCAAATGGTGGATCAGTATAGGCAAAGCCAGCCTAATGGCCCAGGTGGTGACGTGGGCAGGTGACCAAAGAGAAAGGAAGGCACTGAGCTTTAGTCTAGGCAGGAAGACAATCATATTTCTTTTCTTGTTGGAGTCCATTATCTATGAGGTTTGGGTCACGTAATCTGGCATTTAAATGTGTTCACAAGTCTTGCTACAACTGGATAACCTGAAACCATACAGAAAACAAATAACGTGGTACCCCCTCCCCCAAATTCCTCACTCTGGTTCAAGGTATGTGTACTGACTATTTGCCTGATACAGCTGCTGTCGCTATGAATGGAAAAATCCACATATAAATGCTGACATTCTCTTGGTTTTCCTGTAGAACTCTGAACCTCTAGCTTCCATGTAGGGTAAGCAGGATATTAAGAAGTAAGCTGTGATGAATATGCCCATGAATCCTTCCAGTTATCAAGCCACCAAGCAGGGCTATCTGAGTTTGCTCAGCCCTACCAGACATTTCAATGCTCAATCTTTTTATTTGATTTGGCAATTAGTTAAAGCTCCTTTGGCCTAGGCCCTGTAACATTAGTCAAGGCAGCCTGGGTCAAAAGATACTCTGTGTCATTGCACCTGATCCTTTCAATGTCCCCTCATCACATCTCTAAGCTCTTATACCACACAGCCTTCTACAGTAATTGTTTCTTTCTCTTCAAGAGAACCACTTAGAGCCATTAGTCCCATGTCTGCCCAGTCCTTTGCTTGCTCTCTCCTTATAAAATTTCCCTGAAAACCCAGATATGCCTGGATTAGCACTATTAACAGGCCCCACTATGTAAATATCCTCTAGTATTGACATTTAACAATGTTCTGTTAGAAAATCATCTCCTCAATCAATCTGAAATGGCTCCATGCTAAGGATGAGGAACCTAACCACACAATCATGTATAGTTTGGAACTCCTATCCTAGCCCCCTACCCAGTATGTTAGAATCATTGCCAAATTTATCAGGAGCAAAAAAATGTTTGATATCACAGGAGTTTAATTAATGCATTTAAAATTAATGCAAGGCAGGGCGCCTGGGTGGCTCAGTCATTAAGCGTCTGCCTTCGGCTCAGGTTGTGATCCCAGGGTCCTGGGATCAAGTCCCACATCAGGCTCCCTGCTCAGCGGGAAGCCTGCTTCTCCCTCTCCCACTCCCCCTGCTTGTGTTCCTGCTCTCGCTATCTCTGTCTCTGTCAAATAAATAAATAAAATCTTTAAAAAATAATAAATAAATAAAAAATAATAAAATAAAATTAACACAAGGCAATCCCACAAACTTTGGTTAAAATACATAATCAAGCAGGTAACTATTCCAGAAAGAAAATTCCTCAATAATTTCAGGAGCTCTGTCTGGTAACTCAAAAAATAAAAGTAAAAATAAAAAAACTATTAAATATAAGAAAATATTTTCTTAGACCTAACATAAACTCTCTTTTGCCCCAAGTTATGCCTGTTTAGCTTTGATACTTTTATGAGCTTTTACAATTCTATACCTTTGCTTCATTTTTCATAATTTTTAAACTACAGGATGCCAAATTTGGTAATTAAGTTCATGAAATCATTGAGGTTAGGAAAATGCATTACATCACTTACAAGCAACTGCTAAGTAGAAGAGAAAGGACTGCAGAACATAGTTAGAGGAGCCTAAGAAGGAGATTGGGAAGGAGCAGCTAAAGATAATAGGAAGAAATCAGAGAATGCGGTTTCTAAGGAGCCAAAGAAAGAGTATTTTAAGACTTGAGAAGTGGTTAATGTTCTCAAACGCTGCTGATAAGACAGGCAAGGTAAGTATCCCCAAAATATAGAAACAGAAAGATTCTTTTTCCAGTTTCATTGAAAAATAATTGATATACATCACTGTGTAAGGTTAAGGTGTACAGCATTATTTGATTTGATTTACATATGTTGTGAAATGACTATCACAACAGGTTCGGCTAACACCCATCTTCTCATATAGAGACAGTAGAAAAAGGGGGGGGCAAAAAGAAAAAAATATTCTCCTTGTGATGAGAACTCATAGAGGAAAGTTAAGAAAGCAAATCCTGTATCATGTGGCAGTGTTAGCTATAGTTACATCATGTTGTACATCACATCCCTAGTACTTATTTATCTTATAACTGAAAGTTTGTACCTTTGACAAGATTAGCTGTACTGAGTGGTAAGGGTGAGAACCAGGGGGCAATGGGTTAAGAAGGGGAAAACTGGGAAATACAGTGAATGAGAAGAAAAACTCTGTCAAGATGTTGACTGTAATGGGCAGAAGGCAAATAAAAAACTGGAAGTTTGGTTTTTGTTGTTGTTTTAAGATAAGGCAGAATATGTAATCCCAAGGAACCCTGAAGACCCAAAACAATCTTGAAAAAGAACAAAGTTGGAAGTCTCTCCATTCCTGATTTCAAAACTTAAAAACAAAGCTATAGTAATCAAAACAGTGTGGTACTACCATAAAGACACATAGACTAATGAAACAAAACTGAAAGCCCACAATTAAACCCATGCATATATGGTGAAATAATTTTCAACAAGGTTGCCAAGACATTTCAATGGGAAAAGGACAGTCTTTTTGATAATGGTGCTGGGAAAACTAGATATCCATATGCAAAATATTTAAACTGAACCCTTCCCTTACACTACATATCAAAATTAGCTCAAAGTAGATTAAAATTAAGAGAGAAAATTATAAAACTCTTAGAAAAAAACACAGGGGGAAATCTTCATGACATTGGATTTGGCAATGATTTCTGGGATAGGACACCAAAAGCATAAGCAACAACAACAACATAAAATAGAAAAATTTGATGTCAACAAAATTTTAAAACTTTCTGCAAAAGGACATTATCAACAGAGAGAAAAGGCAACTGACAGAATGGGAGAAAATATGTGCAAATCAAATATGTAATAAGGCATTAATATTAAGAATTTATAAAGAACTCCTACAACTCAGTAATAACAACAGAAAATAACCCAATTTAAAAATGGGCAAAGAAGGGGCACCTGGGTGGCTCAGTTGTTAAGCGTCTGCCTTCAGGTCAGGTCATGATCCCAGGGTCCTGGGATCGAGCCTCGCATCGGGCTCCCTGCTCAGCGGAGGCCTGCTTCTCCCTCTCCCACTTCTGCTTGTGTTCCCTCTTTCACTCTCTCTGTCAAATAAATAAAATCTTAAAAAAAAAAAAATGGGCAAAGGATTTAGAAGACATACAGATGTATAAGACACATAAGAAAAGATGCTCAACATCACTAATTATCAGGGAAATGCAAATCAAAACCAGAATGAGGTATCACCTTATGCCTGTCAGATGGATAGAATCAAGAAGACAAGAAATACTGTTGGTGGGAATGTAAAATGGTGCAGCCTCTGTGGAAAACAGTATGACAATTCCTCAAGCATAGAATTACTGTATGATCCAGCAATTCTTCTACTGGGTATATGCCCAAAAGAACTGAAAGCACAGACTCAAAGAGACTTTTGTACATCCAAGTTCATTGCAGCATTATTCACAATAACAAAAAGGTGAAAGCAACCCAGTGTCTATCAAAAATGCATAGATAAACAAAATGTGATATATTCATATCATGGAGTATTATTCCAGTTTTAAAAGGAAGGAAATCTGACACAAGCTACAACATGGATGAAACTGAGGACATTATGCTAGGTGAAATAAGTCAAACACACACACACACAAAATACTGTATGATTCCACTTACATGAGGTGCCTAGAGTAGTCAAATCCATAGAGACAGAAAAAAGAATGGTGGTTGCCAGGAGACAGGGAGAGAAGAAAATGGGGTAACTAGTTAGTGTTTAATGAATACAGAGTTTCAGTTTGGAAAGATCAAAAATTTCTGAAGATGGATGGTGGTGATGGTTGCAGAACAATGTGAGTGTACTTAATACCATGGAACTGTACATTAATAAGTGGTTAAAATGGTAAATTTCATATTATGTATATTTTACCACAAAAACAACAAAAAAATATCAGGGAGGGTGCCTGGGTGGCTTAGTCGGTTAAGCGTCGGCCTTCGGCTCAGGTCATGATCCCAGGGTCCTGGGATCGAGCCCCACACTGGGCTCCGTGCTCAGCGGGAAGCCTGCTTCTCCCTCTGCCCTCTGCCTGCCTCTCTGCCTACTTGTGATTTCTGTGTCAAATAAATAAATAAAATCTTAAAAAAAAAATGAGGGAGATTATTTAGGAAGGAGACTCACAGCAGACCCTAGCTATGAATCAATTCCTGTGTCTCAACAGGATGTGTGAAGATAAAAATAATAATCAGGGGCACCTGGGTGACTCAGTTCATTAGGCATTGGACTCTTGACTTCAGCTCATGATCTTAGGGTCATGGGATCGAGCCCCACATCAGGCTCTGCACTGAGTGTGGAGCCTGTTTGAGATTCTCTCTCCCTCTACCCCTCCCCCCGCACTCCCCTTCTCTGTCTAAAAAAAAAAAAATTAAATAATAATCATCATTTACCATGTGAATTGTGCATCACTTCCTTATGATTGGCAAATACTATCATTCCTATTTTTCAGATAAAAATACTGAATCGCAGACAGGCTAAGTAACATGTCTAAGGTTTTCTGTAGTTTGCAAATTCTTATGCCAGCACCTTTCTCAGGAAACCTACAGAACCACTGCCAATGATACAGTGCACACCCTGCAGTTTTCCTTGTGTGTCTTAACATGAAACCTTCCACAATGACCTGATCCCTTCCTAATTCCAACTTCTGATTCCTTACTCCCTTCCCTCTTTTCTACTGAGCAAAACCACTCAGATGTATAATCCCCTGTCTAATTGGCTTGCCTTTGCCCCATCGCTCTCTTTAGACTTAATTGGAGACCTGTGCCTTCAGGGCTGTTTTATGTGATTATGGTATCTAAGGGCTGAGGAGAATTGTTGCTCTATGAATGCCTGTGATTGAGTTGACTCTGATCCATGGTGCCCTAAGCCAATGCGCTCCTGGAAGGGATGGAGAAATAGATGTGCACTTGCCTCAGAAATGCTACCCGATTCTCCAGCTTGTTGCCTTTACATCCATCCAGTGCCATGCAGAGCTCTAAGTGGAGCCTGAGGTAAAACTAAGAATCAGTAATACTAATCCGGTCTTATTTTAAAATTTTGATATGTTGCTCATCATGGATTTTTGCACTGATTTTAATTTTTTTAACATTACATTAAAATATTACTTATCTTGATTACTGGGTTCTTTGGTGCCCCATTAAATGTGTCTGAGACAAATGCCCCTCACTCATCTCACCCTAGTTCTGACCCAAATCTATCTATCTCCATGACTAAAAAGGAAAAAAGGAAAAACAGAAAACAGCCTTCCCTGAATCACTTACTACAACAAAATAGTGAAGTCAGCTGCCAGTCAAGTGTTTGGGGGATAAAAGACGTGAGGAGGATCAGCTATAACCCTAAGCAGAAAAGAGCCCAGCATAAATGTCTTTCATGTACCTTTTTGACAAGATCGTTTCAACCTAAAATCAAAAGCTTATATTTAAACACCATAAATTGCGTATCTATGAAAAATGAAGTCCCTACAGGCTAACTTTCTGCATTTTTGTTCTCTTTAAAGAAGGTATTAGAGCAATTTGGACTGTCTTCTTAAAAGATTTTTATTGTTTTGTGATAGGTAGCAGGAAGCTATCAACTGAATATGTAGCCAACAGGTCAGAAAGAAAGCAATGTGGCTTGACTGCTAAGTATGTCAATTCTGTCTTCAACTGACCGGAGGCCCTTGTGTGTATGTGTGTGTACACACACACATGTTTTGCATTTCTCACCCCAGGCCTTGTTTATCAGCTCACAGCCAAGCAACCTGAAAGAGCTTTGTTTTCTAAGCACTACAGACCTTTTCTCTTTGACTAAGAAATCTGTCAGGAGACCTGGCAGAACATTCTCCCACTCAGTGACAATGGGGATGAGCAAGTCTGCTCTCCCCTTTCCAGGGAATGCATTTGGAATCAGCTTGAGAATGCTCTGGTCAGATCTCAATGTGCAGGACTGTTGAGAGAGGAAAAACTATCTCTCATTCCTCAGGCAAGGCAAATGCCATCACATTGCAGGCTCTGTGGGAGAGTGGAGATAATAAGGTATTTTGAAACAGCGGACATTGTCAGAAAGACAGAAATTGGGAAAAGGGCTGAGGTAGTGGGTGATTATTTCTCAAAGGAGCAATGGAACACAAAATGGGTCTCAGATTGGGTTAAGCAAGGGAGATGAGAAAAGGAAGTGTGTTATGAATTATTTACCACTGGATATAGTTTGCTTTGATCTTAATCCTAATTGTGCTTTGTCTTGGTGTGGACGAACTAAAATGAGTTGCCAACTCTTCTGAATGTGTATTCCCATGGACACACACATACCCCAATGTTCCTTAAAGGATACTCAAAGGCCAAGTTTAAATTCACTTGTGAAGTGTACAATTCAACAGGTAATGGGAATATGATCTACCAATAAATATCTTCCTCATCATGGGCTTGAGTGTCTAAAATTCTATCATTAGAGATGCATTAATATGGGTTAATCATTATTTTTCTCACTTGATATTTTTATTTATAAGTAAAAAGTGCCTAAAGCAAGAGGTGGCATTTATTAGGTCACAATGAAGTATCTCCAAAAACCTAACACAGAAAGTCTTTAACACTTAAGATGACTATACATCCTCCTCTGCCCAAGACAGTCTTGGGTTATGCCTATTATCCTGAAATAATAATTAGCAACCTCTTTCATATTAAAAGTCACATTAAATAATAAATTATACACTTACCCTATAGACACCATACTTTCAGTCAGTCTATTAGTTTGCTGTCCTCAGAAAAAAACCCTAGAGAAACATGATGATAATGGTCTTTGGTTACACAGCTGTGCTAGTAAGAAAGAAGTATTGAGCACTGAAGATAAATGTCACCTATTTCATAATTTTGCTTCAGCCTGGACTCATCTGGGACTTTTATTCTATCTATACCTTGTTTCTAGCACTTCCCTCATGACATGTGAAATGTAATACAGGACCTCTCATACTTGGTTATAACCACTCTATCAATTAAAATCAAACAAGAAGGGGCGCCTGGGTGGCTCAGTCGTTAAGCATCAGCTTTCGGCTCAGGTCATGATCCCAGGGTCCTGGGATCGAGCCCTGCATCGGGTTCCCTGCTCCACAGGAAGCCTGCTTCTCCCTCTCCCGCTCCCCCTGCTTTTGTGTTCCCTCTCTTGCTATATCTCTGTCAAATAAATAAATAAAATCTTTAAAAAAATAAAAATAAAATAAAATAAACCAAGAAAAGCATACAACTAAATAATACATTTGCAGGAGACCGTGCATATCATCTGCTAAGCAGAAATATCAGAAGGGTACAAAAGGCCAAAATGGCCACCACTGCTGCTAGCAGAAGAAGAATTAGAAAGGAAAATGGGGAAACCTGAATAACTCAAAAACTCAGTAATAGTCTCACAAGGAATGGAAAGTTGCTTGGGTGTTCATTCAGCCAGCATTAATTGAGTAGATCTCAGAGCAAACTTGGCTTCCTCTGGACACTTCCCTTTCCCTTTCGAATAGGTCAGATACCTCTGTGAGATTCTCCATAAATACTCCAGATTTCCTTTCTCATAACCCTTGCCACACTTTCCTGTTATTATTTTTAAATTATCCATCCTTCAACTAGATATAAACCCCATAATCATAAAAATAATTAACATGTGTCAGGCAGTTGTCAAAGAACTTTGTATTAACTCAGTGAATCCTCAAGGTCTCCCCACCAATGAGATTCCTCTTACTTCTGATTCAAAAATAAATGAAACTGAGGCACAAGTAGATTTATCCAGGTCATGAATTTTCTAAGAGGTATAACTAGTACAATATTCAAATTCAGATTGTTTTCAACCAATATGCTATGTTGCCTGCCTTAGAATTAGGCTGTCATGTTCTTTATTAGTGTTTGCCCAAGCCTGCCACAACGCCTGCACCATAATTAAGGCCCAAAAGTATTTATAAAATAGATGAATAATAAATATCTTTTGTATCCTGGCCACCATGAAAGTACTATTCCGAAGAGTCAAGTAAGTCACAGCTCCTGCCTTTGAGGACCTCACACTCCATCAAATCCCAATGAAACAGACAAAACCTAGTCAATAAGATGAAGACAGGGTGGATGCTTAAAGCTATGACCTTGTTCCACATATTTTATTTTTATTTTTTTTTAAAGATTTTATTTATTTATTTGAGACAGAGAGAATGAGAGACAGAGAGCATGAGAGGGAGGAGGGTCAGAGGGAGAAGCAGACTCCCTGCCGAGCAGGAAGCCCGATGCAGGACTCGATCCCGGGACTCCAGGATCATGACCTGAGCCGAAGGCAGTCGCTTAACCAACTGAGCCACCCAGGCGCCAGTTCCACATATTTTAAATTCAACAGCCTTGTTGTTAACTTTAAAATATGTTGTTATGATTGAGCTTGAATTTAAAGAGATGTTTTGCAAAAGTAACACATTAGAGGGAAATAATGGAGAATCTCAAGAAATGCGGTAAATTTATAAGTCAGGTACTATCTCATTGGTGTCACAACAGAAACACTGAGGAACTGTAATGCTGTTTTTCCTTTCCTCTTGAAGGTGCTGCATTGTCCTTCAGTAGCAGGTGAGTGAACAGAGAGAGTTGTGGACAACAATGGCTGGGGACAGCTCTGGGGAGAACTTAATGCTAGATAGCTAGGAATGAATGATATACTATGATAGGACATGCTGTGATACTTTTACTTTTCATACCATGATTTAAAACACATGGTATAGTTTGTTTTGTTTTGTTTTTAATTCTAAATTGTAATGAATAACCAGAAGGGAATTGTAAGAACATTTCAAAAACCAAAGAAACCACATTTAAGGACAAAATAGCCATCAGTCTAGGGAACTTTGAAAAGGTTGGCTATAGTCAATAGTAAAGAGTTGTGTGGGACACAATGAAAGGGTAGGACAATAACTCTGGATTAAATGAATTAGAAATAAGAAGCCTCCATTAGAGTTTGTCTGTGGGAAAATGTTTGCTATCATGGTAAACGGTTATTCTTCTATCATTAATGTAGGATCTTTTCCAGCCATATACGTGCCTAGAATTATGTACTATGCCTTAAATCCTGTCTTGCTTGCCAGCACTCTAAGATGAATTCTCAACATTTAAAGAGACCTTTTAGTTCCCCCAATCTACAGCTACACGTCAACTCCATCTCTACCACACTGACACCATGATGACTGACATTGGTTTTGATTTGACATTTCAACTGTTGAAATACACAGGCACACTCACTCACACTCACATACACAGAGCCTTCAATTTGAGACTTGATTGGCATCAGTCATTTCATAACCTGTCTCTTGGGGATTGGACCAATGGACCTTTTTAAAGCTTGCCTTATTGAACTAACCCTTCTGATCTGGATGCATGATTCATACTTGCTATCTTCTTGGGAGCCTTCCTTGCTCTTAACAAGCCTGTCATTTCTTCCTTCCCTGAAATATTTTTCTCTAGGTATAAGATGATTTAAAATGTTATTTTTTATGTCTCTTCTTGACTTTTGTGGAGAAAAAAATAATATAAATGCATCAAAGAAGCAGTTATTCCACCTGATTAGTGAATTTCCCCAAAGGAATATAGACATCACCATAGCTGTGGATTACATTTTAAAGGCACACAAGCTTCACTTCAACTCAACAAATACAACACTGTGAAATGTTAGATCTGGAATGTTCCTTAGAGTTTTTGGTACAACCTTCAACCCAGTAAAAGAATCTTTATGTCACCTCTCTCAGATAATTAGCCTCTGTTTGAACATTTTATGTTAATAAGTTATTTTGAAAGCGAATCTCATCTGGTGTTCTTCTACCTCTTGAAAGTTCTTGCTTACTTAATATTGAAATCAACCTCCTTTAACTCCATTCTAAGTGCTAGTTTTGTCATCTGGAGCCACATAAAGTAAGTCTCATCTCCCCTCCACAAGACAGTTCAGGGCTGAACTAAGCTGGATGTCTACATTTCTAAAGATTTATATCTTTCTTATACTCAACCTCAGGACAATCTCTCCCCACTGTCATTCTTTATTGCCTCTCACATTCTCTGCAGGCACCCAAAGATACAGACTGTGAGAGGTTCTGTGATCATGCTTATAGATTCTCTTAGAATATAGTTCACCTCTTGCTATCTTCTATCTCACCTCCCCTTAATCACAATGTGGTCTTCTTTTTCCAGTTTGAAAACCAAAAATTCCCTGGATGGAAAAGAGAACTGTCATTCATTGAGGGCCGGATATGTGTCAGGCACTGAACTAAATGCAAAGATGGGAAAGACACAAATATGGGAGAAATACCATACTCTCAAGAATTTTATAGTCTGTTGGAGGGAAAGAGACACAGTTAAATACATAGATAAATATAGTGAAAAATAATGTGATAGGTGCTATTCCTTTTTTTCTCATTTTTAAGTTTTTTATTTTAATTCCAGTGTTATATTAGCTTCAGGTGTACAATATAGTGATTTAACAATTCTATATGTTACTCAGTGCTCATCATGATAAGTGCTATTCTTTCAAATGACTCAAGCAATTTATAATCATATAGGAAAACTATCTGATTTCTGTCTGACGGAGGGGTGAAGGGAAGGGAGATATCCTCTACCATGGGAAACAAGAAAAGGCAACATATAAAAAGCCACAACATGAGGAAATAAAAATCACATTTTATATAATAGCTATACTATCTATACATCTTTGATGCAGTAGTGATCTCCTCCTCTATGGTTTCAAACCTCTACCCTTCTCAGGATATAATTTATCCCATAAAACTCTCATAGGCTATTTTCTGCACACAATACTCCCAATTCTCATTATCTAAGAGCTAAAATACAATAATAATTTCCATACTATCTTTACCCTTAATTGATACTATTTCTCTACTTATGTCCTTCATTTCAGTATATTCAAGATTTCAAACGGTTCTAATTTTGGCTTTCATCCTTTTAATCTGGGTGTGCTAATATTTCCAAATTACTGCCTCTCCTACCACACCTCCTTCTCATGGAGGTTGCCATACCCTCAGAGCCTGGAAAGGGAGCTCACAGTTGAATCTCCACTCCATACTACACAGTGAGACAACATCTTGTCAGGATTTAGACAACAGTCAATTGGAAGATTATTAGCTCTTATACTGTGTTGTCAGAGGTAGAGTAACCAGCAAGGCAAATGGAAGGCAAGGGCAGAGAAAAGTTAAGATGAATAAGTAGGCCATGAGTTAGCAGTATAAGCCAACTGAGAGAAAGAAAGAATGGCTCAAGCATTCAAGAGTCACAGAAGCCAAAGCTCAATGTGCCTCAGGAGTGGTTGACGGAGGAGCCTCTGTTCACAGCTTGCCCATTCCAGTCCTTTCATGGGTGTCTGAGCAGGACTTAGTTTTATGAACTTTTCTAACTGCAACAGCACCTGTTATGTTCTTTCAATAAAATTCCTTTCTACTTGAGCCAGAGTTAGTGGACTTGTGTTCTCTGCAGCAAACTAATCCTTAACTAAGACATACCTACAGGCTCTACTCATATTTCTCTTAGAGCCGAACTTGTTCTTGGCCACTCTATACCAGCACAGCTTCCAACACTCTGTGCAGGAAAATAATATATGGGACTATGATTAAACAAATGGTAATATGTTTTTAAATTTTTTATTCCATATTAAAGTTAAATGAACAAGGGAAGAGTGTTTCATGTTATCTCCTTTGTATTATAAGAAAATGGAAGTATTTAAAACTAGAGCTTGATGAAAAGGGGGAGGAAATGAGGTGGAAGGATTTGTGTAGTATCCCTGAAGTAAAAAAACAAAATAATGGGGGCGCTTGGGTGGCTCAGTCGTTAAACGTCTGCCTTCGGCTCCGGTCATGATCCCAGGATCCTGGGATCGAGCCCCGCATCGGGCTCCCTGCTTGGCGGGAAGCCTGCTTCTCCCTCTCCCACTCCCCCTGCTTGTGTTCCCTCTCTCTCTGTGTCTCTCTCTGTCATATAAATAAATAAAAAAAAACACCAAAATAATGTTTGAATGTTTTGATATGGGGTAGCATAAAGATGAATCCAGAGCTGCAAAAAGAAGTCCTACGGTACACCATACCTAATTGAAAAAAATAACTAATCCAAATGGACAAAAAAAGTACTTAATATTTATATATTTTAAATAGTAAAATAATATACAAGAGTCCTAGCAGTCAATTCTTTTTCTTGTTGACTGTGTAATTCTCTTACTGCAAATTTCCCATTAGATTGCCAAGTTTAGAGTTGTCATGAACCAGACGACAGGACACAAGTGGAACAAATGGAGAAAAAATAGGACTCTCCCCCCAACACCAGAAAATATAAACTTATTAAGATCCTCTGATTAATTTGTCCACATGTCTGTCTTTTCAAGCAAAACTCTATATACTTACATATACTCAGGGAGGAAATATATTCTAACTAAAAGTAGGCAGCAATAAGAGTCAGAGTTCATAGTAGTAGTCTCATTCCCCACCTGTTAGAAACTGAGAAAAACACCTACATGGCTCTACTCATGGGCTGAAATGAGAACCAAATGTGAATATGAATGTATCTTGCAAAATTAAAAAAAGCTCTATGAATGTAAGGTACTGTTAAATGTTGGTTACACATTTCCCTTTTTTGCAAACCTGGAAAGAATAGGGAATAAAATAATATGCTTCTCTTATCCTCTCCCTCCTCCACTTCCTTTAAAAGTTTGAAAAGTAGTAATTAAAACTTCAGATAAATCCAAAGTTTTCTCATCCATAATGTCTTCATTGTTTCCTGGCTCTTTGAATGTCAATGAGTATATAGCTCAAAATTACTCCTGTCAATTATGAAGGTCCTTATCTTCGCATTGATTTTTACATGCACAGATCAATAGCAGGATATGGCCCAATAATTAATATTGGGAAACTGAATTGCTTTTTTTCCCAGGCATTTAGCTTTAGCCACAAAAGTATTTCTCTTTTACTGATACTGTGTTTTTATATTTATCCCATTTTGTTCATGTTTCTAAGACAAATTCTCCAACATAACAATACTAATTATTTTTAACTCATCAAACAGAACTTTGTACCTGCTACATATTTTTAAATAAGGCCAATAACTAAGTAGTTATATACAAAATATTCCATGCACAAATATTTTAAATACAAATTCTTTAGTCCATACTTTTCCCATACAGTCTTCCTCATGTATCCTCTAACACTGTTGTAATTTCACTCAAAGTCTGTTCTTTTTTTTTTTTTTCAACATTACTATGTGCCCAGCATTGTGTGAGGCACTGGGGAAACAAAAATAAACAAAACATTGTCCCTTTAATAACTTCACAATCCATGAAGTGGAAAAGGACATCATAATAAACACACAGTGATCTGTACAACAACAGATGTAAGCAGAATATGCAGCAGTAGTTAGAGGTGCTCTTTCAACATGTGATGTAGCTGGCTCATAGTGACTTGAGATACCCTTTCCCAGCCCCAGACAGTCTTTTGTTAAATATTTACTCACACCATTGTCTTTAACCCTTCCTGGGAGATTATGGAATGGTGAGAGCTGAACCAGAGAAGCTGACCTTCAAATCCCTTTATTATCCTATGCAACATAACACAAGTGAAAAAAGGCTTTTATAAACTGTACTTGTGTTTTTACATAATCATTTAACAATTGCAGTATAAGGTCAATTGTTTGGAAGAATGGAACTGTGTTAACTTTTAATTCTTTGGACAGTTGATCAAACTGGCCAAGAAGTAGTGTGAACTGGCCATTTAAGTGAACAAATAAATACAAAAAGTATGTATCAACAAGGTAATTTTTGTCACTGATTTAATTTGTATTACAGCATTTTCAAAAGATGAGAAAAATGTCTCCTAGTGCTTTTAAGGTTTTATGCTATCATAGAAGTTTAAAATGTCTAGGGAATTTTCACAAAATAAACCTTACTGATATTACTTTGTCTTTGAATAGGCATGGTCAGGTAGTTAAATAACTGACTGAATGTTCAAATTCAGATGAAGTACCCATTAGGATAGAAAATCAAATACAGGTCAATATAGGATAAACCTCTGAGTTCACTATAGGTCAAAAGTCACAAGAGTTTCATGTACATCCTAACAACCTCAATGAAAAGATTTATCATGGAGATCTTGTTCTCTCTCCTCAGGGAGCTTCAGCCTGTGAAGTTATCCATGCCACCACGTTCTTCTTATTTTTTTTCTATTATTATAGAATAAAGTGTCAGTAGAGAAAATCTCAAAAAGATAGGTCAAAGACGTAAATAAAAGTGTAAGCCTGCCATTCACAGATAATCCTTATTCAAGTTAAAATGCACTTCCATTCATGTGTGTATTTATATACACATACGTATACCCATTTATATTTTATAGACAGAGACAAGAGAGTTAGATTTGAAATCACTTTGGTAAATTGAATATATATTTCTGTATTATTACATATCATTATTACACAATTTAAATGCCAACAATGTAGTTCTTTATATAGATTCATTATTATCTAGTTAAATAATTCCTTATATGTAAGTTTCCAGTTTTTTTTCCTATAAATTATACAGTGATGACCATCCATGAAGTTAATCCTCACATACGCATTTATAATTAATTCCTTAGAATAAATCCTTTAAAATGGTAGTTTGGGATCAAAGGATAAAACAATTCTAAGAGTTCTGAGAAGTTGTTCTTCCACAGAAGTTGTACCAATTTTTACTTTTACCACAATGTATTAAAGTAACATTTCTCTATATCTTCACCAAAACCACATTTTTATTTTTTTTCCCAGTGATGATTAAAAATTCCTTTCTTTAATTTATAGTCCTTTGAGTATAAATAAGTTAAACAAGTTTTTATAAGTTCATAAATTCCTAAATTTATCAGTCACTTGAACTTCTTTGTGAATTTCCCATCCATATCCTTTGTCCAATTTTTTTTTTTTTTTTAGAAAATAGAAGGTTTTTATGTAGTAAGTACAGGAATTATTTTGTCTGTATGTTATAAATATTTCCTCAGTGTCACATGCTAATGAATTCCAGGGTCAATATTGCTTCAATGTTACTTTCCTTATGACATTTACCTATTGTAAAACAAATCCATTTGCTCTATCACCTACAGAATAAATCACCTCCTCAACTTACAAATGTCATTAACCATAATGATAATGCTGATGAGTATTAAATAACTTATATTTGTACAACATATAGTTTTTAGTACATTTATAAAGTGCATTTATGAAGTACAAGTATAAAGCATGTAGCAGTGTTGTGTTCCCTATGTAAATTGCTACATATTATAGGAGTTATCTAAAACCAAATTTTATTATACTTAAGAAAAAATTAAAATTATCTTACAATACTAATGCATGTTACAGATGAAGAAACTGAGAAACAGAAAAACTACATGACTTGGTCTAATCACAGAAAATGATTAAAAATGATTTCTTCTCACTCCAATTCAACAATATTTTATCTAAATAATAGTCCAAATAGACAAAATAGTCCACCAACTGGTCCAATCTATATTTCCAGTATTATTCTAATTTCTTCCAATAAACAAGCCTGATCTCCCATCAGCATACCTAACATTCAAAAGCCACTTTCATTTCTAACAACCTGAACTTGCTCAGGCAACAGCCAACACGGCAGCCATGCCCTTTCACTACCTCTCCACACATACATATAGCATTTTTCAAGACCAACTCAAGTTCAACTGCTTTCATAAAATCTTCCCCTACTTCTTAGCTCCAGAATGACCTAGAACATTTTTTATTTCTATTTCATACGTAGTTAATAACAATAATAGTGAATACGCATTGACCATTTTCAAGTGAAAAAACTGAAGCACACCACATATCATATGGTTATTTTAGTCTCTGTATGTTCACCGGTGTAAATTTGTCTTCCCCATTAGCTTGCAGGGACATATCTTAACTCATTTATATTTCTCTCAGCAACAAGCACAGTATTGCACATACCCTAGACACCTTATAAATGCTCAGTGAGCAAACACTGTCTATGCTGTTAACAGATTACTCACTTAGCAGCTCTTTTACCTGCATAAGTAATACATACATTATATGAACCAGTTAATGATTATAATGCGTCTTAGGTAATAATAGTTAAAAATCCTTTGTTAACCACTATTATCTTATTATCAAAGATTAGATTTAACTATGTTTAAGACTGGGACAATTTAGTTATATGATCAGCATAAATTCTGTTCACCCCTGCCCTTGCTAGAACTACACTATGAAAATTGATCACTATAAGCAATTGTTTGCTCACATTTGTTTTTGTGACTCAGGAGCAAGATATTTCCCTTAGCTGATGATAACACATCATAACTGCCCCAGATATGTTGTTCAAAGGAAGTTCTATCAGTTTAAGTTTCTACAGAGGATACGCTAATCATATAAATAAATTATACATGGGTACAGGAAATTGCATTAGAGCAAATTGGACAAATTGAGTTTGAGAGAAGAAAACATAATTGTGTAATTTTAGTAAGGAATAAATATTGACCAAAATGCACATTTTTACAAGGAATGTTATCTCTGATCAGCAACAAACATGTTTCTTGATCATTATTTGTAGTTTGATTCATTTCCTGCCATACAGAACTTGATGGGCTCGTCAATATACACAAAGGTTAAAAAAAAAAAAAAGAGGGAAGGTTGTTTTTAAAATAAGCTTTTCTAAAAGTTCCTTTTCTTTCTTTCTTTCTTTCTTTCTTTCTTTCTTTCTTTCTTTCTTTCTTTCTTTCAAAGTTTCTTAAATGTCTGTAGGAACAACAGTGCAGCAGAAAGTGAGATCTGCTAAAGAAAGGAATTTGGTGATGAACCTGGTAAATTACTGATCCAAGAGGTATAGCGGGAAGTGATACTGGAGGAGCGGTCATGTTTTTGAGAGTCTTGAATGCAATACTCTGGTGGTAAAATCTAATTTTTTACGAATTAGAGAGCAAAAAAAAAAAAAAATCACTGATGTCACAACAACCTGTGTGGTATATAGATTTGTTTTTTTTTTTAAAGATTTTATTTATTTACTTGACAGAGAGATAGAGCCAGAGAGCACAAGTGGAGAGAATGGGAGAGGGAGAGGGAGAAGCAGGCTCCCCACTTGAGCAGGGAGCCCGATGTGGGGCTCGATCCCAGGACCCTGGGGTCATGACCTGAGCCGAAGGCAGACGCCGAAGGCAGACGCTTAACCATCTGAGCCACCCAGGCGCCCCATATAGATTTGTTTTTGTCTGCAAATGTGGAAAGTGCAGTAGAGGCAGGCCACAAGCCGAAGGACAGCAAAAGAATGAAAATTATAGGCATCTGGATCAGTACCTTTCCTAAGCACAATGATTTTTAGTGATCTTTTCAGAATCCAGAATTTCAGCGTTGAGGATGAACGTGATGACAAAATACAAGCCTAATTAAGAAGCAATTACTTTCAGAAGCTGTCTCCAAGCACTGAACCAACATCCACTGAAGGGACTATCATCTCTACCTGTGAGTCAAGATTAGAGTTGCTTTGATAGTAGAGATTCCTTGATCAATACAATGTCTCTTCAAGAATGGGCCTCAGGGCCAACTAACTGGGATTCAAGAAGAGACTGACCACTATTGCCATCAACATTCACGTGCTGACCTCTGGATCCCACAAGTGCAGACATTTCTGCTCACAAGGGACAGGAGTAGCAACACACTTAGAGTCAGACTGTAAAAAACCGTATCAATTCCTATAGGGATACACAAGTCAACATCAGCAGAGACTATACAAGAAGAAAACAGAATTATATAGGAATATTTTTTAAAAATAGTCTCAATACATCAAACTCAAATAAGGTGGTCTCTGAGCACAGACGATGAATTCTGGAGGCAAAGATGGTTCAGTAAGTGAGCAGTGGATTGAAGACTGACAAAGCCATGAGAGAAAATCCTATAACCAGTCTGCATCCAACTGAGTATGAACCCAAACCTGATTTGAGCAGCTGAAGAACTGCTCGCTAGATAGGACACTATTTTCTGCAGCAACATGTCTCTCATGATAGGATTATTGAAAATATCAGATATTTAGGTGCCCAATAGGGCAGCCCTGAGAGACAGATGTAAGAGGAAAGAATGAGAGGAAAAAGACCTGCCAGGCATTTACTTGAGCATTCTTGGCACATAAATATTTTCAAAATGAATGTTCTTTCTTTTGAGATGTGTTGGCTTTTCAGATTGTAAAAGCAATTATGTGAATAAAAAATTTGCAAGACACAAAAAATTATGAAGATAACTGAGAAAATGGCCTATGATTTCATCACCTAGAAATAATCAGGGTTAGTATTTTGAGATGTTTTCTTCTATTCTTTCAGTGATACAAATATCTACAATTTCTAGAAGATTTGGAAACATGACTGTTCTATGTTTATTTCTGTTCATTTAAAAATATGATATTTTCTACATCATTAAATAAACTTCAAAATGTAAAAATAAAAATATAGCTACATCTAGGTTCATCCCTTGTAACAAATGTACCCCTTTGGTGGGGACGTTGACAGTGGGGAAGCTATGCAAGCCTTGTAGGGATAGGGGTATATGGAAAATCTGTGTACTTTCCCTCACTTTTGCTGTTATCCTAAAGCTGCTCTAAAAAAAAAGGTTTTGGGGCACCTGGGTGGCTCAGTCGTTAAGCGTCTGCCTTCTGCTCGGGTCATGATCCCAGGGTCCTGGGATCGAGCCCCACATTGGGCTCACTGCTCCGCGGGAAGCCTGCTTCTCCCTCTCCCACTCCCCCCACTTATGTTCCCTCTCTCGCTGTGTCTCTCTCTGTCAAATAAATAAATAAAATCTTAAAAAAAAAAAGTTTTATTTTTAAAAAATTAACACAAAAATGGGAAGAAATCTGCCCTATCAAATATGAAGACATAGTCTCTACAGTAATTAAAACATTGTGATAGTATCAAATATATACAACAGTTGAAAAAAATAGACCCATACCTATTTGGAAACTTGATTTATGACACGGTGGACATTGTAAATCAATGGGAAAGGATGAACTATTTAATGCCTTTTCTAAGAATATTGGTTATCCAAGTGAGATCAAATCTTTACCTTATAGCATACACAAAAATGAATTTCAGATGTGTTAAAGATGTATACATAAGTGGCAAAACTATAAATCTTAGAAGATGATATAGGAAATTAGCTGCATTACTTCCAGGTAAGGAAGAATTTCTTAAAGAAGATGCCAAAAGCAAAGTCAAAAAAAAAAAAAAAGATTACAAATTTGACTATATTAAAATTAGACATATGTCTTTACTGAAAGACAATAGGGAATGCATATACATATGTATATACGTACACATGTACATTTATAGATATATATAAAATATATGCAGATCATATGTTAAATATATGCAGATATATATTACATATCATGCATTAACAGATTTTTATTTTTATTTTTTTTAAGATTTTATTTATTTATTTGACAGAGAGAGAGACACAGCGAGAGAGGTACACAAGCAGGGGGAGTGGGAGAGGGAGAAGCAGACTTCCCACGGAGCAGGGAGCCTGATGCAGGGCTTGATCCAGGACCCTGGGGTCATGACCTGAGCCGAAGGCAGACGCTTAATACGACTGAGCCACCCAGGCGCCCCACATTAACAGATTTTCAAATAAATAAATAAACAGTTGAGCTCACTTTAGCACACCATAACTGCTCTACCTCAAATGTCTTTTCCTCAAGTTAGTCTGATAAATTCCTGTAGTACCTTTAATACACTGTGAACCTTTTAATTCTCAGGACACTTGCCTGACAGCCACTCTCCACCTCACTTGGCTAAGCAGTCATTCATCTATCCTTTGTGCCATTTCTGTACCTTGCACATTCCAACAATTAGAGCATCTCCTTCATGAGTCAGGTACTGTGAGAAGAGCTTTCTTACCATCCGCTATCTCATTTCTTCCTCACCACAATATTTGTGTTGTGATGCATTAGTCTCTCAATTTTATAGATGGAGACAATGAAAATCAGTACATTTAACTTAATAAAGCCTCACACATCCAAGAGGCAGAGCTATAATCTGAACTCCAGTCTGACTGCTGCTAAGGCTCTATCATTCAGGGTTACTATGCAATAGTGTACATATTAAACTGCATTGCTTAAATCAGTTTTTTTAAAGCTATCTGGTTATCTATTGCACATAACAAATTACCCTAAAATTTAATGGTTTAAAAAAAACTATTTTATTATATTTCATTATTCTTTGGGTCTGGAATTCAGGAAGGCCTCAGCTGGATTATTCTCCTCTTCCACATTGTGTTGACTGAACCCACCTGGTAGCACCCAACAGAGTACTCAGCCAAGACAGCATCACTAAAACATCTAGTGCCTAGGCGGAGATGACTGGTAGGCTGGGCTCACATGAGATCACTGACCAAGGCACCTCTCTAGCTTGTGCATCTCTGCTTGGCAGTTTCAGAGTGATCAGACTTCTTACACAGAGACTCAGGACTCCTAGAGAGAGTGCTCCAAGAGACAGAAATTAGAAACTGACAGTTTATTACGTCTTTCACCCAGAAACTGGCACAGTGTCACTTCTATCCTATTCTATTGGTCAAAAGAGTCCCAGATCAAGGGGAGGAGACATAGATTATATGTCTCATTAAGAGGAGTATGAAAGAATGTACAACTATCTTTAATCTGCCATATCACAGAAAACGCTGATGACAGATTTGAAGAAAATATTATTCATACCTAAAACCAACAAGAAGCTAGAACACCTCTGTCCTAAACAACTTTCTGGGATAATGGAAATATTCTCTGCATAATCCAATATGGGAGCCATATGGTAGAAACATGTGGTTATCGAGCATTTGAAATGTAGCTAGTGTGACCAAGGCACTGAATTTTAATTTTATTTAATTTTCAATTAATTTAAATTCAAATATTCATAAGTGGTTATTTGCTACCGTACTGGATAGCATAGCTCTACAATATAAAAGATATTCCTACAAATCAACAAGAAAACGACAGGAAACCAAAATAAAAATGGCCAAAATATACAAACAGATAACTCATGGAGCAGAAACTGACTTTCAAGTACATGGAAAGGTATTCAAGGTCAATAATAATCAGAGAAATAGAAATTAAAATGATGATATACTTTACATCTATCTGAATAACACAAATTAGAACACAGGAAATGTAAAATCTTGCTGGGAATATAAAAAAAGAATCACCCTCTTCCCACTGCTAGTAGGAGGAGAGACTGGAATAGCTATTTCTGAGAACAATCTAGGGACACTTGGTCCAATTAAGTAACCATATACTCTATCATTGAGAGCAAGCTCTACGAGACTTGTACAAGAATATTCATTATAGCAGGGAGGGGGAGATAAGTTAGGCATCCATAACTGGAGGAAGGGTAAAAGTAAAATGTGGTCAATGAATACTGTGAAATATTACAGTCATTAGAAGCAATGGTTACAACAAAAGTACATATAGCAAAATGGATCCTAAACATACAACACTGAGTTTCAAAATTAAGAAACATTATCAGTCTCATAGCACAATGTTTTTGAAAAATAAAACTGCATATGCATACAAAGCAACAATACATATTCTTCAAGGATATACATATAAGTTTAGGGACACTTAAACACATTGTTGGTTTGCAAACTTAGGAGCTTTAAGGGTCAAAGCTGAAACTGGAGCCCATACACAGAGTGCAATGAAAGACTGAGAGTCAGGCCACTCCAGGTTGGTAGGTGATAATTTTAATAAGCAGGGGAACTTATCTACGAGGCTGTCTTGGGCAGCAGCAAGACGAGTAGATGTCCCCACCTGCTCACCTGAATCTTAAGAGTTGACAGAAAGGCCTTAACTGGGCTCAGTCACATATATTATCCAGATGATCTCAATAACACATTGCTCTCCCGAGGTTGGCACCCTAGAAATGGCTTTAGCTATGGGAACAGTAGCCAGACAGGGGAGAGGGTGAGGAGCCTCCCAACTGTCCGGGGCCAGCTCTTGCGTCAACCTGCAGTCAAGCCCTCTCAATGACCTTCTCCAAGGAGGGAGGAGGATATTATGTATGGACGCCTGGCTTCCAGAATTGTGAAAAAAAAAATTTTTTTATTGTGTCAGCCACCAAGTTTGTGCTAATCTGTGATAGCAACCACAGGAAACTAATAACTAACCACTAACGGGGAAGTGAAAGACACTGAGAGATTAATGGATTTGCTAAAGTCCAAATACACCTACCGCAGACTGGCCTAAGCCTTAAGTTTATTAGGTAGGGTGGCATTCCCCAGTGAGTAGGAACAATGAAGAGATATCACCCAGTGACCAGATTAGAAATCTGAGATGTCCAGTGGTTTGATATCCAGAACATTGTTAGATATCTTCACCCATCTCACTCTGGACCAAGAGAAACAGAGTCCCCTCGCCCATTTCTACAGTTCCCTCCCTTCCCCGTTCCTGATTACAGTCGAAAGTATGACTCTTTCCCCAGCCTGAAGCACAAGAACTACACCACCTTTTAATGACTCTGCAGCCTCTCCACACAATTCCCTTTATCCCTCATAGACATCCAAAAGCCGGACATTAAGTGCAAAATAATTACACTATCACACACAGTTACAGGAGAATTGCTCTTTCCCAAACTCTGCTTTTCTCTCTGCTCCAAAGTCCTCAACCTTGGCTCATCAGAATCGCCTGGGGTTTTCCAAAGTTTACTGATGTGTTAGTCCCATCCTCCAAGATTCTAACTTAATGAGCCTGGGGTGCAGCCTGGGAACAAGGAATTGTTTTTTTTTAAATTTTTTTTTTTTTAAGATTTTATTTATTCATTCATGAGAGACAGAGAGAGAGAAGCAGAGGGAGAAGCAGGCTCCCAAGGAGCAAGGAGCCCGATGCGGGACTCGATCCCAGGACCCTGGGATCATGACCTGAGCCAAAGGCAGACGCTTAACCATCCGAGCCACCCAGGTGCCCCTGGGAACAAGGAGTTTTAAACACTCCCTAGGTGACTCTCACTTGCAGCCAAGGTTGAGAACTTGCTGGTCTAGTCTGTCCTTTCTTTCTAACCTGCTCTGGGGAAAAGAAGGAATAGGATCTCAATTCAATACACCTAAAAGTAGAAACAAATCATCATATTTATTTTTCTGTAAATGTTGATGACTTAATCTAACTCTTACTTGTGAGGTGAATATCGGTGAGTATTACCAAAGGATATACAAGCATTGAGTAGATACAGGAAGACAGGGCTGTCCTCAAGCTTCCTGGCCATGCCATGACTGGAAAGAACCTAGGCTTCACCCACAGTTACCTTTACCCGCAAAATACATCAATGATGCTGAAAGCCTAAAACCCAAATGCTGGATCAGCTGAGGTCACTTACTCAACAGGAAGCCAAGCTCCCTTTCTCTCCCAAGCCAATCCCAGTCTTGGCACTGCAGCCTGAAATTTCTGAAAACAGCTTGCTACTCAGTTTGCAGCACCAATGACTTAAGTACATTTATAAGTGTTGTGGAGCTTAACATCCACATATTTCCTCCTATGTTCTAATTTCCTGCTTCTCCACACTATTTATGTTCACCTGTTACCCAATTAGCACCCCAGTAAGCTGAACTCCTGTAGTTGTTTTACCCTAGCAATTAACCCTCTCCAGCACCCCCTCTGCAAAGAGCTTCTGATTAAAATAAACTGCTCGATTATTCACCTAACGACAGGAAGCATGCCACAGTAGACAAGAAGAACAATTTATTTTTTTTTCCTAGATCTCTAAATGTGTCCAATATTGGCAGAGAAGAAAGATTTTCCTGAAATAATCTAGAGGACTTGGTTGAGGTTTATGGTGAGGGCACAAATTTATAAAATGTCAGCACCTGTCTAGTAGTTTTAAGATGGTCAGCACCTCCAGTCTGAAGAAAATGCTAAGATGAAGAAGGAAATTCAGTTGCTTTCTTTTTTTTTTTATTCTATAAACTGCTGACATGAATTTCTCATTAATGAACCACAGTGACGTACAGGAAAGATGTAAATGGGGGTAGGAAGTGAAAGAGAGGAAAAGAGAAGGAAAGGAATACTTAAATATGAAGTTACCCAACACCTTGAAGGGATGTTCTGTTTAAGCAGTATTTCTTTATGACTGAAAAGTATTGTGCACACGACACATTGCTTTCCTATTATTAAGAATATAACATAACATATTTGGGGCACCTGGGTGGCTCAGTCGTTAAGCGTCTGTCTTCGGCTCAGGTCATGATCCCAGGGCCCTGGGATGGAGCCACGCATCGGGCTCCCTGCTCTGCAGGAAGCCTGCTTCTCCCTCTCCCACTCCCCCTGCTTGTGTTCCCTCTCTCCCTGTCTCTCTCTCTGTCAAAAAACAAATAAAATCTTTAAAAAATAAAATAAAATAACATAACATATTTAACAAAGAAACTCCAATTAAACATAACTTTTTCTGGAAAATTTTGGAAGAACCTCAGAATTTTGAGTGCCTAAGATAATCTCCATGTACCACAACTTTGCAAGGCAATAAAGTAGGGATAATATCAAGTTGATAATACCTATATATTTCTGTGGTTCACATTGTAAAATTTACAATTAATGGTGAGTCAGAGATGTGACAACAAAATTTTCCAGGAGGGTACACACTATTATGTAACTATCAAAGTGGGTCATAACTGTATTTATACATGGTATACAGAATTACATATAACTGCCTATGTATCTTATTTGTAATATTTTAAGAGGAAATACCTTTTTAATCTAGACTGCAATTTATTGATCACCTTCTGTTCTATTTTTCTTTACCCACACATTATTCATAAGGCAATTATCCTACAATCAAAAAGGAAGAAGGCACACACAACCAACAGAAGCCCATGTGTGTAACTGGCCAGAAACAATCAAGAAAATGGCTTTAGTTTTATCTATAAAGAAAGATATTAAAAGTTACAATTTTTAATACAAGATTGCCTGCTAGGCAACTGAGGCAGACGGTATTTCCAAGAACCTCACTCTGAAAATGCAAACGGTCCTGGTTCTCTGCTTTTCTGTGAGTTTCCTGAAATCTTTCCACCGCAGACAACTGCAAAAGCCAGGCATTTTAAGGCTGCTGGGGTCTGTTTCCTCTACCTTGAATAGATTCTCCCTTTTCCAGAAGCCTTCATTAACTGAAATACTAATCCTACCTAAATTTGGAAGGAAAAAAAAAAAACCCTCTTGCATACTAAACTATGTAAACCCATGAACACTGTTTGTAAACAAGAAGTGGACTTCTCATAGCTGTGACTTTCCTGCTCCAAAAGAAAGCAGCTTACCAGCTGCGGTGTCCAGAAGCAGAGAAGAGCACAGTCACCGCTCCCTATGAAATTTTAACAATTCATTAACAGGAAAAGGCTGCATGAAGGGATGCAGGATCAGAGGCAGCTTGGCAGCATCAAATTCTGAGAGAATGAAGGATGGAGAAAGGGGAGATGTGGAAATTCAGGCTGAGAAGGAAAGGAAAAAGAGGAGGGAGATTTGATAGAAATAGGAACAAAGAAAGACAGGAAGCTAAAAGAGTAGGAGAGATTAGAGGATGAGGGAGAGGAAAGAGAAGAAGGGATTTGAATAAAATTCAAATCTCTAATCTGATTCCACTTTTAATCTTCTTGGGGGGTAGGTGCAGGCTGAATGTATGATGCTGATTGTTCTGCATTTTTTCTGAGCCACCCCTAACTGACCAAACCATGTTTGTTAAAAACATGTTTCCCTCCTGGAAGGGATTATGCCCTTTGACTTTCAAAGACATCTCTCCCCTTCCCAACAACAATAAGGCTAGATGTGGTGTGTGCGCTGGTGTGGAGCACAGCGGGGCGTCTGCAGAGCGAGGAAATTTCACAGAAGTCAGACAGCCTGGCGCAGGGGACGCATTGTTTCTTAAAAACCCTTATCTCGGACAGTGTAGGCATATCTGTTTGTAAATAGACACGTTATGTATGTTCCCATGTAAATAAATAAGTTTAAATATAATTTCCAAACAAACAACATGAGAAAATTGTCAATTTTTGAGTGTGTCAAATAACGACTGCACACAAAGTGTTTTGCAGCCGCCGGCAGCCCAGCCCATCCCTGAGGCCACCCTGCCATCTAGTGGGACTTGGCCAGAACTCCTCCTGCAGCCACAGGCGGCCTCATTTACCCTCACAGCTGGAGACAGGGAAGTGTATTCTCCTAAATGTGTTAACTTAGCAGTGCTATACACTAGAAACAAATTAATATATAATTCTTCTGTGTCTTAAGGTCATTACTGTCGAGGCATAAATTAATAGAGCTATTCCAGTTAATTCATTTTGGCATTTGCTTCTGCATGTCTGAGCGCATATGTGAAAATAGGCCTCCCCTCAGTGCCATGGGGGGAGGGGTAGAAGAAAGGAGACCTAAAAGTAGCTTAGCCAGATGAGCAGACTCTCTGACCTAAAAGCATGGCAAGGGCAATACCTTCCAGATGCAGATGCTTTACCTTTCTCACTACTCTGAGCCCCATTTAACAAAATTATTACAAGCGCCAAGCTGAAATAGGGGATGGTGGATGGGTTTTTGGGGGCCAGCTGAGGGGCCGGGGGGGGGTGCCATCTTCAGAAGGCAGCATTGCAAACATATCTGGTTCACCTTTCTATGAGGCAGAACATCCTGTCACAGGCAAACCTGGGCTCCTCCTTAAGAATAGGAAGGAAGTGGCATGTCCATGTGCAGTCTGACCACCCTGTCTACTGAAGAGGCTATAAGGATGGTCACCTGCCCTTACCCCAGAGGTGGCTGTATCTTTATCTTATTGGTGAGTTTCCAGATCATATATAGTCTATAGCATGGCTCTCCTACCGTGGAAAAAACCTACAGCAACAGAAAGGGAAGACCAATGTGGGAGGGAGATGAAATTTTCCCCACCTGATTTCAACTCTTCCCAGGATGCATAGGGGCACAGGCATTTGAGGAATGGGCTACATAGACTTCTTTTTGCTTTGTTCTGTCTGTTTGGAGATTCTGATGAGATTCTGGAGCTCTACCCACTTCTCAAGTGAATTCCATAATAACCAGGGTAAATGCATACTGGAACATCAGATCATCCCCATTTTTATTTTCATCGGGGCTATTGTCATTCACATAAATTCCGCACTCTAAAACAAAAATATCTAAAAATGCCTTCAGGCTTCTGTTCCTGGAAAAATAAACAGTGTTCTCTTGAAATGTGTTTGTCTTGTGAACGCTCTCTGAGGCACAGGAGGGGGGTCTTTGCGTGTCCATCGTCACCAGAATTGTTTAATAACTGCCCTGGACAAGCAGGTCTGGAATCAGAACCATGTCTTCTCCCAACATCTCTGCAAAGTAAATTAACCAAAGCAATATACTATACTGCTGGCAATGCAAATGCTCTAAGATAAAATACTCCAAAGAAACTTCAGTGCCTAATAATTTAGTCATAAAGAAAAGATTAACTCAAAACAAAAAGAGGCGATGCAAAACATACTGAATCGAAATTTCTGAACTTTAACTATACCTCTGAATCACCTGCAGGACTTTATACAAATGGAGAGGATCAGGCTATCCAAAGTCCCAATCTCTGGGTACAGCCTTTTTGTTTTTGCAAACTTCCATAGATAATCCTGATGCAGAGCCAAGTTGAAAGCCAATGATTCAATATTAAAAAAGAAAAAAGAAAGTAATCCTTGCATGGGTGATTCTGTTGAGCAACCAGAAATGAGAACAAACATATGAAATGCAATTCCAGATGGTACAGCATGGACTTTAGCCTCTGTGGGTGTTTGAGAGGTGAAATCAATGAGAGTGAGGGTTAGTTATAAACACAGAAGGTGTCCTGGAGAGGGCAGACCTTCAAGAATGGGTAGAAGATAAACAGAGCAAAAACAAAAGAGCAAATATTCCAGGTGAGTACATCATCACTCCTACAGGAAAACAGACTGCAAGTTCTAAGGATCACAGAGAGCTGCAGGGGGAAACAGAGCATGTTTGAGAGCAGAGAGCCCAGTCCACTTCTGGGGCAGAAAATGGCCAGAGTACAGCCATCAGAGTAAAAAGAAGAAAGTACTGAACAGTCCAAAATATGGTCCATGCCCTATCTTAAGGGCATACATCTCACTTTTATCCAAGGCCTCCCTGACTGCCTCACTTTGGGGTATTTTGAATCCCTTAGAAGTAAATGGTTGGTTTCTCCCATTATGCTGCTACCTGGGAGCTAAAGATTTCCACTTCTGGTGAGATAATGCACTCAGCTGCATTAAGCAGACAATTAATTTATCCCGTTGGCTGCCCACTACCCATCCTTAATGTACTTAAAAAAAGAAATAATGCTTACCTAGCTTTAACTTGCTGTGTCTGGAAGTAAGAGGGAATGCAGAACATGATGCTAAAATTGCTGCACTGAGAACCACCCTGATCCTCACTGGATCAGCATGTCATACATAACTTCATAATATTGTTACAGAGACATCAGAACAGTTGGGTAAGAAGGATCTTCATGTGGGGGAGTGGAATATTATTACTTCATTTCATCTTTACATATCACAATTATAAAAGTGCTGAAATTCAGCAGGGTGACCAGTATATCAACTTCTGGCAAATGCCAGGCTGTCAAATATCTGAGGTAATCAAAGATATCCCATGTGTCTGAGATGAACAAGACTAGGCCCTGATTTGTGAAAATCTGGTTTGCCTGAGTTGGACAGCAAAAAGAGCCAACATCTTTTTTTTTTTTTTTTTAAAGATTTTATTTATTTATTTGAGAGAGAGAGAATGAGAGACAGAGAGCATGAGAGGGAGGAGGGTCAGAGGGAGCAGCAGACTCCCTGACGAGCAGGGAGCCCGATGCGGGACTCGATCCTGGGACTCCAGGATCATGACCTGAGCCGAAGGCAGTCGCTTAACCAACTGAGCCACCCAGGCGCCCCAACAGCCAACATCTTAATTGAAAGAACATAGTGATCTACTGGACTAGGGAGTCAGAATGTTCCAGAAGTACTTCCTGACCAGGTTGGTGTAATACTTTGTTATATGAGAACATGGACTAGAAGTTAATGATCTCACAAGATTCCTGCCAACTCTCAGATACATAATTCTAAAGCATTTAATTTTACTTTACTCAAAAAACTTTCAGCGGACTCCTATGGCCTTTATGGCTTAAATTCCTTAACAGGCTACTCAAATTTCACCAAACCTAGTCAAAGCATTCTCACATTGCCTTCACATATACATTCTGTCCTAGTCGTGTTGATCTGAACAATGCCTGTTGGATATGCCTTCCTCAAACTTGTCCCCACACACTGAACCTCATTGTTCCCCACTTGTCATCCATTATAAACCTCTCTCCACCAATCAAAATCTCCCCCTAAATCCCAGTCAGTCCCTTCCTCTATCCAGGAGTCTTCCTTGAAAGTCTCAATGTGAAATATCTTTGTCTGAGTATTGGTAGTGCTTGATGTATCTCCACCACTGTTATCACAAATTACATTATATGGCTAATTACCTATTTACATATATAAGCCTAATCTCCCTTTTTAAATGTAAATTCCTTGAGATCAAGATCTATTTTAAATATTCTATCCTCTTTCAGCTCGTATAGTACCTGCTCTAGACTTTGTGTACAGTGGGTCCAGAATCAGTCATTTGTTCACCTCTATATAACTAGAATTTAGCATAGAGCCTGGGGAGCTACCCAACAGAGAGTGACACTTTTCTTTTTGGGTTTCTCAAAAAACAAATACCCCTGGCTCTTTTCTACCCTGTAGAATTACAGACCACATTAGACAAATGTCAGAAAAATTGAAGTGTCTACAAGATATTTTCAGTATGTTAAAAAAGAAAACCTCATTCATCCTTTAAAGAGAAAAAAAAAACAACCATTATACACTCTTTTAAAGTGAATTCCTATTTGGTCAATAATCTCCAGTGCAATAATGTAAATGAAAATGATATAGAAACATAGAATAAAAATTAGTTCAATTTATGGGATTCATTCACTAATTGTTTTTGATCTCTGGATGATTATTAAAAAAATAAAAAGAAACAGCAGTTCATGCCCATTAAAAATTACTTCATTGACAAGTATTTGCTCTATTCCCGGGGCTAATAAAAAACAATCCTGTACTTTGTAGGGTACACTGAGACCAGCCTCAGGAAAAAAAATAGGAGTCAAAGATTTTCTAGGAAAAAGCTGAAAAAAAACACTATGAAACTGAATTCAATCTTGGCCCGGTTTTCAGTCATAATGGATACCTATACATTTCTTATAAAGCATATCATCGTGGATTTAGTTGCATCATTAGTAACTATGTAAATGGAAAATTTTATGTAACCCACAATAAAAACAAAGCCATGGCATGGTAATGTGCTTTCTATGGAATCCATCAAGACCTTTCATTCCTAGAAATTTCACAAAGAAGACATACACGTGATCAGCAGGTCTATAAACTAAGGGCAGCAAAGCATTACAGGTGCAAACAACACTAAAATCTGAAGCTGAGCGGTTCCCATTATATTTTGGATTTCCAAAACCAAAAGAGAACACCTGCCTTTTATCCCCTCTTCCTACCACTCTCTCCCAGCCTCTGCACATGGATAAAGAATTTGTAATGTTGCCAACCTTACCACTCAATGATCTGGATGCATCTACATAATGGCCTCCCGACACTGGCCATTATGGATGAGATTCATGTTATTTATAAATTAGCTCTCTTGTTCCTGCATATTCCTGAGTTTATCATCATTAAGGAGAAGAAATGTTTCTAAACAAAAGGCCCAGGCACTATGGTAATAGACACAATAGTAACTGTTAGATACACAGATAGGCATGTTTCCATTTTGGTCTTTTGTATCCATCTTCACTTGTCCCAGATATGCCATTTTCTGATTCTCAGGGTGAAGACTGTTTTGAAATACATTTGCGTATTCATGGATTGTTGGCTGTGTTCACATTTTTATATTCAGCTAATATTTGAATGTATTTAGGAAACAGGCCTCAATTTAGATTTGCAATGTGGTATGAAATATCATAAAGGGAAATCACTTTCAGGCTGTTAGATCTGGTGCAGCTGGGGAGACAGAGAGGTTCAAAACATGTCAGCCCACAATGCTTTCACAAACCCTTTCCACACTCAACAATACTGAGTGATGTGGCTGCTAACCCAGAAAATGTAAATACCTGTAGAAACATGAGAACAAGGGAATGAACCTAATTTTCAAATATTTTATTTAGATTCTTACTAGTTCACAGGCTGAATTCCTTTGGGCAGACTAATATCTTCCCAGATGTGGGCCTGTGTCTATGCCAATTTTAAGACTGGTTTAGTGTATGGCTGGAAAAGACAAGGAAGGACTTCCCATTAGGAGAAAAAAAAATATGAAAAAAAAAAGGTTTTGAGGGAAGCAGCTATTTTGAGAAGACATCAGTGCCTTCATCAGCACCTAAAACATTAACTCTCAGTTCCATATTTGCCTGTAGGCAATTAGCCCCGTGGATTCTGTACAGAGCATCGTGAGATCTAACCCATATAAAAGTATAGGTCCTAACTTTACACATGTTATATCCTGTGGCCTCAGGCTAAGCTCCAAATCCCTGTTAGTCATCTTACAAAGTTACCTGGGTTGGGGCGCCTGGGTGGCTCAGTCGTTAAGAGTCTGCCTTCGGCTCAGGTCATGATCCCAGGGTCCTGGGATCGAGTCCCGCATCAGGCTCCCTGCTCAGCGGGAAGCCTGCTTCTCCCTCTCCCACTCCCCCTGCTTGTGTTCCCTCTCTCTGTCAAATAAATAAATAAAATCTTTAAAAAAAAAACAAAGTTACCTGGGCAAGAGCACAATCTGATTCTACTGCCTGACAGAACAGTTCATTGATACGGATATAACAGTGGCATCTCTTGTCCATAAGGGATTCTAAATGCACCTCGTTCATGGCGAATAAAATAGCCAAACACAGAACCCAACTCACACACAACACTTCGTAAAGTTTTGATGATGAGATCTGACAATGTTGTCATGATGACAGGGGTGATGATGGCAATGTTGACAAAGACAAAGATCTTCTCCAAGATTTCTACCAGCAAAGGGAAATTTTCTTGTGCCTCACCCTGGAATAAAAAAATAAATAAAGCAAAACACAAATCAAAAACAAAGACAAAACTCATTTTATGCTGTCTATATTATCAATGATCATGTGTGTGTGTGTGGGTGCGCGCGGGCGCACACATACGCGTGCACACGCCTAACTGACAAGGAAATAAGCCAGAATTAATAGCTGAGGCTGGTGCAAACAACCAGATTCCAATTGTGGCCTGAGATAAATGACACCCTATGGTGGTATGTCCTTCTTTCCAGATGTAGCAATGGCTCAAAGTCAGACAATGAAGAAGTCGAGGCCTGTCTCTGGCAAAATTTACACTGACTAGAGAAAAGATCACTCAGCAAACATCCCTGGCCCACTCACATGATCCTGGAGACACATAATCTATATTCATAAAGCATTTTAGGATAATTAAATATCAGGTTCTAGGACAGTGCAAGATACAATTAATCATTGAGACAAAGAATCTCCATTCAGCTAAATGCACTTCACAGCTGGGGCGAGAAGGGGGCTTAGGAAGATTTTCTTTACAAATCTGCTCAGGGTAGTGGGTTTGCAGCACTCGTATTTGCTATGTAATTTCCCTTCTACAAGCAGCAGTTTAGAACCAACTAACAGATTACAAACTGAGAACAATGAGACAACCTTGTAACAATTTCAACATGGAAGATTCCAGATTATGCTCAGTGGAAACTAGAATAGTGTTACAAGTATAACTATTTATCCAATATGACTGTAAAACAACTCAATAATTAGTCATCTTTCTTTGAACATGTCATTTATTTCCTTACTCAGAGTGCAAAACCTTTGGATCAAGGATCATGTGATATATTTCTTTTGCATTCCCATCAACATTTGGCATAGTACCTAACTGTTGATTGATAACTGAATTAATATTTCTGACACACAATTCTGGTTATAACATTACCATCATAGACAAAAAATTGTGACTGGCTCCTTGTTGGCTGTAGAATAAAGTATGAGACTTACAGCTTTTAAGTCATTCTGTACTTTATAACCGAGCCCAGAATGACCTTTCCAACTTTAATTTCCCCCTATTGCCCTCACAGAGCTCACTGTTTCCTATTTATGTGCCACATTTTCCTTCAATTTCCTGGTTCAATTTGTTTCTTTCAAAGGAAACATTCATTTTCTCATCATCTCGTAACTTTCCTGGTCAAACCTTACTTCCTCATGTGCCCCTTCCTAATTCTCCCTGAGATTCTCAACTGAAGTGATCATTGCTTTCTTTGAACTCCCAGAGATTATTAGACATAGCTCTCTCATGGCTTCTCATGTTCTGCAGTCATTCTTGTGTATATCACATTTGCTCTGTCAGTCTGTAAATTCCCCAAAGGCAGTATCTGCCCCAAGACTTTGATTCATCTTCAAAAAACCCCAAATCTTATCTCTGAACCTCAAAGCTCTTACACAGAGAAGTTCCCAGTAAATATATGTTGATTTAACTTGCTATTGATTAACCTATTTATGGAAGAGATAAAAATCTGGGTAGAAACTCAGATAAAGTAACTGAAAATATTTTCCTTTTGGTAAAGATATTAGACTCAGATTCTGAGTTCTTCTGAATGGTGTGATTTGGCTCAGGAAGCATTTACTAAACGTCATGTTTGGTGACTTTTAAGAGTCACCCCAGCTATAGCAGATTCATCCATATCCTAACACATGCTCCTCTCCTTGATTTACTAAACTCCCTACCTCACCTGCTACTGTAGGATTTTTCCTTCCTCACTCCATTCACTCATATCCCTTCCTGGCCGACTTTATACTTATTCCATCCTTGCATTCTTGCTTTGCCCATGTAATTAGGTTGCTCCTAACCTGGCTAGCTTTCTGGTAACAGTTTTGTCTCTCCAGTCTGGCCCAACACAGTGGCTGTTCGACTTCCAAAGAGAATAAGAAAATCCATTGGTTCACTCCCTAGGTGCATGAATTCTCAGTATTTTGCTTCCGTGAGAGAAAGAGGCAATAAATACAAAACTTACTCCCAATATATACAGTCACTTTTACATTTGGTGAGGGAAAGTCTATTCCTCCAAAACAACACACATACTCTGCTTAGAAAATACCTACATAGTCTAGCAAATTTCTGGACTTTTCTTAGAAAATATATGAATTTTTCGAGGAAGACCTCCAAGAAAGTACTAGACTCTGACATTCTCAAGAGTATGACTATGCATTATTCATTGCCACATCCTAAGTGTCGAGTGCAGTGCCTGTGATACGGTGGACCCTCTGCAAATACATGATGAATGATTAAGTTCATATATTAATAAGTGAATGGATTTCCTCTTTCCTCTTTACTCAAATAAGGTGGTCCAAATTGTCCTCTCATTTTCTTCTCCCGATGAGCATGCCATGTGTAAGAGCTCTGCTATCTATCTGCCAAACACTGTCTCCTCAAATCAGATAACCATAGTCCTTAGATAAAGGGAGAAAATGCAGAAGGCAGAAGAGAGGGCATAGGACTAATGGGCTTAGAAGAGAGTCCAAGAATGAAAAGGGAATTTATAAAATTATAAAAATGCCTTTATTTGCACAGTAGTTTACTATATTTTCAAATATGCTTTTGAATGTATTTTCTCTTTTTAGTCTCATGATGATTGCAAGGCAGCCAGACAGGTATCATTCCTTTCGCACAGCTGTAGCTCTACACACACATTACACACTGTATTACAGATGAGAAAGCTGACATCTCCAAAGTAGACCCAGCTAGGGGGTTACAGAACTCTTAATTCCAGAATGTAAACTCAGTGTTTGTAATGACTATTTTTTAGCTGTTAATCTGACCTCAATTCATTGTGCTAAACAGACACTATGAAGAATGCTCATGGTTTGTTTCTTGCCAGCTCCCCTTCCTTCCATCTCCCCAATCGCTGGTCTCTTCTTTATTTTTCACTTTAGATAGAATAAGGGATCCAAAACAAGGACCACTCATCATTCCCTGAAATACTCTTGTTTTTCCTTATATTCAAGAAGGCTTTCATGCTATTTTCTTGCCTGTCAGTGTTGAGGCGATGACCCCCCCATTTCTACTCCATGTACTCCCAGTTACTCGGCTCATTTATTGGGAATGAATAATTGATTCCAATTACTACATCCATGGCTAAGCAAGTTCTGAGGAATCCCAGGGAAGCGAGTCAAGTGCTGTCTTTAGCACGGTGTGGCTGAAAAGTGTTTGGTTAAATCAGGCACAAAAAATGCCTGCTCTCCACAAGATTGCTATATTCTTCTCTAAAAGAAATTTCTGAGGTTGTCCTCTCAAACCATTTTGAAAAGAAAAGCTTACGACTTCATTTTTTTTTGCATTTCATCCTTTTTGCAATTATAATACACAGTGCTATCTAGTGGACAGCAGCAGGTGGAAGAAACACAGGAAGTCAGTCCAAATATCAAGGATCCCAATTCCTGGTCTTGGGCCCACTTTTATATACTAGGAAACCCTAACTGTCAAGTAAGTTACCTGAGTTCAAGGTGCAATGTCTGATTAGGTAAGCCTAAATGACCTTTCTGCTAAGACAAAAGGCCCTTCTCCCTCTATAACTATAGCCCACCTTGGAGAGCTGAGAGTGGCTTGAGCTCAGCCTCATTCAGCCTCTTGCCAAGCATCTGTTCAGGACACACATGATCCCACCCCAGGAGGTGGTCTGTGGTCTTGCATGGTTGTCCTTTGCTAACCTGCCCTCTTACATATTCAGGCACACAGGAGGCTCTAGGAGCCTCCAGCATTGTGATGTTAATATGAGAAAATTCCTCCTAACCTCTTCTTTCTCCTCCTGCCCTCCCCCTTCCTTGAGTAGCATGTTCCAAACACCCTCAGCTTTGCCCTCTGTCAACTCATTTGGCCCCATTTGGATTTGGCATCCAAAAGGATGCTATTCCAGATTGCTGATGTTTACCCTAGTTCCCAGGCTCTGCAATATATAGCACTGCTCTCCTCTCTAACAGCTGAAGATTCATCCTACCAATGCTTAGACCACTGACCTGATCTGGAAAATGGGCATATACTACATAGAGAGGTTATTGTGACAATAAATGGTCAGATTGTAGCTATGAAGTTATTTCGGCAAATATATAAAAGAGGGTTATACCACTGCAGTGCCTGGCATTCCAGGCAGATAGATGTCTAGCAAGGACAGGAAAACATGCCTAATTGCAGTTACATGCTCCTATGCTGGGGAGGTAGGAGCACCCAGATAGCTGCTGACCTCCTCACCCCCATTTCTCACCTGGATAGTAAAAGAGGCAAAGTTTATGTTCTTTCCATTTGTTTCTGTAAAATTCCCAAGGAAAGTGCTTGGCAGAGAAAGAAAGAGAAATGAAATTAAACCTCATTTTTTTTTTCCTCTTTCCTTTCAGATGGCTAATTTATTCACTCCACGAGATGAGTGGCATCTGGAATTAAAACCTCCAAACCCAGAGGAATAAAGACTCAGAAGATGAGAAGATAAGCTAACCAAAATAGAGTAAGTTAGAAAAGGCAAAAGAGGAGGAAGCAAGGGCAGAAAGAGAAGAGAAAACGAATGAGGTGAGAGAAGGAGGGGTGGAGAGGTGGACAGGAAGAGGGAGGGAGCTCAGGGAGGAGTTAGGATCTAGGGCAAGAGAAAGCTTCGGGAAGGGGTAGGGTAATGAAGGAAAGAGAAGAGGAGAGAAAGCAGGAGGGTCAAATGGCAAGAGGGAAGAAGGGAGAAAGAGAAAATATAGGTTGGGTGATTAATGTTTAATTTTGATACAAAGGTAAATTGTCATTTAAAGCACCAGATGTCTTCATTTGCCACAGCTAAGATTTAGAAGACAGAAACTCAATTCAGTTGCTCTTTTCTCTGATACAAAATATGTTTTATCCCAATGGAAAAACGTGTTTCTTTCTGCCAATAAGTGTCAGCAGCTAATCTGAAGCTTTCAATGAAACAATGCCATTAAATAATTTAACCTGGAAAAAAGCCACTGATGTCTGTGAAATAATGTATAGATTTCAGATGGATCAAACTTGAAAACGGGGAAAAAAAAAAAGTGTAAGAAATGGGCTTTGGGAAACAAAGGGGCATCTGCCACTAAACAGAAAGGAAATACATTAGGCCCAGGGAATTGAAAATAGCCATGGCAAACATCCACACTGACACAGTGTTGTGTTTAAGTACACAACAGGCTTCTCTCACTGCTCTAAGAAAATTATTCAGAAGAGAGCTCCTGCAAAATGAAATTTGGGGACCCAAATCAGATCAATTTCTTCCCCCCAGAATACAAATCTGTGCATTCCATGAAATCTCCTAGGGGTGTTCATAAAGGGTGATTCCACCACTGGCTCCAAGATCTCCAGAAAAAGAAAAATCTGGACTAAGTCTTAGCAGATTCAAAATTCTAACTCAAGTTTTCCCACACACTAAAACTATAGTCTCTTTAATTTATTTATCCCAAAAGATCTTGGGTTTTTCACTAGTAAATCTGATGATGATGATGATATTCAAAAAACTATAAAAGCATCATGGAAACACACAATGAAGTTACCCTCTCTATATAACTTCTCTCTTGTTAGTCATTTACTTATCCTTTCACTCATTGGTATCTCATCAAAAGCCAGGCAATTATCTCTACTAATTCTAAAGAGACCCATTTCTTTCAACACCTCCATAAAATGGTCCACGGACCAAAAGGTTTGAGGACCACTCACTCTGGGGCTTTCTCTTCCCTCTCCTCCATTAGTACCTTTATTAATCATCTAGGTCAGTGGTGTCCTCCTCAAGCTGAGCATTAGAATCACCTGGGGAACTAAAAACAAAACAAAACAAAACACAACAAGTATCATAATAAATACTGATGCCTGGACTTCACACCATTTAAATCAGAATCTCTGGAGGCTGGTGCTGGCCCTTATATGTTTTCAGGTTTCCAAGGTGATTCTAACATGTGTGTTGACCACTGTTCCAGACACATCATGGAACTTCACTGACAGAAATACATTTGACCAGTCCCTTTCAAGCAAGACCCAAATCCAAAGCTCTTGATGGAGACTCTCATCAAGAAAAAAACTGTACCTTCAAAATGTAGCAGCTAGAAACAGGAAGGGAGAGATTAATGTTATTGAAAACCTAATCATTATCTTCTGACTAATAATTGAAGCAAGACTTATCTCTACAATAGTTGATTTTTGCAACTCTTGGAGTTGGTCCTTTATATTCTGACTCCAGGTAATCAGTACCCAAGGTTGAGTTTGTGTAAGAAAAATTATCCGAGGGGCACCTGGGTGGCTCAGTCATTGGGCGTCTGCCTTCGGCTCGGGTCATGATCCCAGGGTCCTGGGTTCAAGCCCGCGTCAGGCTCCCTGCTCGGTGGGAAGCCTGCTTCTCTGTCTCCCTCTGCCCCTGCTTGTGTTCCTGCTCTCGCTGTGTCTCTCTCTCAAATAAATAAATAAATAAATAAGAAAAATTATCCCTGAATTCATAATTATAGTTTTAACACAGATGGGATCTGGGAAACAGATAACTGCAAACTCCCTCAAATGGCACAGGGAAGTCAGCACAACCTTCTGAAAGCAAACATACCAAAACAAAAAACAAAAAAAAACAAAACGAAACACGTTTTGGAATGGAAAGAATTACCTTTCAATTCATTCTGCCACCTTCCAGCCATTGCCCTTGAGTAACTCACTTTACTTTTATCTAAGCTTCACTTTCCATATTTTTATATAAAATAGGGATAACAACTACTTTGAAGTATCATGAAAATGAGAATTACAAATAAGAAAGACCTCACATGCAAGGGCACAATAAACGTTGACAAGGAGGAAGATGATCATGATCATGACTTAAAGCAGAAACCTGCTGGAAAACTGGCTAGCATTTTGGAAGAAATCTTACATTTGGCATGGAAATTGTTTACCAGAAAATAGGGAGAAATGTGAATAATATTTATAAAGCTATTAGAAATGATGACTCTTACATGAAAATTGAAAAATCCAGTTGTTTGCTACATAATATTAATATCTGGGCACAGAGGCATGATTTCACTCGTATGTGGAATTTCAGAAACAAAACTGATGAACATAGGGGAAGTGAGAAAAAAACAGAAGCAAACTGTAAGAGACTCTTCACTACAGAGAACAGAGTTGAGGGTTGTTGGAGGGGAAGTGGACAGGGGATGGGCTAAATGGGTGATGGGTATTATGGAGGGCAGTTGTGATGAGCACCGGGTGTTGTATGTAAATGATGAAACACTAAATTCTACTTCTGAAGCCAATATTACACTATATGTTAACTAACCAGAATTTAAATAAAAACCTGAAACAAACAAAAAATATCTGAACATTGAGAGCCACCACAGGCTTTGTTTGTGCAGGTGTTTTCATATTCAAAAGATACAACAAAGCTTTTAATCACTAGATAAATACCCAGATGGTCATGGTAGGTGTCTGTGGCAATGAAAAAACTATTCCCATCTCTCTTCTTCATTTCTGCACCTCACTGAGTTCTCTGCAAAGCCAAGAACCACCTTTTGCAGCTTTCTCTTTGACTAAGAGAGCCTGTGTGATCCAATTTAGGTGTTCTGTTTTCTCTTTTCTTCCTGACCTGATTGTGCATGTAATGGCTAGAACCATCTTCAGACAATAAGAGAAAAGCCAGAAGGCTCACAGAGAATTGAGCCCTGACATCACCAAACCACAGACCCAATCAAGTAACTGCTGACCTTGAGATCCTCTGTTATGCAAGAAAAATATAACTCTGTTTGCATAGTAAGAATTTGTAATCAGGAGTACCTGGGTGGCTCAGCTGGTTGAGCATCTGACCATGATTTCTGCTCAGGTCAGGTCATGATCCCCACACCTAGCCCTACATAGGGCTCCACACTCAGCGGGGAGTCTCCTTCTCCTCTCCCTCTGCCCCTCACCCTGCACACACTCTCTTTCTGAAATAAATAAATCTTAAAAAAAAAAAAAAGAATCTGTAATCAGGTTTGTATTACTTGCAGGTGAATACAATCCTCATTGATACAATATAATTAACTGAATCTTAAAAATTCACAACAATTTGGAGTCTGAGTCGCCATCACCTACAGATCTCAAAATCAATATAATGGTAATCTATACATCCAAAAAATGGACTTTTTTCTATACCCAGAAATGAATTAAAAACTGTGTAAAATGAAAAGCAAACTGTACTAAGAGAGAAAATACAGGCTCTATAGCTTTTAACCTACTGTCAAATCATAGGCTGCTTTTATCCTGTTTGCTTAGGATGCCACATATTATCCTGATATTTAAGTCCTTTCCTCATGAGAACCTATTTACTCTATTTTGATATAAGCAGGGTTTAATTGTCATCTGTACATGCCATGACTTTCCATGTCTTTGTGGGTGTCCTCATCTTTCTCACCAAGAGGAATGCTCCACCTCATGCCTCTCCATTTATTCCAAATTGTCCATATTCTTCTCATGTTCCATCTCCTCTCCAAAAATGGCTCTGATTTCTCAAGTTCATAATTGTCTCTTTAGTTTTTAAGCAACCAAATTAAAAAAGCATTTATGTGTGCACATGTGCCCACGCGCACGCAAACACACATACACACCCTTTATCCTATGTCTACGTTTGCCTTCCCCTGACTATAACTCTGCAAAGGCAAGGCATGTCACCCAACGGCCCTCCACCCTCACTGTGCCAGGCTTATTATTAGAGCTGCACCAGAGCGTTAATAGGAAAATTCTGTGGATTCTCAGATAAGTAGTCTGGATTTTTGTGGACTCTTCAGGAGATACTGCTCCTGCCCTTATCTAATACCGCTATTCAGAAAATCAGACCTTCCAGGAGACCATGGGAAGACATCTTTAAAAGGCAGAATTGGCCTAACATTCACTCACATCCTACCCTGCAGAACCCAGGCACTAGAAGAAGTGGCCTTGTCTGTGTATGGCACATTGGCCAGGCTGCCACTTTGTGCCCCAGAGGGGTCCCATGGTCCCATGAAGCTTCAAAAGCTCCTCCTGAAGAAAATTTGCTTTTCATCCCTCTCTCCAACTCTTGTACCCAGTCTCCTTTCTACCGACTTGCTCTCTTTCTCCTTTGCCTCAATGCATCTTCTGTTTCCTTCTCTATTTCCCCAGCACTTCCTATTCTGCCTCTTGTTTTTCTTTTCTCTGTGGACTTCCAATCATTGATCATGGCCTTGCATATAATTTTCTCACGCTCTGTCTCCTCATCCATTCATTATTCTCCGAGTTTGATTTCTCAATCTCCTTTCTACCTGGGAGGTAAGTGGCTTAGGAAGAAAACCAGTTTTGTTTTGTTTTGTTTTCAGGATAAAGAGAACCAAGGCCCTGGCAGAAAAGGTATTTGTCCAAGGCCACAGCAAGTTAGTACCAATGAGGACAGAGGACACTCAGCCCCCATGAAGACCATGTCACTGACTGGTCCCATGCACGACATCAGATATAAAAATCAATTCCCTGGCAGCAACCAGGCACCACAAATTTCAGAATAGTGACAGCTGATCTGATTAATTCATTCTACAGAGAAATGACAATAAAAAGAGAAGAGAGTTAAGAAACTTAGAAAGGATACAGAAATGAAGAACAAGCCCCTCCTTTCTTAAAAATCATGTTAGCAGGGTATTAGATTTACTAGTGAATTTGAACTCCCTTTTCCACCCCACCCTACCATGCCTCTCTTTTAGCTGCGGATTTATTTCAAGGCCTTACCAATCATATGCTAAAGCTGGTACATCACTAAAACATCTTCTGGGAGGACAGGGAGAAATCCAATCTAGGATTGAAAGCTGCAACTGTCATAGATAAAAAATACCCTTCCAGGGCGCCTGGGTGGCTCAGTTGGTTAAGCGACTGCTTTCGGCTCAGGTCATGATCCTGGAGTCCCTGGATCGAGTCCCGCATCGGGCTCCCTGCTCGGCAGGAAGTCTGCTTCTCCCTCTGACCCTCCCCCCTCTCATGTGCTCTCTCTCTCTCATTCTCTCTGTCTCAAATAAATAAATAAAATCTTTAAAAAAGAAAAAAAAAATACCCTTCCAAAGGCTGCTATGGAGTCAGACAGTTGGAAGTTATTGCAAAGTTGCCTAAGCTTCATGTAAGTTACTGGCTACAACTCTGCCCAATGCCAAGGATACCCATTCTTATGGACCCCCAAGAGGAATGCAATCAGCCTCCTCCCATAACCACTCCCCTGTGACTCAACATTCTTATTAGCAGAGACCACCAGGAAGGAACTGACTAAATGATTTCTACTAGAAAAGACAGAGCTTTAAAAGCCAGATTCCCTTACTCTGAATTGTGCCTTAACTTTCAGCACTATTGAGAGAAGCTCTAGCAGACAAAAAACATCTTTTTTTCCCCAAAAAATACCTTTTGAAGAAGAAAGCTATCCTATATCCTGCCATGAAAAGGTGTGTATTGAATGTGTGACACCACTGTCATCAATAAGCTGTTATAAAAGCCCATGGTTCAATACATTCATTTGTACATTTATGTCCTGCCCACAAAAACTCCTAGTTTTTAGTCAGAAAATCTCAACTTTCCTAATTAGAATCCTATATCCCAACTGAAAGCCCCAATGCCACCAGTACTACCCTGAGTCTTCAGCTTTAAGATCTCACTATCTCATTCATGTACTTACATACACATGCATATGCACGTATGCACACACACATACCCCACAAGCATATAGACACATACTTCTAGTTTTATGGCCTATATCAAATTATCCAGGCCTAACTGTTGCCTAGGATCATAGATAATTCAATATTTGTGTCATTAATTTATGTATTTTTTTTTGTCAGTAAAAATCATAATTTTATAAATTAAACAAGAGACTAAATGGATCTTCACTTCCTGGGATAGCTGTGTGATGAGTCAGACTGCTCATTCAGTGACATAGTCTCTGGATCAAATGACTCAGTATGTAAATACAAAACCCCTCTTTTGGGAATTCCATTATAAAAGGACAACTCACTGGGAATAAAGACTCGTCCATACGCCTTCTTTCATAGTCAGGATTATAGTTTTTATTGCAAATAGGAAAAGCAAAGTGGCTTGCCTCTTCAGGTAAGGGGTGACTTAACCAATTATTAGAAAGAAAGAGCTGTTTTGCTATCTTTAAAACCTGAAGGAATATGCAATGGACTACATTTAAGACTTTAAACAGACAGCTCCAACTTGACACTTTAGTATGCCCCCAAAATGTTAAATACAAAAGGACTTTATGTACTTTCAACTGCAAAGTCTTTCTAAACATACCTATATACCTTAACTTCCTCCCTCTTTTTTACTAACCTACAAATGCCACAACCTTTCCTTTTCCTGTACAAAAGGATATCAAACAAATTGCACTTCTTGATATATGTCGGTCCCTTCACTCAGGAAAAACGACATGGCTATTTTATTAGACGGGAGGTCTCAAGAGCTCCTGAACCCCACAGACAGTCTCGTAAATTACCAAGAGCCACACCACCGGAACAATAAACTTGAAATGGGTTAAGTGGTTTTGTTTCTGGCTCTCCCCCACATCTCTCCATGGATAGTCCTGGAACCATACAGCTCCCTGGATATGTAATCACTGATACTTGCGTACTTGGGGCCCAAACGCAAGAACACCGTTACACCTGACCTTGATTTATAATCAGCAAATTGATTGCATCTTTGGATAACATTCTCTAGAAGGAGCTGATATCAACTATCTAAGAGTTTCTGTATCTCTAAATATATTTCACTCCTTGAAATTCTTCATATTTTTCAACTCTGCGATGATGTAATTGTTTCTAAAAATCTGTAAGTTCTCCATTTTTATGTGTAATAATGTTTCTTTTATTTGACCTAAACTTGCAGCTTTAAGGAATGACCTCTGATATGAGCATTCTGTATTGATCTAGTTGGGATCGATCAAGAAGACAGCTGGAATCAGATCAGCCCAGTGTGCCTGCTGGGTAAAACTGCAGCTCCAGCTTAAAGAGCAAGCAGAGGATTTGACGAAGAAAAGCTCACCTGTGAATGCCAAGGACTTCTAGCTCCTCTCCTTGGTTCACCACCTGAGGATGAGAGATGTCACTGCATTCAGACTTTAACTGCACATACAGCACAAGTCTATGAAATGGGCAGCAATAATAAAGCCTCTAAATAATAATCTAGTCCTCAAATCTGTGGCTCTCTCCGCTGCTTTAACATGTCTTCAGAAAAGCCCAGAAGTCTGACTCCCTGTACAGAGCCACAGGTAGGCACAGGAAGGTCAATCCTATTCCCTTCCTCTGCAGTCAAAGGCCCTTCCCTGTGCTTGCATCAGGTGTTACCCCACCTGCAGTATTCTCTCTCCCCCCATCTATTCTCCTCTAAGAGACTGAAAAATGCATCCATTTGTGTCTCCGGATCCTTATAGCTATGGACACCTATATCACAGACAGATTTCTCAGCTACTGTGCTTGAGCACTGCTTCCATGTTTAGATGAAAAGCTTCAAAGACAACTATTTTGCTTTTTATGAAAAAAAAAAAAAAAAAGTGTGTAATGACCAAGATATCAGGTCTTGAAATAACCCTGCCTGGTTCCCAGTCAGCCTCCAACAGTACCTTTTCTATAACTTTGGCAAGTCTTACCTCTCCAGTGCCTCAGTTTTCACATCTGTAAAATGGGAATGGTAGAACAGCCCCTGCTTTAGAGAGCTGTCATGAGATTCTATGTGTAAAAAGCTTAGCACAGTACTGGCCATATACTATCTGTTCAAAAAAAATGTAAAAGAATATAATTATTCACTGCAGAACTGGTTATCCTATGGCAAGTGCTGGGAATAACACGAGAAAGAAAAAGACATGTCTTCTCTCAAAAAGAGCTTATATATATCCTATTATTTCATATTTGCTACAGTAGCTCACCACCTGTCTGTCCCACAAGGGCCACGAAACTCAAAGCTGGAAAATATACATATGCACAGTTGTGTTCAAAATTTTAAATATCATATATTCTGTAAAGTATTTATAAAAAACTTTACCAGTATCAACCTCATCTTCAGATTTCACTCTCACAGGAAGACATACAGAATTCCAGCTTATGTCAGACTAATGAATCCATTAATTTGTTCCTGATTTTTGGTCTAGTAAGCCTGAACTTTGAGGGAAATTAAATGATTATAACTATATTCAAGTTGGGATTTTAGGAAAACAGACAAAAGAGTGAGGAGGGAGTTTTGAGGCGGTCAGGAACCTAATGAGGAGCAAATTCCAAATAACAGTCACAGAATATGAAGAAAATGTACTTTTATCGATACCACAAAGGAATCATTTGGGTTTGAAATATCTTTTTTTAAATGCAATAATTTGGTGAAGATGAAGTCACAGGGCTTCGAGAGGAGCATGAGGTAGCCTGCAGGAAGGCACAGATGGCTGGAAGCAAACTAAGCAAAGACCCAGCCCCACGCAGCCACTTCTCTGAAAGGCTGTGATCGCCTGGCACAAAGGCCGACCAGACATGTCAGGGAGGAGAGCAGGAGGCAGCTGGAGGAGCTGAGATTAATGAGGAAGCGCAAAATGAGAAAGAGCAACAACTGGAAACCCTTGTGGTGACATCAGGAACAGAGCCAGAGTAGACAACCTTGTTATCACATCTGTTCCGTCATTATAATTAAATGGTAATGCGTGTCTCTTGTTGGGTTACCAGGGTGGAATTCCAAGTGGGGGAGCCCCTCACCACTCACTCAGGCCCCCAGCCTCTGCCCTTCTTGTTGAAGCTGAGGAATCGTTCTGGGTGCTAATAGGCTGGGTGTCTGGAGCAAGTGTTAATTTTGGATTACATCTGAGTGGAAATAAGATGAAGGTCTGGGGAATGCTTTGCCTTCACTCAGATGTTTCATTTCCAATTACTAGCACTGCAGAATACCCAGGGAGATGTTTTCATTCCAATTTGGAAGATTTCATAAACTTCTCAACTTTTAGGTATTGATCCAAACTCTTGAGCTTTGGAAGCATGCACACGCACTGTGGGGAGGATCTGAAAGCTCCTGAGGAGAGAGGGTGGAGGGAGAAAGAAGGTGGTATAAGTCCCACCTGAGGAGATATGCCCACTCTCAAATGGGCATCCATCTCTGCTCTTGCCAAAATTGGCTCTGCCCAACCCTGAGGCCCATTAGAGGCACTCAGAACCATTAGCTCCGACTGGTTCTGTGCTGAGTAAATACTCTCGTGTCCAACTAGAAACTAGGGCAGCTGCCTTGGTTTGCTTTTTTTTTTTCCTTTCTTTCAAAATCAGCAACACCAAGTTCTCAACCCCAAATGGCTCAAATGCACCTCTTAATAAGTATACCGTTTTATATATTCTGCTAGTGGAGGTCAGCATTAATTTGAATTTTGCTAGTCTTTTCTCACTTGGTTTTGAATATCTCAGATTTTTGTTTGATTTTGGACAGGGTCATTTGCAGGGAGGATGCAATAATCAGATTTCTACCATCAGAAGGTAAGCTATCTACACCTGCAGGGAAAGGCCTCTGTCTATCATCTTTGGAATCTAGGAGCTAAATAGCAGTTGTTTGTGAAGCCTCCCAAAGGAGGTTTTTAAAAACAAAGCACTTCACTAGAGAGTGGGGAGGGTATGGCATGATGCTGTGCTAATGCATTATTCAATTCAGCTTCAACCAGTGAGTATCTGGTTATCATAATGCCCCAATACCTGGACATTATGTGGCTATGCTGCAGAACAAGAAATAGATATCACTGAGCCTAAAAGGAATTTAATTTATAAATAATATTTGTTTCTTCTCTTACATTTTGGGTTAATAGCCAAATGAGTTAGAGAATAAAGAATCAATGACAAATTTCCTTTGTGATAAAAAAAAATTACCCTAACACCTTAGTAAGATTTATTTCTACACCCAAAAAAACAAAAGAACACCAAGTGGCACAATCATGAAGTGCCTTGCATGTTTAGTCTTTAGCTGATATTTAGAGATGCTGTACTAGAAGTGACTCAGTAAAATTAAAGCTACCCAGACAAGAGTTAGGAAAAAGTATAAATGCTGAATTGTGTGGGTCGTTCTGATTTAGGTTCTTTTTATCTGGTCAACACTGCTCACTCTCCTTTTTTTCCTGATGTTGCCTTCTTCAGAAATAACCTAGGACAAAACTACTTTTTAAAACAGTGAAATAAACAATTAGATCACTGGCAGACACCATTCTAGATGCTCACTAAATGCATTTCCCTCTTTCTGGATACATAGCAAAACTACACTTCCCAGCTCCCTGTGTCTCAATGGAGCCAGAGGAATGGAAGGAAAACTGACTGGTGACTTATAGACTGTGATGGTTAAGAGCAGGTGGGTCTTCTCTCCTCCCTCAGTGGGGAGCTTGAAATGCCACATGCTGAAGATGGCAGTAACTAAAGATGAAAGGATCTTGAGTTCCTGACTAACCACGTGAAGCAGAGTCCCATACCTCCCCTTCCCTGCCAGTCAGAGTAAGGAATAAACGTTTAATATGTTAATCCACTGAAAATTGGAAAGGGTTATTTGGTTTGTTTTTTTCCCCCCACAATAGGTAACATTAGTTACTTTAGTATGGAAATGGATACTTTGAAATGGAGTGCTATTATAACAAAGACCAAAAATACATGGCACTGACTTGGAAGTAAGGTGGCAAATAACAGGAAAGATGACATTACAATCTGGAAAGATGGTGATTTGCATTATGCAAAGGCCACACATGCAATAACCTGACAGGAAGATTTCACACCTACTGAGCCTATGGCTCTAGGTAAAGCAGTTGGAAGGAAAGTAGGGTGTTAGTATGTGTTTACAATTAACGCCGAATTTGGGTAGAAATTATAATAAAGTGATAAGTTCAATAGAAAATTGATCAGCTTGCAAAAAGAAAAGGGAATAGAGAGAGTCCAGTAATATTGGACCTTGGATTACAAATATTGACTGTTTCATGGGTTCCAAGGAGCAGGAAAAAAAGATCAAATAAGGCTTTAAGCAACAGAGTCCCACTAGGACCCAGCTTTTGGAAAAAAATTAGATTAAAGATAACCCAATAGCCTCAAGGTAGTTGCCATTAAGCTGAAAGAGGAAAACGTGACTGAGAGGAAGCAAAGAAATAACACAGATCTGGATCTCTTCCTAGGGAAAGAAACTTGGGTGCCTCAGTTAGTAACATGTGAGAGTAACTTTAAGTAAACAGATCAGCAGCCTATTTAGTTTTTCAAGGGAAGTGTGTTACTAGAGAAACCATAACCAAAATAGTACAACCCCTTTACCATTCAGGATTTTTAAAAAATCCTTGTGACCTCAGCCTTCTAAATAACCTAAAAGCCTTCTAAAAACTCTACAGCCCCAAGAAGGGCACACATGGATAGTTATAGTGATAGTTAATTTTATCTGTCAATTTGACTGAATCAGGAGATGCCCAGATATGGTTACACTTGATTTCTGGGTGTGTCTGGGAGGGTGTTTCTGGAAGAGATTAGCATTTGAATTAGAGGACTCAGTAAAGCTGACTGTCCTCCCCAGTGTGGGTTAGCATTATCTAATCTGCGGAGGGCCTACACAGAACAAAAAGGCTGAAGCAGGAGGAATTTGTCCCCTTTGTTCTGCCTAATTGCTTGGGCTGGGACATACTACCCCTCAAAATGAAATTTACGCCAACACCCTTGGTTCTCAGGCCTAAAGGCTCCAACTGAAATACACCACCAACTTTTCTGGGTTTTCAGTTTACAGACAGCAGATCATAGGACTTCTCAGCTTCATAACTGCATCCGTCAGCCAATCCCTGATAAGTCTCCTCTATATCCTATTGGTTCTGTTTCTCTGGAGAACTCTGACCACCCCAAATGTTGCAGGGAGAATAGTGAACAGAAAGAAGCCCTTGCCCCATGGAATGGTGCCAGTAGCCAAGGAGATAAAAGGAAATACTCCCAGAGAATAAACCAATCTCATCGGGAATTTCCCCACTGAACTTCACAACACTTGACCTACAACATTTCAATTTACTATGGACCAATGATATCTATATGTTTTCTAGCCTTCTTTTTCCAAATGGGAGTTTTAATTTACATAACCCTGTCCTTACCCAACCACTGTGTATCAATTTGATATGGGAAGTGCATGGATAGTTGTTTCTTCTCATGCACAGCCAAAAAAGAGTCAGTCACATCAATACTCAATGGGCATAACTGGGCAGTCAGTTCTGGTCGCAGTGACTGAACAGGATTTTGAGTTGCTTCTTTTAAGAAAAGATGTCATGCAAACAGGAATCATGCCCAAACAGCTGCCACATCTGCACGCTCAAACAGCACTAATTGGCAACAGCTCCCAGAGACAAAGTCAATAGTAGATGTGTAGGTCCCCTATAGATCCTTCATTATAAGACAGAGCACAGAGATTTAGCAGAACCATCAACGAGACCATGGGAAACACAAGATCTTCCCCCAGCATGATCAGGGGAGAGCAAACAATTATAAAATGACATGGCAGAAACTTGTCCCCAGCCCTTTCCTGGTGTCCTGACTTTCATAGTTGAAGGGAATTCTAGTCCCTCCCTTGGGGTGACTGTGGTTCTAGGTTCTAAGCCTTAGCATTTACTAAGATTGATTGCATTAGGTCTATAAAGATTAGCAAAAGTCCAACTTCTTTTGGGGAAAGGTCAGTGTTACAGGTTGAATTATGTCCCCCAAAACTATATGTTCAAGTCCTAACCCCTGATACTTGTAAATGTGAACTTTTCCCAAAATACAGTCTTTGTAGGTATAACCAAGTTAAAGTAAGGTCATATTAAAATAGGGTAGGTGCTAATCCAATTACTGGTGCCCTTAGAGAGGAATTTGGACACAGGGAAACAGACACAGAGGAGAAGGAATGTATGGAAGGAGGCAGAGGTTGAAATGATGCATCTATAAGCTAGGTGATGCCAAGGATTATCAACAACCACCAGAAGCTGGAAAAGACCAAGTATTCTTCCCTAAAACCTTCAGAGGGAGCACAGTCCTCCCAAAGATTTTTGAACTATAAATATAAAATATAAAAATATCTTATTTAAGGCAACCCAGTTTGTGAAACTTTGTTATCGAAGATACAGTCAGCTAGTAGTGGACTAGTCTTAGGCAGATTATACCTACCTCTTAAGACAAAGGTATGCTTTAGTCTAGGAAAAAAGTGAGATATATGGGCAGGCTGGTTACTGGAGGCCAGTCTCTGTCATGGACAATGCTATATTTATTTACTTCTAGGCACACAGAAAGACTACCTTTCCCAGTCTTCCCTGCAGTTACGTGGTTCTATGATTGATTCTAGTCAAAGGAAAATGGGAGAAGTATTGTTACCACTTCTAGGTTTGGTAGCCAAAGGTGCCATGATCCTCTCTTGTCCTCTGCCATGCAGCCACATGTCAACACCCTCCATGACCTAAGGAGCAGCACAATGAATGTAGCAGAGCCTCTGTCAACAGGGACCCTCAAATGACTGTAAGCAGCAAAGCCTCAGAGTGCATCCCCACTGATCACACTGAATTGACACAAAAGTGAAAAATAAACCTTACTGACTTAAGCCCAACAGTGTGTTGGTGATGGCTCATACTAGCTCAGAAGAGCCAACAAGCATATCTTCCCAACTCCATATATAATGATGTATCATTGTTAACTTAAATCTTAATTAACATCAGCCATGGTGGGTATACTCACCCCATGAAAATAGCAAATGCTACAAATCAAGGGGTTTTTTTTCTCCCTTTTGTTTGGATAGTCAGTTATTAAATTTTACTACCACACCGCTAGTTATGCCTCTAAGGAATGAAGGTGGTTGTTATAGCAGCTAGAATTATTCACACTTACTAATAAAAATCCGGTAGTTTTAGTACTGGCAGGGTGACTGATACTAGAAACAATCAGAGTGGAATTCTAAAATCTTGGAAGTGAACATCCTGGGAGATTACCTGGGCCAATTTATTTATTTTACAAATGAAAAAGTAACATTCAGTGTAGGGAAGTACCTCCCATTAGAATCCAGATCTCCAAGAGTAACAGGCACCTGAAGACAGGTCTTCAGCAAGGAAATGACAAAGTCTGACTTAAATTTAAAAGGAATGCTCTGACCACTGGTGGGGAACATATTGGAGAGAACAGAAGCGCCAAGTGGGAGACCAGCTGGGAGGCTACTGGAAAAGTGGAGATGTGATGGTAACCTGACCTTGGACTGGACAGCGGAGAAAGAGAGAAGCAAACAGGTCTGAGATATATTTTGAAGTCAGAATAAACACTGATAAGCTTGTTCCCTTACTTGCTTATAATTCTGTTTGCTGCTGGAGAGTAACTATTGGGATACAAGGACCATACTGATAGGATTTAACAGGGATCTTTAGTGTCTTGCGTGAGAGCGACTATCATAAAGGATCAAAATTAAACCTACGAAGTTTTTTGTTTGTTTGTTTGTTTTTAGTGTCTGCTCTATTCTAGGCATTTTACATATATTAGTTCTAACTCTTACAAAGGTCAGAAACTTCTAGACACTGGAAAGAGATGCATGTAGCCCTGAGAAGAAGAAGAAGGAAGCAGGGGATGGAATACATGGAGCTTCTAAGGCCAAAGGTAGGTATTAATATTTCCATACCAGAGATGAGGAAACTGAGACTCAGGGAACCTAATTTGTTCAAGGTCACACAGGTAACAAGTAGTGGAGCTAAGATTCAACCCAGGTCCATTTAACCCCCAAATTTCTTTATACTATTGCAGCTCCTTCTTTTTTTTTTTTTTTTTAATTTTTATTTATTTATTTGAGAGACAGTGAGAGCGAGAGAGATCACAGAGGGAGAGGGAGAAGCAGACTGCCCACTGAGCAGGAAGCCTGATGTGGGGCTCAATCCTAGGACCCTGAGATTATGACCTGAGCCGAAGGCAGACGCTTAACTGACTGAACCACCCAGGCGCCCCGCACCTCTTTCTTTACAGTGAATTCTCATGTGGCTCAAGACTAGAAGGGCACAAACCAATCTTGGTCAGAAAAGTTTATCAAGAAACCTCCTATATCAAACAGTGGCAAAATAGTAACATTATTAACATGAGCTTACAAATACACCTTTAAGATTTCATTAATGCTTCTGATTTCTTTTACAATAAATATAATACATATAAAGCACTCTATAAATGTTTTCCATTATTAAAATTCTATCAATACAAAAATTAGGGAATACTAACTGGAAACACTGACCATTCAAGATGTTTAGCAACTAACAAAATAGCCCCCTTTTTTCTTTTCTCATTCCACTCAAAAACACATCATCCAAAAAAAATGTAACTGTCTAGGCAGTCTGCTGGGGCAGGTCCAGATTCATTAACAGATGCACATGCATGCAGTAGCCTCTCACCCTGAAGTAATGAGCCACGGAGCATCTAGATGTAAATGTAAACACATCTGTGACTATCCAACCTGCGAACTGTCCATTGCGGCTCTAGCTCCTTTCTTAGCTAGGATGCTTTTCTTCTAGCAGAGCAAGGATGTAGCAGACAGACTGGCTTGACACTAGATTAAAATCCAAGATTTCTCAAACTTTGAGGAATTCTTCTTTCTTCTTCAAAGTTCTGAGAGCCACAGACCACCTTCTGAGTGTTCACACATACGGTGTTTGAAATGTATACATGGTTTGGTAAAGCGTAATTCTCCTGGGCTTTGGAGAACTGATGCCAGCTAATTTTCCGAGTGTTCACAATAGGATAGGCACTCTTTTAAGTGTGTCATTTGGATTATTTCATTTAATTATCACATCAACTCAACTCAGTGGGTACTTTAACTTTCTTTTACAAAGAAGAAACTGATGGGGCGCCTGGGTGGCTCAGTTGGTTAAGCGACTGCCTTCGGCTCAGGTCATGATCCTGGAGTCCCTGGATCGAGTCGCGCATCGGGCTTCTTGCTCGGCGGGGAGTATGCTTCTCCCTCTGACCCTCCCCCCTCTCATGTGCTCTCTCTCATTCTCTCTCTCAAATAAATAAATAAAATCTTAAAAAAAAAAAAAAAAACCAAGAAGAAACTGAGGATTAGACAGATGGGTCACTTTTCCGAGGGTCCACAGCTAGTGACAGATGAAGACAGGATTAGGGTCCAGGCATTCATGGGGGGGGGGGGGCGGAGACACGATACCTCCCTCAGCTTAAACCTAGTTGGCCCAGGCTCCATTCCCTCCCTGTCATATTCCCACCTCTGCAGCCTATTTATCAAGAGGCTAACCAAGATGGTTTATGGATGCACCACATCACCCACAGTCCCCCTCCTCATATTGGCCTTAGAAGCTCCATGTATTCCATCTCCTGCCTCCTCCCTGCTCCTCTCAGGGCTACACACATTTCTTTCCAGTGTCTGGAAGTTTCTGAGCTCTTGAAGGCTAGATAGAACGGGGTCTATGAAATGATTTTAGTACCATCTCTAGATTACTATATGGAAGTAGGCTTTATCAGCCCTCCCTTTGCTAACTGACTATACATTTCTGGCTGAGAATCTTTCTTAGAAGGATAGCAATAGTATGCAATGCCCACCATGTTAATCATAAACCCACAATGTTAGCATCAATCAGGCAGTGTTTACTATATATGACGCATGTCAAATGCTACCTATAGAAATAGAATCTACAAGGAAAATAAACATCAAAACACAAAGTACCATACATAAAAATATAAAGTAAATAGCAACAGAAAACAATACATAATCAGGTTTATGTTTAACAGGGTTTTGAGATATTAGCATTCTATGCAAATACTTTGAAAAAATATATAATAAGCAAGTATTGTACTAATAATAAATTCAAGAGGATGGGGCTTAAGGATGGGGAATGAAAGGTGGAAAGAATAGTCAGTCAAAAGCACTTTCTAGACCTTCTTCCAGTCACACCACAAACACAGTATGTCTTTTCAAATGTACAGCAGTCCTCACTCTTTACTATATTGGAGAAGATAATTGGATACAGTTTCATGCTACCCTAAAATTTATTATTTATTTTAATCCCAGGTGCCTTTGAAGAACATCCAGGTAAAGAAGGATTTTATGTGTAGTTACTCACAAATTCCTTTGATGATTCCTTCCAAAAGCAAGATATTTTCTAAAACATCTTTCAAACCCAAACATGTCCCAGTTTCCCAAATTACCCAGGAATGATTCTTTTGTTGGCTCTGTCTTGATCGTGTGCATTAAAGGCAAAAAGATAAAACATGCTCTCAAGCATTGCATAGTGGATAATTATATTTTTAAGAAGCTTCAGTTACATTATTTTAGCATCTGTGTAATTAAACCGAAGTGCGATTCTCAATTAGCAGGTTTTCCTTTCGTCTCTTGGATGTAATATCTTCATGGATAGGAAAGTGTTTCCCCTCTTTGAGTAGCTATATTTATGCCCATTAAACCAGGAGAAGTGTGGTGCCGGATTTAATGAAGAAGTCCATCCGTGAGGCAGTGAAGCCGAGGGGAAACGTCAGCGTTGCCCATCAACCCCTGTTGAGCACTGCGAAGTAATAACGCCTTCTGCAGAGAGACTGACAGCAAACAGCAAAGGTGTGAAATGAGAGATGAGATTTTCTTTGGAGCTTGTCCAGATTGTGATAGCTTTCTATCCTGCCTATGCCCCACCCCCCACTCGCTTTTCCCGATCTGTAGACACTGGCCTGCCAGCCATCAGTGCTATTCCCCCAGAGCATCCCCGATGATTAAACACCTGTGGCAAGCCGAGCCTCCTGAGTTTCTGCCACATTTGGACGAAATTTTCTTTTGGTCATGGCAGAAAATTAAAGTCTAAATTTCAATACTAACCAAATAATCCTCCATCATTATGGGAAACATAACATTATATTTTGATCAGCTTGCATCCATTCAGTTGGATACATGTGGTTTTCACTGGGAAATTATTGCATTCAGGATACACTTCATTAATTAATGGTTTTGAAGCAGCTGAAAAACTTGGGAGATATGGCTTATGAGAATGTCACAGCATAGATTTCAGAGTTATTTTCCCCAGCCTTATCAATAACTAAACCAGTCTTTATGCGGGGCAGGTGATTTTACTGCAAAATTTCTTGCACACACCTATATTTTTTCTTGTTTTGGTGAAGGGTAAGTAGTGCTCAACATTCTTGTAGCTTGAGAGGAATAATGCTGTGTGAATTCCGAAATGGAAAAAAATGAATCAGAAAATTATTCCATTTCAGCTTGTTTTCAGATTGAAGCTTAAAGCCCTTACTCTGTGAATGAGCTCTGGGAGGTGACTTATTATAAATTTTTATAAAGAATTCTGCATAGAATCCTAATATCTCAAAACACTCTATTTAAAAAAAAAAAAAAGCTCCATGGAAAAATAACTTTGAGAAATGTGGGGATTCACATGGGCTTTTGTATATTAAAGACAGAAAACTGGGAAGTCCAATCTGTTTAACTGTGTTTAAGCCACCCTTTTCAAATTTATTTGGGCCTCAGAAAGAATACATGCATGCATATTTTTAAAATTATTGATTAATTATCTTTGGTAAATCTTATCTTGAATTCTATTAGACATGAGATCCTTGGTATCAGAATTTGTTTCCTGGTAAAGCCAAGTATCTGTGAAAACCTAAACAATTTGCATTCAATTATTAGCACTTCCATGGCAATTATTTCTTTAAATTCTCTCCACAAGAGAGCTGAGTTCATGGGAAGTGAGAAGGTGGGTGTGGAGTGAGGTGTACAGTCCCTTTCTGAATTGCAAACACAAGGAATTAGAGCCAGGGCCTGGCAGAGATATGAAATAAAAATGGCAGCAGTAAAAAATTTACTCCCTTCTCTTTCCAACTCCCATGTGGAAGTGTATCTGGAAAAAGAGAGGCAGAAACACAGATAAAATGTTCTCCATTAGGCTGTCAACGTCCATCCACCTGGCCTACCCTTCATAATTATTGAACACCTACCATATTCTAGACATTGTGCTTGGCACTTGAATGCAAAAGCAAATTAAGACAAGACCTCTCCCCTCAGGCAAGAAAGAAAATAATTAAAATTTATAACTAAACTCTAGTCCATGTTTCCTAGGGTTCTCTCACCTTCCACAAAATAAATACTACTGGAGAACATTAATAAACATTTCCTCTCTCTGCTTCTGTTTCTGATCCTACCTCATCTATTTCAAAATCCCTAATTTTCTCTTTTAAAGTATTCACTCCTTCAAAAAAAGATTAAAAATTATTTCTCACAACAATTGAGCATAAATCTGTTGAATTACGTAACAGATTAAAAGGACACTAAGCATTATCCCCATGATTATAGAAGATCTAAAGGGGACTAAGCAAATTGGGAAAGAATGCTGAATTTATTAATTCATTAGCGCATTCATTTATTAAAAAGAGATTTATGAAGTTCCACTTTGTACAATCATGAGTACTCTGTGTTCTCAGTACTAAGGAAGACCACACAGTTGCCTTCACCATTAGCTAGTCCTGAAGAGGCTTATAGTTGAGAATCATGCGTAGATGGGCCAGGTCAGCTTAGTCCTAAGTGTTCTATGAACCCTAGTTTGCTTGATCTAAATTGTCAGCTCAAGTTTATTTAAAGCATTAACATAATGAATTTGAAACCATTTGGAAGCTTAATGTGGGTAGAATCCCCTAACAGGCAAAACAGACAAGAGAAGGAGTCCAAAAAGTAAACAGACATAGTCATATAAATTGTGGATTTGGAGCTCACCTTAAGTAAAAATTAGCAAACAGACTATTATTGTTTCAAGTACCTCCTCTTTGCAATGTGCCATGCAGGAGTCATGAGTGACCCCAAAAAGTGTAACTCTGAATTCACAAAATTAAAATTTAGTTGCAGAGCTAAGAAAATAAACAGAGATACAGAAACAAGCAAGCAAACAAATGCCCTAGTTGAGCACTCAAAGTACAGACCTGGAGTCAGGTTAACCAAAACCACAGAAACCAAAAGGAAGAAGAGACTCTGGGAGTTAGAGGCATCAGAAGTACTGGTGGTGAGATTTAAGCTGGAACTTGAAAAATGAAGCCTACATAGAAAAGAAACTGCAGCATTTGATTAAGAATATTTGACCAGCTGTAACAAAATTGCCATATTCAAGGTGATTTGCATTTCTTGACTGTAAATCACTGTGGAACTTCCAAGGAGCATTGAGAAAAACTTGGGACCTTCTTCATAGCCACCCTTACCCCCATTCCAGAAGCAGCCAAGTAAATCTCCAGAAAAACCAGTCTTATTTCACCCCTGTATCTATCAGGACTGGTCATGCTGGAATAAAACCAGGGTGACCTCATCCTCTGCTTCCTTGCAGTCCCCACTAAACTACTTGACCAGGTGTCCAGCAAACAGCAAAAGGATACAGAGAGAAAGGACAGAAGAGTGAATTTAGTCCCCCCACCTCCTTCTCCTCTGTTCAGTGTCAGCATTTTTTATCTCCAAAGAAACTTTATTCCTTTTTAAGAGTAGCTTCAAAATAACTGCTAATTTTCTACAAGGAAACTGTTCTTTGAAATACATCATATACCATTTTCTACCCACCCCGCCACCCCACTTTTGTAATGCTGGCAATGCATTGGCTGTGAACATGTAAGTATAGCTGCTTTTGAATGCTGCAAGGTAAATGCAGAAAATGACAGCTTAAATGGAATCATTAAAGCAGATGTAGGTAATATCTGAATGTTACCAAGCCTTCTTTGCAAGGCAATAAAGTCTTTATTTTCAGTTCTGATGCCTTGCACCTTTTCAGGGTAGCTGACAACCTATCATTTCTTACTCCCCACCCCCCCCACCATTTCCGCATGAACTCAGGGGCCTCATTTCTATCTTAAGCTACAACCTGTTGATTGGTGGAAAAGGGAAGAAATGTATACAGTTCCACCCTAAGCAGTTATTTCTGGTAGTGCAGCAGTGAGCTCTGTCAGCTCATTCAAAGACATGAGGGTGAGAAAGTCACAACAAAATTGCTACCTGTCCATGTACTGGGTGCACCACAAAGTACAAGTTTCAGAGTAGCTCCAGGACAGACCCAAGAGACCATATCCTGGTTTTGAAGAGGCCAGACTTTCATAGTACTATTTTGCATTTCTTTAAGTTTATACTTCTCCATACAGTTTTCATTATACTTTCCTAGTCTTCTTATGAAGAAAGCAGTTGGATGATGTTACCTACAGTAAGGATAGGAAAATGGAAACTTATATTGATGTTTAGAAATACAGTAAAAATAGTTTATTGCAATGTTAGGTATTCAGAACATGGTATTGGGGTTTGTTTTTGTTTTTTATTTTACCAAACACTTATATAGCACTTTGTATCAGGCACTTTCTAAGTTCTTTTTGAATATTAACTCATTTAATTCTTATAACAACTCCCTAAGATCAATACTATTATTATCTCCCATTTATAAATGAGGAAACTGAGGCCCAGTGTCACGGGGGTAGATGTAATGGTGGAGTTAGAACTCAAATCCAAACCTTATGTCTCCAAAGCCCACACTCTGAACTCTTTCACTATATGTCTTTCAACACACTGGGAGGTATACTCCAAAAGAATGAGAAATAAACCTAACTCTTTGATTCTGGGGCTGTTGACTCCCTCACTCACCCAGCCCATCACTGAACAAACCTTTATTGAGCAATCACTACCAGCAAAGGGCTATATTCAGTGTTTGGGGCATCCAAAGAAATATGACAAATACAATCAATCTTCATTATTCATGGATTCCGCATTTGCAAATTCACCTACTGCTAAAATTGATGTGTAATCCCAAAATCAATACTCACTGGCTTTCCGGTAATTTGCAGACATGCATGGACATGCCCAGAGCGGTGAAAAATTCAAGACTCCAAGCTGCATTTCCCAGCTGAGATCAAATAAAACAAAGTTCTGCCATCTTGTTCCAGCTCTCATACAGAAATGACCAGAGGATGGAGAGAGTAGGAAGCAACAAGTGTCATGCAAGAAGCTCCAGCTCTGAGGCCAGTGGAAAGGGTTTGAATCACAACTCTGGCACCTATTAATGGTGGTCTCAAGCAAGTCACTTAACATTTCTGATCAATTTCCCCTGGGAACTGTGGTTCAGTATTTGCTAAATCACAGTTTGGGTGACCTTATAGAATAAAAAGAATCATAATAATCTCCTGCATTCAAGTTACTTATATCCTAAGTGAGAGGAAAAGGCAAAGATACATCAGAAATTATTTAGGTAACTAGGAATATGTGCAGTATGTAAGAAGGGCAAAATCACTGAGTGGCAGTACATGCTTTTAAAGCCTACAGTAGGCAAGCTGAAATGGTCAGTGTAGGCATTAGGGAAAAGATAGAATTTGGGACCTGAAGTAAGAAAAATACAGCTGGAAGAAAATCTCTCTGGCCTTGGATTTTTTCCATGCTCTTGGCTTTTATGAACCATATAATAAGACCCCTTTGGATGGTGGCTACCATCCCACTGACTAAATCAATTGAAGACTCATTGCAGAAATTTCAGATTTTCTCTCATGTCTTTATAATGATACAAGGTGAACCTGAATCTTTAATTAGAATGATTCAATTGTCAAAGAAGTGAACCGCCTGGGCACATCTGCTGGTAACTTGTAAAAATCAAAGATACACCCTCAAAAACTTCATGGAAAGGCAGATGCTGCATCTTCTCTTCAGGGCATCTTGACAAAGTGGTAACTATGGGCCTGACAACCGCAAGCATGGGGACACACAAGGAGAAATGGTGCCTGCCCCCTGCCCACAGGAAGATGAACCACAGTCTTAAGAGAATCTGGAGATGGCAGGAGAGGCCCTTGGTCCCCATGCATCGTTTTGACTGTTTACAGCTACCGTCAGAGGGCTGAAATTGTGGAGTATGTCTTTCAACTAGGTTCTTCCCTTCTCTCACCTTAGAGATGGTAGAAATTTTTAAAACGTGTACTTTTGACACAAAAATAAAATGTTACACAATATTTGGTTGTCCTTGTTGCTAGGTATAATCAATCATAAAAGAGACACATGGGAGAACTATCACTGGATCTATAAGCTATGCAATAGTCCTTGGGCATTACAGACATAGAAAAATAGGAAGGGACTAGATTAGAGGACTAGACTGAGTAGGCTTGGAAGAATCAGCATATTGGAATCAAGTGTGATGTAACTAGAAAAACTTGAAATTGACATGTCATGTTCTGAGCTTGATGAGATGAGGAATAATGTAAAGCGGGGGTGAGATTAGAGTATAAAGTTATATGGTTTTATGAAAAGTGTGTAGGACCTGTACCAATTCTGAGGATGGATGTAATTATTGTGCCAAGTTGAAATGAATTGCGAAGTTACTATAGGTGTCCCTTTCTTTTCTTGATCCTTCCAATCTGCCCCATTTGGATATTAACTTATAAGACATTAACTTCTCCATCCATAAAAACTTATTACTCTTTATCTTTCTTTTCAAAACATATGAAATTCTTGGGTGTGACTATTCCACTGAAGAAAGAGTCATCATACTGGCTCATGATATTGATAATTCAAAGTACTCCCTAAATCACTTTGACAACAATGTGATGAATACTTCAAGCAAGAAACACACACACACACAGAAAAAGTGGGGGAAAAGAGAGGGATGGGGTGTGTGTGCATACATGCACATGAATGCATGGAGGTGATCTAATTGTTTTAATTCTTTAGTCAGTTGGTTAACATCGATCTTTTTTGGCATACGGCTAGTGAGTACATAAAATAAAATATGTGCACTGGGATATGGTCTTGACAGAGTAATCATAATAGAAAATGAGGTGATCTACTGGTAAAACAACATTATGCCCAAAACAACAAACCAGAGTCACAGTGCAATTACTGTTTTCAGACCATGTACAGTGGGCCCATTCCCGAGCAGCCAACCAACAGTATCACATCATTATCTCCCCTGCTCACTTGGATACCAGATATTAGCATCATGTCTTAAAATTCTGGAGACTAAACCAATTAAGGTACAATTTATTTTTTTTAAGTACAATTTAAATAAGGCATTCATAAATACTGTACCAGGGTGGTATGGACACATCTAAATATTAAAAAATAATAGAATATGGTTTCCAAAAATAGGTAATTCATCTTAGGAGAAGAGGTTCCATACAGCGACTTCTGCATTATGAATAAATACACATAATCAAAACAGTAGCCCAGCTCAAATCTCTCTCCTACTCATTTGATATACCTCTCCATGTCATATCCATTTTCATAAAAACAACACAGTAATATAACATATGCATTGCTAAATAACACTACTATGTTCTAATTTCTTTGGAATGGCATGAATAAAACCTTTCTACTCCTGTTTATTAGAATTTATTGATGACAATCCTTTGCAAAGTAGCAGAAGATATAATTAATTCTGGTACAACCCTAAGTTGGATATAGAAACTCAACAGGGTTTACTTCTGACTTCAAATGATCTATCACTTGAGAATGTGGAAGGGAGGCAGCAGGAGGAGGAGATGAGCCTCCATAATTCCACTCTAAACTGCTGCAGTGCTACCCCACGCAGTTAATGTTATATACACACACTGTCAGCTATATAATACAATTGTACTTTTCTTTATTTCATGTAGATGTTTGGCTACAATGTTCTGTAGGGGGAAAAAAAAACAGTGTTTCAAGGTTTGGGCAGGAATTTTACTAAAACAAATATTTAGAAATCTCTCTAACTCATCATAGGGCTCCCACCATTACTCTTACTACATTCAATTCTCTTTGCTCAGGACATCTACTAGACTGGAATACGGATGATTTCACAGTTGTACGAAATGAAAATTAATGCAGCATTTCAGTAACTCCCCCACATAGGCTGCTTATATATGCACAATCCTCATCAACAAAAGAAATGATATAATTATGTTAAAGGTACAGTATCTGATACACCTTCAGCTGGTCTTACTGATGAATGTGGTTGCTCTGAAGGAGGAAGAAGCAAAGAGGGAAGTTGTTATTCTGGGTTTAATTCTGACCAATAAAGAAAAATAAACTAATAGTTTAGAAATAAGGCAGGAGATGGGCGCCTGGGTGGCTCAGATGGTTAAGCGTCTGCCTTCGGCTCAGGTCATGATCCCAGGGTCCTGGGATCGAGTCCCGCATCGGGCTCTCTGCTCCTTGGGAGCCTGCTTCTCCCTCTGCCTCTCTCTCTCTGTCTCTCATGAATAAATAAATAAAATCAAAAAAAAAAAAAAAAGAAAAAGAAATAAGGCAGGAGAGAAAGTGATCGTGTCAACCTGGAATTCATGACATTAAAGAGAGGAGCACTTGGATATGTATATTTGGGGAGAAAATGTGATGTCAAGGAAAATAGAGATATGGTGCCCTGGTGAGTGCTTTTTAAAGGGAATAAGACTCACGAGAGGTGAAAGTGTCTTTAAATTGCAATTTATTATGTCTTTGAAAATTATCTCAATTTTCAAGGCAGGCGAGAGGTAACATGCAAGAAAAAGGTGTAGCAGTAATGATGCCTCTGATAAGGGCAGATTACAAAGATGGAAGGAGGGGTACATTTCAACTCTCTAAAAACTGAGCTATCAAAGAATAAAATGGGCTGTCTCAGAAAGTGCGGAAGAAAAGAGAAGTGGTCTATATTATCTGTAAGGTTTCTTTCCACTTGAAGATTCTGTTATTCCACGTTATGCGGAAATAGATTTTCATTCATTAAAAAAGTGTTTTTAGTCAGTGATGCTAGACAATAATAATTTACATATGGGAATGGTGCCTTGGGATTTACAAAGTGTTATGATGTGTGTATCAATTCTCACCACAGCCACCAGAGATCATGGTCTCCAGACTGAGCCCTACAGAGATTAATCTGTGGTCCTAAGGCTATCGCATTTGCAGGACTCAGGGCAAGAATGCAACTGAAGGCCCACATACCTTATGCCCAAAAAATATTTAAAAGTTATAAATCAAGCAACAAACAGTTAAAGCTCTGTATTTAACTCCCTCCTCCCTTGGAAAATGTATCTTCAAACCACAATGTCAAAAACATATATACTTTTTTATGACTAAAATTTGGCAAAATATAAAAGATGGCTGAATTTAATTATTATTAATAATTATAATTACAGGTCTGAATGTTCTATGGATGGACCTGGGATATTCAAAAGTATGTTAATAATTCATAAGTTATATATTTATTCCACCAAATGTATTTTCTTGACTTCATTTTAATAAAATTACTAATTATGCTCTTACCAATATTTTCACATAATTTGGATTTTATTGAACATAATGATCTATATATTTTAAATGTAAATATATTCAAAGTATATATATTTTAATATATTTTGATCAAATGTAAATATCACATAAAAATATTTTCATGTATATTTTTAAAATGTTTCTCCTAAAGTATTAAAAATTAAAAGATACAATATCAGTAATAATTAGTGAATAAAATTTTTGGAACTATTATCTTCATAAGCTGAATGATTTAATAATTTGAAATTATAGTAAGATATATTAAACATTTTTTTAAAAATTAAAAACATTCACTATACTAGCTTTCAATGTCCATCTAATTGTCAAGGTAAAGAATCAGTATTTACTCTTCACGTATGTTATGCATAACTAAAACTTTATACATACTAATTTGAAAATAATATAAATTGCTTAATATGGCAAAATTTCCCTAGCCACCATGGCACTTTGTGCATACCTCCAGAATCATGATGTGGAACATGAAGAGCAATAAGAAATGGACCCCAGCTCTACTGCAGAAATTGATTGTCTCCATGCCTTCTGAGAGAATACTTGACAAGCTAATTAATTTGTCTTTTATCTTAACTATATGCTTTCTCTGCTCAAATCCTTCCCATACTCCAAAGCAATGTTTGCCCCTGGCTTCCACAGTGTTCAATCTACAAGCCTCCATGACACTCAGACACAGGTGCTTGGTATTTTGAGGACTTAGAGAAAGAGATGAGGAGAAGACTTTCCCTGGGGCTGAATAGTGTTAGTTATGAGAGCAGATGTTTAGAGTCATAAGCCATGCTGCATCAGACCCCAAGAGATGGAGGCACACAAGCACTTTTTAAAGCAACTGATCAATTTTGCATGTGTTTGTTATTTTAGGGTCCTCTCAGCACATGGCCTAGGCCAGAAACCCCTCTTTCCCCAAGAGTGGTAGGAATTGGGTGATCCACAAGTTATTCTATGGAAATGCCCTTTTAATGGGCCAGTACAATCGTCAGAGGTGGTGAGATCCCCGTGACACATGAAAAAATGCTCAACATCATTTGGCATCAAGGAAATACAAATCAAAACCACAATGAGATACCACCTCATACCAGTGAGAATGGCTAAAATTAACCAGTCAGGAAACAACAGATGTTGGCAAGGATGCAAAGAAAGAGGAACCCTCTTACACTGTCGGTAGGAATGCAAAGTGGTGCAGTCCCTCTGGAAAAGTGTGAAGGTTCCTCAAAAAGTTAAAAATAGAACTACCCTACGACCCAGCAATTGTACTTCTAGGTATTTATCCAAAGGATACAAAAATAGTGATCTGAAGGGGCACATACACCCCAATGTTTATAGCTGCAATGTCTACAATAGCTAAACTATGGGAAAAGCCCAGATTTCCAACAAGAGATGAATGGATAAAGAAGATGTGATGTACACACACACACACACACACACACACACACACACACAAATGGAGTATTACTCATCCATCAAAAAGAATGAAATCTTGCCATTTGCAACGATGTGGATGGAACTAGAGGGTATTAGGCTAAGCAAAATAAATTAGAGAAAGACAAATACCATATGATTTCATATGGAAATTAAGAAACAAAACAGATGAAGATAGGGGAAGGGAAGGAAAAATAAAATAAAAACAGAGAGGGAAGCAAACCATAAGAGACTCTTAACTATAGGAAATGAAGAGGGTAGCTGGAGGGGAAGGGGGGTGGGGTAATTGGGTGATGGGCATTAAGGAGGGCACTGGATGTAATGAGCACTAGGTGTTATACGCAACTGATGAATCACTAAATTCTACCCTTGAAACTGATAATATACTATGTGTTAACTAAATTGAATTTAAATAATTTTTTAAATGCACATAAGTGGTAAAGAGATTTCTAATTTAGGTTAAAATATAGGACATCTAAGGTACCCTGGAGTACTATAATCAAGGAATGGTTTTTTAAAAAATGTTTCTATCCCATCATTGGAGTATATACACTTATTTAATTCATATTGAAAGGTAATTTGGAGTAAAAGTTCTATCAAATCAACTCCGTGGTCAGCTACAAACTAGCCTAACAGTCAAAATAAGGAAATCTATTATTTTAGTGGGCCCAGTAAAGTTTGTATATGGAAATAAGGAATTAATTTTTAAAGTCAAATGTCTAAATTAGGTCCAGTTTTATGGAGAAACTCTTCTAATCTCCTACACTTTCTCCATCTACATGGAAATTCCTCTGACCTTTAAGTGGAGTTTCAGAATGAACCTATGCACCTGCAGGACCCTCACTTACACAGATAAAAATACAGTTTACTGAGGACTTAACTCATTAAAGCAGAGAGTCAAACGGGTCATTTTAGAAAGATTTTCAAGGATGTTTATTAAAGCAAAAAAGCATTTTATTATTCTCAGTTACCCAGAATATGTCACCAAACAAAATCTTTTATTTCCTAGTGGTGACCCGGAGAGTAAAAGAAGCAGTACAATGAGGAAAGCAGGTGGACTCTGGGCCAGGCTACCCGAGTCTGAACCCCAGCATGCACTACCCATAACAGGGTGAGGCAGCACATTACTGAACTTTTCTGCTTCTCCATCTCCCTATCTTTAAAATGGAGATAATAATAGTGCCAGAAGAGTGGCCACTACACAGATCCAGGGATAGTGCTCACATTGCATATATGTTCATGGTACCCCAGAGGGCTGCAGTACATGTCCAGAGAGGTTCTACTCAGCTGCCTTGAATAGCTCCTACCACGCAGGGCTGGAACGAGGATTACATGAGTTGATCTGCATAAGGCTCTTCGACCAAAGCCTGGTACCTCCAAAACACTCAATGAGCATAAATTATTGTTATAACAGATTTGGCAAAAGAGTGGTGATGAGGAGGAAACAGAGAATAGCAAGAAAAATAAACAAGCAAAAACAGGGTCTCTTTTCCGACTTGATATCTAGAGAGAAGAGAGCTGTTAATTGCTTTTCTAATCTGATGACTGTCAATTCATGATAAGCATAGAAAGGAATATGTGCTCCATCATGAATGATCCATGTTTTCCTCTTAGAATACAGAAATGCAAATCAGTAGGGAATCAGAGTGAAAAACCAAATGACCAAGTAGTGAAGGGTTTTTTTAAAGCCTAAGTGCAGGACGTGGCCCATCTGGAACTCCACAACTTGGGGAGGTGAGTTTGACCATGACAGCTAATGGGGAACGATTTATGATCAGTGCCCATCACCAGCATATTATTCACCAACTGCTGACAGGCCCAACCCTTGACAGTGAAATGAGTGGGGATGATATCAGTCACTCTCTGTCATTCGAGTTGCAAATCTTCTAGTCAGCAGGGGAAACCTAGAAGCTGAAACGGGAGAGGGAGAAGTCGACAGGTTCAGCCGTGGCTGGAGGTGCCCCTGATAGGAGGTCAGAAAAGCAAAATAAAGACAGCAACATTAATTGAGCCAGCAGTGAATATAGGAATCAGTAGAGCCTGTGAACTCTACCACAGGATCTGAAGGGCAACACCAGGAGAAAAGCAAGGGCTGAAGTGTCAGAGAAAACTGGTTTCAAATCCCAGCTCTACCACTTAATAAATGGCCTTGGGCAAGCTACTTAATATCTCTAAGCCACCATTTACCCATCCATAAAATAAAGATAATAAAATCCACCTCACAGGGCAGGGTGTAGAGATTTATTAAGATAATGGATAGGACACGTCTGGCACAATGTCCGGCAAGTTGAAGGTACTCCGCAAACCTTAATCCCCATTCCAGGAGCTGCCCTAGCAGGCTCACAGCCAAGGGAGGTTGGGGTTGGGGGAATGCAATTAAATAAGCAGTTACAAGCTGGAGATGAGAACAGGACCTCAGATGGACACAGCAGGAGTTCCCTAGTCCAGCCTGGAGAAGTTAGGAAGCAGCAGAAAAAGAGATGCTCAGGGAAGACTCAAGAGGGGAATGTGGGCTATTGAGTTCAAGACAGCCAGCAGGAGGGACAGAGAACATAAGGCAAATGGCATATGCCAAGGCCTGGATACAAGAGAAATCAAGGAGTGGCTGTCCTGGATCTCAGACCTGCCTCAAATTCTTGAAGTCACAGCTCCAAATCTACATAGCCGTCTCTCCTTGACTTCCATCTGGCTGATTTCTCTAGTCACTGTTTAACCCACTGTTGAAGAATAATATCCACCTATAATACAGTATTATAATGACACATATAAACAAGGATTAGACTTCTGGGCTTTGCTAAAGGACAGCAGACTAGGATGACCTGGCCATTGTTAAACAGGAAAATCCCCACGGTTACAGCTCATGGTGCTGTCACACCTAAGGATCAGTGCATAACTGCTGCTCTCTCCATTCCCCTACTCAAAAAGCAAACAGATAAAAACAAATGCAGTTTGCTCTAGAAGTTAACAGAAAAAAGGCAGCTGTCCTCTAAAATGCCCAACTCTTGAAGAATCTCCAGCAAGCACAGAGAGAACACTGGGAATTAGTGCTTACTGTAAAGGAAACTTTCACTCAGGACTCTTACTATCATCTTCACTAATCTCTTTTTTTTTTTTCATCCTCACTAATTTCTAACAAGGAAGAGCAGCTCTCAGTCTGATTGCTAAGAGTCTGAAACATAAAGCCATTTTTTTCTTACTAGTAATCAAGGTCACTGTGTGTTACACATCAATGCCCAAGTATGGCGACAGAGCTCCCACTTCCTGCCCCACATGCTAAACAAACCTCCAGGGCAGGGTCTGTTTCTTTGGACCTACTCAGCCATCCTGCACCTTGTCTGCCTTTCTGACTCTCTACATGGCTAATATGCTAACCAGGAGTATTTAGGGCCTGCTTCCTAGAAACAGCCATTCTACTCTTCTCTAACTTCCTTCACTGCATCTGCTACAACCAGGGCAAGGAAGGAACAGATTGGGAAACATTCTGTATCCAAAACCACTTTGGCAATGCTTGACTATCTGAGATTGAGAGGAGAGGATGGAAGTAGCAACTTGGACTCTGGTCCAAGTCATGTGCAGCTTTCCTTAGAGCACTGCACTGGAAATTTGGAAATAGCAGCACAGGTATCAGCAGAATATTTTGTCCTGCATTTTTACTACGGTTAGTTGTGTATATCTATGCCCTACAGTAATTCCAGAGGTATAATGAGGCACAAACAACCCCCCAATCCCTAATAGTGATAAGGACTGAAATGAGATTTATAAAACACAAGATCAAAGTTAAAAACATAGAAATGGAGAAAGTAAATATAAGGTACCTATTTAAGGAGATTATCTGAAACCCAGAAAGAGGCATGATGACAAACAATATTTTTGTGATAAATAATAGGTAGGCAATGTTGATTTTATGGATAGTCAGTACATGTATCTTAAAAATTTATGATATCTAGGAATATTTAAAGGTTATGCAAAAAAAATCAATCAATGGGTTAATTAATCAATATTTACTTGGGGAGGGAACCTATTTTGAGACTATTGGGATATTAGAGAATGCAGAAGTAGTTACAATAATGTTTGGATACTTCCTAAATAAATGTGCTATGCTAGATGTAAGTAATTCAAAAGAAAAAGTCTATGTCCTCAGGTAACATGGCTAGAAACAAACTTGTTTAGAAACACAAGCATTTCCTTTGAAGTCAATAAACCCTAGTTCAAGTCCAAATAGCAATATCCGAATGTTTCAAATCCTACTGAACTTTAGTTTTCTCAACTTAGAAAGGGGATTATGAAACCCACTTTATTGGGTTGTTGTTCACATTAAAGGAGGTAACTTATGTACATGACCATTTCTGACACTGCCTGGCTTACAACAGAAGTTCAAAACCATGAGCTATCTTCCTCTTCATTCCCTAGGTAGAATAAACTTTATCCATGAGGAAGCTGATTAATAACAGTAGAGAACATGGCAAGAACCAGCTAAGCAAGCAGCACATTCAGGGCTGCAGAATTTGAGAAGGCCAGTCCATTTGTAGCAGTAAGGAAAAATTCTGCAAAATGGAAGAAGTGAACTAGGATTAAATCAGGAGGGAGGGTGGGAAACTCTTCCCCTTTGGTCCCAACCTTCCTGTGGGAAGGAACTAATACCACAGCTCTTAGGGAAAGCTTACCCGAATTCAGACTGTTAGAAGAAACAGGGAATTCACATAATTTACGACACCTTATGAGTTAAAGACAGTTATCAGCAAGGATGTAATACCTGCCTGCTTTGTGTTGTGGCACAGAGGGAGGAAGAAGAGAAAAAGGAGAAAGTAGGGAGAAGGAAGAGGAGGACGAAGAAGAGAAAGAGGTATACAGGAGGAAGGGGAAAGAGTGGAAGGGGAAGATGATTAGTGTCCCAGACATCACAGCCACAGTTTGAAAGGGCGCATCTGAAATGGGCCTGTTAAATTCAATAGTTTCATCATCATTGCCACCAGATTGAGCTGCTCTGAGAAACACTTTGCTATGATATATGAGCTGGGTGAGGCTGATTAGCTAAGCCTATATTACACAGCACATGAGAACTCAACAAAGGTTTAGTCATTTAAAAGGACAACATTGAGTTTTGGCCAAGGATTTTAAAAATGAATATTCCATGTGGGGGAAAAAATGTTAAATACGATAATGACAGAGGAAAATCTTGCTGTAATTATTCCTCCATATGTTACCACCTTCAAGGGAAAATATATACATACAAAGTGAGAATAATCCCCCATATGGGTTTTCAGATCCACTTTTTTAAAGTGAGCAATCCTAGGTTCAGAGCGAAGGGGCATTATTAAATGATTGTCAATTGCAAGCAATGCAGGGGAACAGCCGCAGCTCCAGTGTAACATGGAGACCAGGGAAAGATGATCAGCCCTCCAGATTTATGGCTCATGAAGAGCTGGAGAGCATCATGGATTGCTCAAGCTAGATGGGACATTCAGAGGTTATTAGGCCCATTACCCTTCCCCTAGGCCGCTTCACTTGCTCTTTCACGACAAAATAACATTTTACATGCAAGGTAGAGCTGGAGGCAGAATGAGCATTATAAATAAGCAATAGGAGCAGGGGGAAATGTGGATGCTTCTTCCACTTAGAATCATGAAAAGTCCCAACTGCATTCTGTCTAGTCCATTTCTTCCTCCCCAATAATTAGGATAGCACCTGACACACTACAGATACTCAGTGAATATTTGTGACAGGAATGAATGAATGAATCCCATGCTGCCTGGGATTTCTCTTCACTACTGTTCTTTGAGCTCTCCCAGGAAATTTAGGATTCAACCACCATTGCTCTGGACCAGAGTTCTAGCCACAGTTTCTCAATTTCCTTCTTTATAATCTAGATTTTCTAATATCTCTTTTATAAAAAGAGGATTTGTGTGTGTGTGATTGGCACACACTCCAAGGGAAAGCTGGAAACTTAACAGCGCACTTGGCTATAACTCAGATAAACTTTAAATCACAACATTGGCAGGACTTCCTGAACAATAATTCTCTTTGTGGTAAATACAGCACAAATATCAAAGCTGCCTATAAATAATTAGTAATTTTACCTCTTCCATTAAACTTTCTTTTATAACACTTGCCCACATGAATCCTTATTTTGTAAACTTCTGTAGCAAGTTTTATCTATAACACCCATGGAGTACTTGGATAATCAGTGTCCTGTAATTTTTCTAAATGTTTACAAAGATTTATTTTGATTCCTCAATAAGCACGGGAGCCCTTAGAGAAGGACTGCATACCAGGCCTCACTTAATCCACACAAAATTCTTTGTGTAATTCTGGCAAAGTGTGTCATACCTGTCTGTTTGGATTTCATCAATACATTCATAATAAAACATTTGAAAATCAATCAGTCATCCAGATGATCCAATGCCACTTGTTGCTAAACATCTGAATAACACCGGAGGAGTATCTAGCCTGCCTTCAGAAGGCCAGAGTGGGCAGGCTGCTCAGAGCTACCAAGAGGTGAGCAGAATTCTGAAGGCCAAGGACAGAAGGGTCAGGGAAAGGTGGGGTAGAAGTAGACAGAGAAGTAGAAGGTGCGACATTCTCAGAGATCCAGGGACAAGATCTAAGAGTTTGGGTTGGGGCAAGATGAGAAAACAAGCACCTATCATGAAAGACCTAAAATTAAACTAGATTAAACCAATTAGTTGTCTACAATTTAAAAAGATGGAGGCTAAATGGAGAGAGAAACTCAAATCTGCCCTTAAGCTATATGCAATATAAATTGATAAAATATTATTTGATATGGACTTTTTAAGAAAATACAGAAAACCCAATGGCATCGCTGACAGATCATTACACAGTTTTTGAGTACTAGGGGGAAGCTCACCAACTCCATTTCAACTTGCACCATTTTAGTTGATAGACATTTTTTTCTTATTTTGAAATAAAATTACCTCCTCGGTCTGAATGTTCCCAATTCTATCTTCAGGGATAGCTAAACATAAATTCACAAAGTAATAATTACCATGAGCCTTGTGTAAGAAAGACTATCTCTATCTCTCCATCAGAACTGGAGGTGCTTCTAGGTGAGGTAGAATGCTACCATTTTAACCCCATCATTTGACTCCACCATATAATGCCTTTCATCTATCATGGATTTTTGTTCCAAAAATAAATACTAAAAAAAAAAACCTCAACAAAGTTAAAATTGAAAAAGGCTAACACTGCACACAACAAAATTAAAAGAAAATCAACTGAAAAATCCCACCATGTTAATAAGTTCCAATGGAGTGCCTGGGTGGCTCAGTCATTAAGCGTCTGCCTTCAGCTCAGGTCATGATCCCAGCGTCCTGGGATCGAGCCCCGCATCTGGCTCCCTGCTCCATCGGAGGCCTGGTTCTCCCTCTCCCACTCCCCCTGTTTATGTTCCCTCTCTCACTGTCTCTCTGTCAAATAAATAAATAAAATCTTTAAAAAAAAAATAAGTTCCAAACTGCTAAAATTGACCAAGAAAAATATGACTTAGTAGAAACAATCACTGCAAAATAAAACTGACAATGGCCATAACTGCATTATAGAAAAGTGTGTTATTGACTAAAAATTGACAGAAGAATCTAATTTTCTTTCCCAAATTTTGATCTGGAGAATCTCATCCAGGAAAATTGGATATGGTAGAAATAATTGCCATAAAAGAAAATTCAGACTGGCAGAAGCATTATTGCAAGATTTTTCATAGATGACTGATGAAGTAAATCATTATTATAAATTTTATGCATGGAGAATTGTTCCTGAAGAAAATAATTTTAATAGAATTAGAAAAATAAAGAAAAAGTAAATGGCTTAACTGTACTCTATAGAAAACTGACCAAGGCACTAAATTGGTTTTGAGTTCACTCTCAAAAATCTTTCTCAATGAAAATTCATTGATTAGAATACATCAGTTGGTATAATTCTGATTTATTTACACAGAGTTCAAATATCACCACTGTCAAAATGCTGGGGTAAAAACAGCACTGGTTAATCGGCATTGTTTTCCAAACAATAAACACTAAAAATTCTTACCCCTATAAATAGGCTTCTGGCAAAGTTTAGACAAATAAGGAATAAATACAACATCCATGTAAAGGGAATGTTAGGGTCTCTGAAGTCAAATTCTTGTTCAGAAACAAAAAGTTGTATTAAAAGGGCATTAATACTGCTCCAGGGTGACCTCTCTAATGTTCTTATATTTGAGTACCACAAATTCAATAAACAAATATTTCCTGTGCTTCTACTTTATGGTAGATCCTGTGTTAAATGCTGAGGATACAGACTGAGCCAGGCAGACTTCCTCCTGTCCTTGGAGTTTATACAGAAGTCTGCTCCACAGAGAAACTAAAAGAGAGAACCCTAGGACCATCTGAACTCAGAGTTGTCCTTTAAAAGTCACACTGTGAGCTCCCTCCCACCAATTCTTTTCTAAGAACAAAAACCTGTGCAAATGAACATAAAAAATCTTGACAAATGAGATTGACATCTGACAGACACCACTTGGGTCAGACCAGATTTACTTAATGTGATGGTTAATTTTATATGTCAATTTGACTGAGCTAAGGGATGCCCAGATAGCTGGTAAAACAGTATTTCTGGGTGTGTTTGTGAGAGTGTTTCCAGGAGAAATTAGCACTTAAGTGGGTAGGCTTAGTAAAGAAGAAACCCTCACAAGTGCAAGTGGGCACCATCCAATCGTTTGAACCTAGCTAAAACAAAAAGGCAGAGAAAGGGCAAATTTGTTCTCTGCTTGAGCTGGGCTATCCATCTTTTCCTGCCTTAGGACATCTGTACTCATGGCTCCTGGGGCCTCTAGACTCAGACGAGGACATACACCATTGGCTCCCCTGGCTCTAAGGCCGTTAGGTTTGGACTTAAACTAGATCACCCACTTTCTCGAGCCTCCAGCTTGCAGATGGCAGGACTTGTCCTCATCTCTCTCTATACATCTATCTATACACCTAATCTCTTTCTATATATCTATATAGATATCCCATTGATTCTGTTTCTCTGGAGAATCCTGAGTAATACACTTAACCAAAGGACACCGGAGGAAGTAACCATGTTCAGGACCCAGGGCAGAAAGCTCAGCAACAGACATGAACTATAAGGTTTCAGACCCTCAACTAACAGGGTACACAACCATGAGTAGTGACACCTGAGTCAGTAAGAGAGTCCCACCAGACTCTCAGTAGTAGCGGATGGACACAAAGAGACCACATCACCTGAGTCAGATACACTCAGCAATCATGGGTCATGCCTACACACCATGACTACAGGGTTCAATGCAGGACAATACAGACCCTCAAGCATAGTTTTTCATGTATTTCTCTCAGCCTCTAGGATAGTTTAGTCTTCCAAGTACATTTTGAATTCAATGCCATGGAACCAGAACAAGGGCTAGTTGCACAGATATCTCTATTATGCTAACAGACAGCTATATGGCCTATACTCAGAAGCTGTCAGTGACATGAAGAAAGAAGTAATACCCATAACTCTTATTTAATAGAGTATCATGGGGAAGACTGCCAATCATCTCTCATTATCTTTTCTCTCCTTCTTACATGACAGTTGAATTTTCAGCAGGGCAACTGGCCATCTAGCTAGGACTACCTTTCCCAACCAAAAAGTTCTCATCAATGGAATATTAATGCAACTGCTGTTGGCAACTTCTGGGCTGTGCCCTCAAGAAAAGGGTAAAGTCTATTCCTGTGGCAATAATGAAAATATAGACAGCTGGCTTGAAATATATGGATGAAGGAGACATGTTGTAGGTGAGAGGGGCAAAGAATCTTTCCCAATAATATTGCTCTAGCATAAGGACTTTTCTCAACCTTTCTAGACACCTTATAGTTTTATGGGCATTTAAAACCTCCAGACCAGCTTGGCTCTTCATGCACAGGAAAAACTGATTCCTATATACTTTTAGCTAATTTTATTTTGGACCATTGTTAGAACCAAATTTGTATAAAAACCAATTAAGCCATATGTATTGTTTTTTCTAACATCAATGGTTATACCTGAAGACGGTCTCTTTGTAAGAAAGAATATGGTACAAGGTGTCCAGATTTGTTCCATCTTGTTCATATGTCATCTAACAGAGGATCCCAAATGTAGCTTTAGAATTTAACCAACTTCACTCTTTGCACAATTTGCTTGGAATGGACTGTTTTAGTTCATCAGACTTTGATTAACTGAATTATTTTATGCTCTATAGGGATTACAAATCTTCAGAAAAATTATACATTTTGACCCAGAGATTTTGCTGGATATAATTTAATCTTTAACAAATCAGATAATACTTCACAGCCTTGTTATTTCACAGGGCCATGATTTTAAATACCAATACTTGTTATGTTATAATTAGCAGGGTTCACATTTTTTAAACAATGGAAGAATGATGGAGAACAGAGTTGATCCTACAGGAAGCTTTTATTAAAATCGGTAGTCCATCAAGTACTTACTGAGTACCTGCTGGGTCCCTTGTCTAGTTTTACCACTTAATTCCTATACAAACTTGTGCAGACTGTTAATTTTTTTTTTTTTTTAACTTCTGATTTTTCAGAACCTCTCCTCCTCCCCAGGTGGAGATTTCTGTGGCTGAGGCCACAGAACAATGGCTCCTGTCACTGCCTCAACTCACTGCTCTTCTTCTGTGGGCACTCATTCTGGAACCAGATGTCTGCAGTTGGAGATATTTCCCCAGAAGCAACATCCTGTAGCTGCTCCTCCACAACTTCTTTCACAAGTTGAATCGACAGCAGCAGTGTTGCCTCAGGGCCCTTCCCATGCTGAGGTATAAATGGGGTATCCAAACCATCAGCCCTGACTGGACGTTACCTCCTTGTAATGTGTGCTCTCTTAGAATGGAGAAACTTTTGAATTCCAAATTCCCTCCCTCTGTTAGAGAAATTGCTTGCCAATAATTCTGCTGACCTCCAAAACAAGTCCTTTCCAGGGTGCCCTGTCTCTTTCCCCACATTCCAAGAGGCCGGAGGTGGTTCTCTGCTCTGCCAAGGCTGTGTTCATCTGGCCACAGTGAGAAGACTAGGCAGATTAATTAGATGCTTCAGAAGGGGTGAGAATCCTGCTGCTCAAGATGAAGCAGATTTGTGGGTGAGTTAACCAGACTCCTCTGTTCAGGTTTATGATTAACTTCAGAACTGAATAATGCACATGTTGACATACTGGATCCATCCAGGCCAGAACTCTGCCTCCAAGAGCAGCACCGTGGGGCATTTGGAGGGGCACTATAACAGTTACACAGTGTAACAGCACAGCCTCAAGATCAACATCCCTGTAATAATAGTTCACAGAGCTAGAATTCATGAATTAACCCACTCTATTAGATATGTTTATATGTTTGAACCATATTATCTTAAAATCCCACTCTACTACTTACTAGCTAAGAAAATTTAGGCTAGCTGCTTAATTTCTGGCTCCACATCTGCAAATGAAGATAATAACAACCTCACGTGGTTATCTTATAAAAATTGACTGAGTTATTGTATGTAAAAAGTTTAAAATGTGTGTTCAGTAGATATTCCATATCGTTTTCATTTTTATAGGTATAACAATTTCCAAGTCTATGAGTAGGAGAGGCAATATGTAATACAGTGAGCTTTGGAGTCAGACCTGACTTGGGAGTTTTACCTCTGATATTTTCTCACTACACGACTTAGGTCACATTACTTAACCTTCAGAGCCTTAGTCGTTGGAACTGAAAATGAGGATATTAATGGCAACTTGAGAAAGGTGGTGGAGGTATATGTGAAACATCAGGCATGTACTAAGAGATCCATAGCTATGATTACCACTTAGACTTCTACCTTCCCTCAGGAGAAGCAGTCTGAGCCTCGTTAGGGAATGAGTATGGCTTATGAAGGTGAAACCACCTTTCCCATGATGCAAGGGCAACAACATTGCTCAGAAGATGTTCGTTAAAATGACATTCACATTTAACAAAACAGAGTTCTTGTTTCCCCGATTGAAAACAATGTTAAAGGTCCTAGTTGTAAAGAGATTTTAGCCCTTATTAGAGATTTTTTGTGATTCTCTCAAGGGCCTATTGATGTCAACAAAAAAACTGAAAGGATAACTCAGAACAGTGAAATGGGACTCCAGAATAGAAATTAGGACATTCTATTTCTAGCGCAAACTGGTAAAAGATAATTCAGACCTAAAGCATATGGTTGATAGGCAGAGGTATTACTGTTGTGCTAGTGAGTGTCTTTCTTACTCAAATACCATGTCCTCTTCCAGCCAGCTTCTTATAAAGATCTGCATGTTCTACAAACTGCTGGTCACCAGAGGAGAGATGGATGGGGGGATGGGTGAAATCGGTGATGGGGATTAAAGAGTGCACTTGTGAGGAGCACCAGGTGATGTATGGAAGTGTTGAATCACAACACTGAATACCTGAAACTAATATTACACTGTATATTAACTAACTGGAACTTAAATAAAAACTTAAAAAAATAAAAAACAACAATCTGCATGTTCAAAATAAAAATGCCAACATCCCTAACCTTTAAAAACATCACCAAAAGCATTTCCCATTCTAACTACTAAATTTAATTTCTGAGAAGAAAAGAAAAATAGGTATTAAATGGCCATGAACTTAGGTGTGAAGCTTTTAAGCATTTAAGACTTGAGAGAAAACATGTACCAGTAGGTACAAACTTGAAATCTTTTCTGATTACTTACTTTCCCCACTTATATGTGATGCAAGTGGATTATGGGCCAAATATAAAAATATAAAACAAAGCCATAAATAACACTGGAAGAACACACAGAAGAATACTGGGGTAGAAAAGATTTTCCTTTGTAAGAGTAAACTCAGAAGGCACAGAGGAGAACTTCACAACTTATATGACTGCATATGACTACATCATATAACTTATAAACTCCCTTAAGACATTAGGGGAAGACCAGTAACAGACTTAAAGCCAAGTACAACACATATAACAAAGAAAGGATTAATATCTATAATATATAAAAATTATTTCCATCTATAAGATATATTAATAGACAACTCACAAAATAAGCACAAAGTCAGAGGAAAATATTTAATCTCTCTAGTAAGCAGGAAAATGCAAATTAAAACTAAAAACGACTAGAATCTGTTTTGTACTGTATATATGCAAAAATCAAAAATATTTGTCCTCATAAGGCTGTAGGGGAACAGGCCACCTATACCCTGTGGGGCAAAGTTTAGAATAGCTTTTAAGGAGGGCAATTTCAGGGGTGCCTGGGTGGCTCAGATGGTTAAGCGTCTGCCTTCGGCTCAGGTCATGATCCCGGGGTCCTGGGATCGAGCCCCACATCGGGCTCCTGGCTCAGCCGGGAGTCTCCTTCTCCCTCTCCCACTGCTCATGCTATCTCTCTCTCTCTGTATCTCTGTGTCTCAAATGAATAAATAAAATCTTTAAAAAAAAAAAAAAAAGGAGGGCAATTTCACACTATCTGATGCGTACACCACTGGGCCCCAAATTTCTATCTCTAGGAAACAAATCTACAGAAATACACAGATACTCAAAATTACATTGACAAAGATACCTACTGCAGCATTTTTTATGTTAAGAAAAAAAGGAGGCCAGGGCACCTGGGTGGCTCAGTCATTAAGGGGCTGCCTTTGGCTCGGGTCATGATCCCAGGGTGCTGGGATCAAGCCCTGGGTCAGGGTCCCTGCATGGCGTGAACCTGCTTCTCCCCCTCCTCTGCTGCTCCCCCTGCTTGTAGTCTCTTTCTCTCTCTCTCTTTCTGTCAAATAAATAAATAAAATCTTAAAAAAAAAAAAAAAGGCCATCTGGATGTCCACTAATAGGCAGAAGGTCAAATAAATTTTAGTACATGTATAACACAATACTATGCAGCCATTTAAAAACAATATACAGGGGGTGCCTGGGTGGCTCAGTCATTAAGCGTCTGCCTTCGGCTCGGGTCATGGTCCTGGGGTCGAGCCCCACATCGGGCTCCCTGCTTCACGGGAAGCCTGCTTCTCCCTCTCCCACTCCCCCTGCTTGTGTTCCCTCTCTCGCTATGTCTCTGTCAAATAAATAAAATCTTTTAAAAAATAAAAACACTATATAGGACTCCAGACTGATACGGAAATACGTCTAAGCTATTGTAGCAGATGGTTTGTTTTGTTGTTTTTTTTCCTACATGAAGATAAGAACATCTCCCATCCCACATGTTTTTCTCACAATGTAACTCTGACTTTCTTCCTACCTAGAAATGGGGCTATGTTCCCTCTTTTTGAATTTGGGTGGAATTATGACTACAGTGGTGAGTGGAAGTGATGTTGTGTGACCTCCCAGTCAAGGTCATAAAAGAAGATACAGCATCCTCCTGGTTCTCACTACTTTGGGTACACTTATTCTGGAGGAAGCCAACACCACAAAGAGAGATCAGATGGAGAAGCCCACGTGGAGAGGAACTAAGGCCCCCAACCAATAGCCATATCAACCTTCAGACACATGACTGAATAAACCTTCAGATGATTCCAGCTTCCAACTTTCAAGTCCTCTAGGCCCCAGACATTGGGAAGTAGAGACACACCTTCCACACTATGTTCTTTCTAAATTTCTGACCCACAGAATCCATGAACATAATAAATGGTTGTTTTATGCCACTAAGTTCTGGGGTAATTTATTATGGAGCCAAATAGCTGGAACAGATACCTTACATGAAAGATATCAGGGCTCATGACAATATATGCAGTATAATTCCATTTACAGAAAAATATCAATCCAAGCTATAAATGTATGTGTGAATGTAGAAATATATATGCGTGTCACTATAAATATGTATGTATGCATATGTTTTTTTTATATGCCTAAATATAAAGACAATTGTCTTGAGAGACACACAGTATGTTGCAAATGTTGCCTCAAGAGATGGGAAAAAGAATGGGACAAGGAGATAAAGAGACTTGAAACTGGCTCTCTGTATTTCTAGGCTATTTGAATTTTGTGCCACTAGCATATAATTAATTTAAACGGAAAAGGGAGGAGGAAGGGAAGAAAGCACAAAAGGAGGAAGGGTAGACAAACAGCTTTGTCAAGGAACCGAAAATCTAGCTGAATCTGTGAATAAATAAAACATAGATCCAAAAAAACAACAACAACAAAAAACCATAGATCAGATTTAGAAAAAAAGACTGAGCCTTGATAGAGAATTGGAATCCTGATACTACCACTTATAAGCTATATAAATTTGGACAATTCATTCAATCCTTTCTAAGCCTCAAATTTCCTGACTATAAAATGAGGATAATACTGTATTTTTTTAGGGTTGCTGAAAGGATAAGATGCAGAATGTAAAGCCCCAAATATAATGCCTAAAATATACCATGTTTTCAATAAAGAGGAAAGTTTTCTTCACCTTTCTGCTTGAAAAAATGGAAAAAAGGACACTCAACTGAGCAGAAATATAGAAGAGGCAATTCAGGTGACAGAGACAACATACAGATCAAGCTAAATAAAATTTGAGGCTAATTTAAGGTATAGTCAGAGGTTATAAAGGAAAAATCTTAGCTGATCATATGCAAATATGTACATATCATTGTAACTGATCCTTTGTTCCCATGCAGCTGAGATACATTCAACCATGGTACCCAGTTGTGCTATGCAAGGTGCAATTGTTAGTGCTGCAGGGTGTTGAGCACATGGCTTTCCTGATTAAAAAAAAAAAAATTCTAATTTCTTCTCCTCTTATATACAAATCAGTACTTATGGCATTCCTTGGTTTCTGACCACCTAGTGATAATACAGCAAATTTCAAATCTAGGTGTTCTGAAAGAGGCATAGTCCAAGGGGAGAAGAATGCACTTGAAAACCCATTAGAAACATGTGCAGAGTGTCCTTTGAAGCCTCAGCTCCCCCACCCCCTATTCTGCCCTGAGTGTAAGACCTTATTCCAAAAGGTTGAATAAAAAGGAAAGATAGAATAATGATTAAAAAAAAAAAAAAAAATCAGATACAGCCTTGCCCCGATAGCCCACCCATCATACTTTCAAATAAGCTGATCACTTACAGTAGAGGTTATTTAGAACAAAGTGGAGCTCCAGAGTCCATTTATTTGAATGTATTTCCATTTCAATCACCCTGCTTCAGAAGTCGCCTCTCCTTCCCGTCACATAAGGTGAACAGATGTGATTTTAAGGACTTACTTCACGAACTCCTGCTCTGAAAAAAAAAAAAAAAAACAGAGCTGTCTGGATAGAGAATTTCTTTTTTTACCCCATCAGGAGCATAAGATTCAAAAATTAGTTCATTTCTGATCCTACCCTTGTGAGGGCATCATATTATTGAAGTTTCCTTTCAATACTCTTAGTCATAGGTTCTTAGATGAGTGAGTTTTCCTCCACTCTGGGCATAAATAGATTAAAGAGATCTGTTCAGGTGAGGAAGCAGAGATCAAGAAGACTTTCTGAAACTTTTCATTTCATTTGGCATAATCATTGGTATACAAAGGCATTCCTCTAACATGAGTGGAACATCAGTTGATGTTCCTTTTCCAGAAGATGGGAAAGGACTGATGGATCTGAAGAGAACCAACTACACAGTTTCTTGTCAAATAGGTGCTTTTGTGACAAAAAGCTCTTTATTTCAAATGATTAGGAAAGACCAGGTTGGTGTCTCCCCAAGACTAAATCTGGCTAGAGATATGGTACATTATGAACATTTAGCATTGTGTTTATATTTCTAGTGTATTATAAAAACAATATTAACATTGAAAAGCAAGATATAACAAAAGAAATGTACCATAAATTTCTACCTTTTCTACGACTAAGAAAAAATAATGGCATTATCAACCAACATGCCATTTGTGAGCACTAGAAACACCCAGGACACTCCCAGAGAAGACATACTCCTACCCTCCCTAATGGGACAATGAAAGTTACATATATACAAAAAAGCTATAAAATATATAAGAATGTTCTGAATAAATGAAAAATGGGGTGCATGTGTAAAGGCAATGGGAATTCTCTGTACCTTCCATTCGATTTTGCTGTGAACCTAAAATTGCTGTAAAAAAAAAAAAAGTCTATTTAATTGGTAAAGAGACAGATGATAGATAGATAGATACAGGAAGTCATCTAGAATGACCTCTCAAAAATAGGCAAAGTCACAGAAAGCTTCTTAGAAGAGGTAGGCCTTGGGGTGCCTGGGTGGCTCAGTTAAGTGTCAGATTCTTGGTTTCAGCTCAGGTCATGATCTAATGGGTTGTGAATTAGATCCCCCAAGACCGGCTCCCTGCTCTGCAGGGAGTCTGCTTGAAGATTCTCTCCTTCTGCCCCTCCCCCCACTTACACTCACTCATGCCCTCTCTCTCTCTCTCTCAAACAAATAAATAAATCTTGGAAAAAAAAAAAAAGAAGAGGCAGACCTTGATTTGGTACTTCAGAGAGGGTGGAATTGGGATAAACTTAGTGAAAGCAGAGAACTACAATGAGCAAAGGCCAGGAGCCCAAAATGTTTGTACTTCACAGAAACCATCCTCATTCTATCAAAAGGAACATGTTGGAAGGTACTCAGAAATAAATCTGAAGACTTTAGAAACAAATCTAGACGGTAAGGTCCTTGTTTTAAAATTAAAACATCAATCATTCTTACTAATTTATGCTATAACATGCCTACTCAATAGGGTCAAAATGCAGAACTAATTAATGATTAAGGTTGAAGCTCTCAAGAGTCAAGGCATATGATTTCAGAAATTTGGTAGTGGCCTTGCATGGTGTTCACCTTTGACACAAGGTGCCCTGGCCAGCCTGGGAAATCTCTAGCACAATAGAGTTGGAAATATTCAACAACCCAACTTCTGTTCAGCCAGATTAAGAAAACAAGGTAGTTTCTCAGGGAAAAAAAAATCCTGAATCCTGTAGAAATTTTTCTGAGGAAGGAGTTCAAGGGGAGAGGTGCCAAGAGCAACTGAAGCAAACAGAAAAAAAATAACCTCATGCAATGGTAATTTGAAGGGTAGGAGGGAGGTTTGTGAATTTAATTATGATAACACCAGTTTGTCAGGAAAGCTAAACTCAACAAGAAAGTCCTTAATCATTAACACTGTCATCCCAGAAAAGCGCCTTCCTGCAACTGCCTGTTTGATAGATTCCGGATGACAAGAGAGCCTGCAGACAAGAACCGGTCAATCCTGCTTCACAGAACATCAGAGAACCCCCCTGAATGTGGGGTGTGTGCGTGTGTGTGTGTATGTGTGTGTGTGGTGTGTTTTCAGGATGTGTATTTGTTTCCCCTTTTGCTCTTCACCCTTTGTCCTTGAAAATTCTTCCCTCTTGTTCTCTAAAACAAATTGGCAATGCCTACTTTGCTCCTTTGCACTTTTTCCTCCTAGTACGTTCTGCTTGCTTTTTTCTCTGAAGATTTTACTCATCTTCACTGTCTGCTTCCAGAGGGGGCCATGTTATTGAAAACCATTCTCAAGCCACGGTATCTTTCCAGCATGCCCCTCCACCCCCACCTTCATCTAATCTCAGAATAGAAGCTTCTAAACCAGTTGCCTAAGTTGAGAGGTAGTTAGAGGCCACCCCCTGGCCCAGATACCCACAGCCAGGACCCGTGCCCATGAAGAGGTCAGACTTTAATTGGTCTCTTGTTGACTACTGCCACTTCTCCTCTCTCCTCGCCAGCCGAGGAACATGGCAGGTAGTTCACCAAGACACACACAGTCATTCACCTCTACAGACTTGCAATCCACTCCTCTAAATCAACAGCCTTTTCTTGTTCCCTCCTCAATTCTCCCAGCACAGGGTCTTTAAAAATAACCTAGTGATTGAGCATTTAAATTGGGAACATTTATACTAGTATCAGAGCTAAGTTATCTAGGTGGGTGGTAGTGTTGGGGAGGGAACTGTGGGCAAGTATTGAAAGATCACAAGTCCCAAAAGAGGTGAAAAATAGTTCTACGTCACCCAAGAGGGTATTAATCAGAACAACGAAATGAGATTGAAAGAGTAAATATATGCTCTACTGCAAGGGAAGAGCTCCTAACCAAGAGTCGATGAGATGGCAGGATGGCTTCTGTGGGGAATGGCAAGTGAAGCAGCAGCAGGGTCATTGAAGACAAACACACAAAGTTCCTGAAATAAACTGGAAGTAACATTCTATTCAAAGGGCTCAATTTGGTCAGGGCCCAATTTGGTCAGCATGTGGTAACAGCAGATTTCCCAATTTGGACATTTGTCATTCTCAGATTTTGAGCAGGGGGAAAACTGCTATTCATTTTTTGTACATTTTTTGGTGCCTATTTTAAATACAGTTTTATTTAAGACATTGCATTTTCCACTTACAATACAGTGCTTGTAAAGAATGTACAAGATGAAGAATCCCTTGAAACTCATGAGGGGTAAAATCTGGCTTGCTGCCATCTTCCAAAAATATATTTCTATGATAGTCTTCATTTATTACATAATCACAGGTCTCTGCTCTGTCTTTGCTTTATTTGAACTCATAAGACAACTGAAGTTAATCATATTGTGTTTTGTACCATCTTTTACATGACATACACCATTTTTATTGTTAATGATTTGTATTTCTTTCTTTTAAGATTTCATTTATTTAAGAGAGAGAGAGAAAGAGAGCATGAGCAGGGGGAGGGTCAAAGGGAGAAGCAGACTCCCCACCGAGCAGGGAGCCCGCCCCTGGGCTTCATCCCAGGACCCCAGGATCACAACCTGAGCTGAAGGCAGACCCTTAACTGACTGAGGCCCCTGATGATTTGCATTTCTTACCTCCCTAGCCAGCAAGTCAGTTCTTTGAGGACAGAGGATACTTTATTCCTCAAAACTATTAGCATTGGACCTTCTATATAGTAGCCAATCATGAATATGTCCAAAATTCACTATCATTAAATGTTATTATAAATGGAAATGACTACAAATCATTGTTTATGTGTCAGAGAATGTGCTAAGAAATTGGATCTAATCTTCAGAGCAATGTAATATTATTTCCCCCATTTTACAGAAGAGGCTGAGGTTTAGAGAAATAAGGTTAAAAAACTTACCTAAAGTTTCCCAGTTAGCAAGTCATAGAGCTAGAATTAAAACCCACCTAATGCCACTGTTCTGGCTCCAAAAGTCAGAGAATCCAAAAGACTTTATTATTTTGTACCACATAGTCATAGCTAACTTTTTGGATATCATGCAATAGGCACTGGGCTAAGTGCTTAACATACATTAGCTAGCTTATGATGCAAGCATGAATAACAGCCATTTACAGATGAGGAAACCAACACACAGAGACAATCAAAGAACAAGGCCATAGAGCTAGTAAGGAGCAGAAGTGGGATTTGCATCCCACTGGTCTCAGTCATCAGCACCATGCTCTTCACCACTCTGGAATACCACCATTCAGATAAAAGAACTTAAAATTCAAGAAGAAAGTCTAGGTCATCAAGCATCTAGTCCCATGCCATTTCCACCACAGCATAAGTTGTTGATTCAATAATTGCTTCGAAGTGATTTTCCACTGAGTTTCATTTAATATCTGTCCCTGAGTCCTTAAAAGCTTCACCCAACCTCATCAAGACAATTCAACACTGCTCCTGTACTCCGTTTAAATTCCAACATACCAACATTAAAAGTGATCTTTGGTGAAGAAAAGAAGTAACACTACTGCCCAAGCACCCCTTACTGAAACTGGTGGTGAGCCAGAGCAAAGCTATCCCTGAAGTCTGGGGCAGGGCATTTGCACAGGAGGCAGAATAGAGAATGTGCAAACTGGGGCGCCTGGGTGGCCCAGTTGGTTAAGCGACTGCCTTCGGCTCAGGTCATGATCCTGGAGTCCTGGGATCGAGTTCCACATCGGGCTTCCTGCTAAACGGGGAGTCTGCTTCTCCCTCTGACCCTCCCCCCTCTCATGAGCTCTCTCTCTCTCAAATAAATAAATAAAATCTTTAAAAAAAAAAAAAGAGAATGTGCAAACTGAAGCGTTGTGTATGAAGGTTCTGGTCACAAGCTAATAAATCCATGGTTCGACAAAAGGCCTATTTTCCAATGTTTTTTGCCACTTATTGATCTACATCATTAATTAGTACTGAATCCTCATAGAGAAAACTATAGAAAGGATACCTACTGAGCAGCAACACTCAAGCCACACACTCCTTGAGGGCAAGCATCCCATCCGCTGGCTCTCTTCCATGTGCATTAGAGCCTTGGCACAATACTAAGAACATGAGAAGTGTTTGATCAGTGAAAGCTGAATTTAACTGAATCTTTCTGGAGTCTTACCCTGACTGTACCACTAGCTAACCAGGCAACAAGTCACTTAGGAGACTCAGCAGAGGTGACAGGCCTAGAGGCCTGGGATATGGGAGGACACTTCTTCAAGTTATGCAAGGAGATCACAAATCTACTGGGCCCTAGCTTTTGCTATAGCCTGAATAAATAATATAGTTTTATGATCATTATTCTTCAACATAATATATTTGCAAAGGTGAATAAGATTCAACTACATTCATAGTTGCTTTTTGTAATTATGGATTTTTTTCATCATAGAGCACAAGTATTATGTGGAGAATCTAAGAAATTTTATGGTATTCTTAAGGAATCCTCACATAAAAAAATGTCTAGCTATATTGGATCAGAGGCCATTAATGGTCCCTTTCTATTCCAAGCTTTATTTTTTTTTTTAAGTAGCCTCTACAACCAACATGGGGCTTGAACTCACGACCTCAAGATCAAGAGTCGCATTCTACTGACTTGAGCCAGCCAGGCGACCCCCTATTCTAAGCTTTTATGATTCTTTGGCTTAAAGCAGAGACAGAGAACTTGACAATGCTTTTCAAAAGGTGTGTGCTTCATTCTTAGAAACTGCTTTTGGTGATCACAATTCCCATCGTTCACCATTGAAAAGTCAGGAATTTTCGTATTTCCATATCTGATTCTATAATGTTTTCTGAACATTTTCTGAATTAAAAAGATAATTATCATCTTCAGTTGGGTGTCCCTGCCTTCTTCTAAGAAGGATGCAATGAGCTTTTCAATGGTGGGTGTAAATTTCTCAAACCCATCTCTCCTTATATCCCCATGCATGTTATTTGCTCTTTTCATACAAACCATTGTTGTTTCTTGAACTTGCCACACACCTTCACATTATGCTGTTCCATTAGCCTGGGAGCCCTTTCACCAGTCCTCAGACATACCCTACTTCCCTTGAGCCTTTTCATCTTGGACCATCACTATTAGCTACTCCTTATACCATAGAGTGGCTGTGTGCCTAACCCAGGCATTTTACTCGGCCTGATGTTATAGTTCATTGTTTATATGGCTCTGCACTCCCGTGGCCTGGAAGCTACTTGAGTTAATTATGACTATCCCTCATTTATCTTCTTTCCCCTAGACAACCTAGCTAAGGTGATCTCTAAGTGTTCATTAAATGCCCTAAATGAATGAAATGATAGATGAAGTAACCATAGAAGGCAAATATCCTTGATTATGAAAAACTACACTTGAATTCCAAAAGTTTAAACTGGTTTCCAACTTGTATCTGACATGGTTTAAAATGAGTTTAAATTTTTAAAAAATCTTACACTCCTACTCCTAATTACCTAATGTTCTTTACACTTTATCAAAAGACAAGTGAAAGGAAATAAATTCTTTCTGCAGAGTTTCCTGGTCCTGCTTCTATACTCTACAGAAAGAATTAATAAACCAACATTATTCCTGGAACTGGGTTGATATAAATTGATGGTTCTAGTACCCAAACCAAGATGTGGTGGTAGGATAAGACTCTGAGAGCATAAATTTTTGTTAAAGGGAGAAACTACATTAATTCTATCACCATATAAAACAAACCTTAAATTTAAAAAAAAAAATAGAAAGGATAAAATTACAATGTTTCCTTTGTGGAGGTGAGTACAGACAAGGGAGGAAAAAATACATTTGTTCTTTTAAGTTATTTCTAAACCAAGGGGAAGAAATTAGAATGTACGTGTAAAAATGAAGACATTTGCTAAAACAGAGAATACTACATAGAGCTTGTTCTCATGACAAAATTGTTTCTTCTATAAACTGCAGAAGGACAGTATACCAGTAAGCGCAGGACCCAGGACAAAGAGCTGACAACTGCTAACGTGAACAGATTACTTCATCCTGGTCTGGTACTGTGCTAAGCTCTTTACTTGCTTATAATATTTTATCCTTACAATAGTCCTCTGAACTGTGAATTGAGTGCTGTTATTATCTCCATTTTTCAGATGAGGTTTAATAAGATTAGGCTACCCAAGATGATGGAGTTAGTAAGCAGTGAGACCAGGACTCAGACCCGGGTAGTGTGATTTCAAAGTCTTAACCACTTCCTATTGAGAATAAGAAGTCTGGAATATAATCTGAATTCTATATTTGAGCTAGATTTGGAACATAGGCAGAATTTCAACAAATCCAGGCTGAGGGTAAGATTTTTCAGTTTGAGAAACCAACAACAAAAAAGATGCCGAAGTGAGAAAATAAGAGGTATCCCCAGGGGACCCAGGGAGATAAGAGCACAATATCTTTGGAGATGGTGGGATGGTAAAGTTAGGCCTCAGAGGGCCAAATCTGATCCACCACATGTTTTTGTACAGCCAGTGACTGAAGAATGGTTTTTACATTTGTAAGTGATTGAAAAATACTTCTAGAAGAATATTTCAGGATAAGTGAAAATGATATGAAATGTATAAACTTTGAATAAAATTTCAGTGCTCATTAATAAAGTTTTATTGGAACACAGTCATGCTCATTCATTTTGTATTATCTGTAGACACTTTCAGAACTGAGTTGTTACAATATAGACTGTGAAGCCTGTAAAGCCTAAATTGTTTACTAACTTGCCTTTTACAGAAAAAGCTTACTGACTCCTGATCTAGACAAGTAATAGAAGAAGGTTTAGAAGGGTATGTAAGTGACAGGCAGTTTTCAAAACAGGCTGATCAATCATAATTTGAAAGGTAATGTATCCAAAACTCTTAAGGATTTTGAGACATCAAGTAACATAATCAGGATCCTAAGTGTTTAGATTTAAGACATCTTCAGACGTCTTCTGTAATGATCATTTATTGTAAGGTCACAAAGGGAAGCAGGACAGCAAGGCAATTGCCTCAGGAGCAGTATAGCCATTCTGGGTCCTAGGGCTTCCAACTTCCAAGGAAAACAGTTCATCTACTCTAGGACTTTCCATGACCTCAGACAAGCCACCAGCCCTGTGTGCTCATAGCATTCATTCCCCCAAGAGAAACTATCTGGTTGGATTGATGCCTTATTCCACAAAGTACAGTGGCTAGCTTCCTATATGTTTAGCCTTTCCATGGCTGCCCTGGACTGAGACCATTCCTTGGTCCAGACAAAAGCAGGAGAGCAGTTTCTGAGGTGCTCAACACTCAGAGCAGAAACCCCAGCAACTACATAAGAACTGTCCTAAAAGCGTGGTTCATTTTACCTACTGCTTTAACCACTTACCCTACCTACTGCAGCATTCTGTGTTGTTTCCTGCAATTACCTTTGTTCTTTTCTGAAAGAAGGAAGGAAGAAAGGAAGGGGAGAGAGGGAGGAAAGGGGAAGGACTGAAGAGGAGGGAGGGAGGGAAGGAGGGAAGGGAAATGAGAGAGAAATGTCCTTAAAAGCATATCTCTCCATTAGTGATGACAAGTTAGTCATTTATCCTCTTTTGAAGATCTTTGTGTCATACTTATTTGAATAAAATAGCAAAAGATTATCTGTATAACTAGCTCAGCAAATCCTAACAGTTTTCAAATCTGAGTTCTTAAAAGGCTTTTGTCCTCTCTTCTGAAGCATTTAAACTATTTGAACAGAACAGTCAAAACCCAGTTTTGCTGGGAAACTGTATGGATGGAGAAAACTTGAGTTCTAATCTTCACTCTGTCAGTCACTAGCTATAAGATCTTAAGGATGCCAAAACCCTTTGGAGCCTCATATTGGTCAAATATGAAATATAAATAATACTACTTCTGTGACATATGTCACAGCTGGCTCAAGTGATCAAATGGGAAAGTAACACATTTCAAGCTTCAGAAATTGTCAAATATAGGATACATATGAATAAAGGATATAAACATTAGTATGCAGAATAAACATTACAGGGCTACAGAACAATGAGCCATCATGCCAGGCCAGATTGATAAGGGGTTGCTTTGTGAATGATTTAGAATTTCATCAGGGTCTTAAAGAAAGAGAAAAAGATTTCAGGCTGGAAGAATATATGGTATGGAAAAAAGCACAGAAGCCAAAATGCTTGAGGTATGTTTAAGGAGCAAGAAGTAACTAGCATGGCTGGAGCAGGCGAAGTATGTTAGCAAAGTCCTCTCTCTCTTTCTCATTCTCTCAAAAAAAAAAAAAAAAAAAGTAAAAGGGGTGCCCGGGTGGCTCAGTCGGTTAAGCGTCCAACTCTTGATTTCGGCTCAGGTCATGATCTCAGGGTTGTGAAATGGAGCTCCGAGTCCAGTTGGGTTCCATGCGGGGCATGGAGTCTGTTTGGGATTCTCTCTCCCTCTCCCTCTAAAAAAAAAGTGTGTTAGCAAAGTTGAGGGAGATGAATGTGGAAAAGGTAAACTGAAGCCAAACTGGTCGAGTCCTTCAACGCCAGGGTTAGAAGTTTGGAGTTTATTCAGGAGACAAGGAAAGATATTTTTAGACTAATGATTTGACAATAGCATGTAGTATAGATGGGAGAGAGAATGGGGAGCAGACAAAATCTATTAGAAGCTATTGCTCTCACCCATCCAGAAATGAGGTAAGAGCCTACTGAAGCTATGGCCATTGGCTACCATGAAGGACTTATCAAATGATGAGGATGCTATTGTTGGACATGGTGAAGTCATAAGTGGGAGCCATCCTAGAAGAAGAAATTAACTCACTTTCAGCCTCAGTTTTTGAAAGGATGATATTTGGGGCTTGAAAAGATTCTAATATATCACATAGAAATAGCTTTGAGAAAGGAATGAGCATGAAAGGGGCTTGGAGCCCCATCGAAAGACAGGGGGCAATCACTTCCCCAGACTTATCAATTGAGCAGGTTCTCCAAAAAAGGCATGAGGAATGCAATGCAGCCAGAGGGAGGTAGCTCCCTGGGGAGCCTGAATAACAGAGAAATGTAGAACTGTCATATTGGGGTCCTTGATGGTCTAAACCTGACCTTCTCCAGAGATCTCCCACACAGAAGGAAACTGCAACACAAGCCAAATGTTTTTGAACCAGGCAAAAGGGGAACCAAATACCAAGGAAGGCTGATTTATATTTAAATACAATATTTTTATTACTTTTCTGGAAATTTGATACCAATCCTCATTTTAAACTAGACAAAGCAGCATAATTTTTTCTTTCAAAATGACTGACACTCAAAAGGTAATACCCTTTAAATTCCTCCAATTAAAGCAAATTTAATTTTAAGTTTAATTAAAGGAAACTTTAATTAGAAAGAAGATTAAATTTTAATTAAATTTCTCTAAAATCTTCATACCGGCCTTTACAGCTAATATTTCTGTCAGAAACCAAATCCCTTCTTAATATTCTTAAATTCTATTCTAGCATTTTCCTTTGTATTAAAACAGCATCTCACCAGCTGAACCTGCCACTGTGAAAATTATTCCCATCTTAAAATACTGGAAATGCAACTGAGGAACCAAAGTCTCCCTGGGCAGAGAAGGGAAAACAACAGATTCTATTATTGATGAGATTTTTATTTTCAATCTCTTCCAGTCCTTTCTGAGGCGATTAGGTACGGTGGGCCTGCTGTGAGCCAGTTGTAGAGTCCACAGCATCAACAAATATTTACGGAACACCTACTGTGTGCGTGGCCCTGCACTAAGTTCGCTATCTAACAGGGAAATATTGTTAAAATACTAGCTCAGGCAGAGGTCCTAGCCAACCGAGACTGGACCAGCTTTGCCTCCTGGATTCTTTGGCTATGTCTCCATTTCCAGAGACAGGAAGAGAAACATCATCTGACACCTGACTAGTGCAGGATGTTTGCACTGCCCCACCCTGCTCCAAGCCTGCCACAGCTCACTAGCAGGAAGAACCCTGGATTAAGAGACAAAAGTCAGATTCTAGACCTAAACTGCTGCTAGACTGCTATGTCATCTTTAAGGAAAACCTAAACTCTCCATTCTCATGTTCCTCATCTATAAAATGGGATAATAAAACTTGTCATGCCTACTTCTCAAAGATGTCAAAAGGATAAACAAAATACTGTAGACAGAAAAAGTTTCTGAAAACCACAAAGTGCTGCATATTCCTACAGATAACCACCCCCTATTGCCATTATATTCTTCCCAGGACCCTGCTCTATCAATCCATATCCAAGCTCAGCCTGTATTTTATGTCCTCCCAGAAACCAGCACTGAACAAAGCCCCCTGAAAAGAAACATTCTCTTGCTTAGATACTCATTTATATATGAACCCTGGCCTAGACTGCTTTATACTTAGAGATACTGCTATATAGCACAGCCCTCCCTCTGTTTCGACATACATGAAACAAGCTTCAAGATCCCAACCATTAGACTGAAGTTAAAATAAAATGAGAATAAACAATTTCATTAAGAGAAGGTTACCTTTAGTTTGCCTGATAGGAAGCAATTCTCCTCTTTGCAGGTTACTAGATTAAGCTTCCAACCACTGTGAACAGGGCTGTGCTGAGCTCTGTAGCCGCTACTACATGTAAGAGTCACACACCTCATTTCCTTGAGTAGCTAACATGTTCAAGGGCCTATGCTGCAGGCTAAGAAAAACTTAGTTTTTCTGTTATCATCCCCTAACAACTCATTTACCCAGCCTCCCAGGGCACTTTCTGGCCCTAGACCTGGAAAGCCTCTCCTAAATCTACTCACTGTCTCCAAAATTGCCACCAAACCTAAGCTCCTCCAAGGAGCCTATCTGACTCCCCAGACCTTCCTTCTCAATTCCTGGATCCCTAGGATTCGGTAACCCACAATAAAGCCTTTGATGCAGGGCCTGGCTCCTTGCTATACCCTGCATCTCAGGCCTGTCCCTTCACAGCTGAAGCTGCCACAAGGTCAGATCTGTGCTTTATGCTCCTTTGGTAGCACCTGCAGTGCTCGGGCCAGTGCTGCAGACATCGGAGATAACCAAGAAACACTTATTCATTAACTGTTTTCTAAAAAGGAGTAGAAGCCCTATTCTAATTCACAAGTACAGGGAACACCAGAGATACAAATAATTTTCACAAAGCAGCAGAGACAATGATTATTCAAGAAGCAAGCAAGAGAGGGACGATTAAAAACGAGAGATGGAGGAAAGGTGCTCACATCAGTGGGCTTGGCACAGGGTAAAAATGAGAATGTGGAGGTGGCTTTTCCTGGGGGGTTGAGAAGGCCTCAATGTGAGAAAGAAGTCAAGGGCAAAGGACTCAGAACGATTGGGTTTCCGTGGCCAGCTCTGGGTCTGGAGTGATCCATTATTCAACTGTAAAATGGGTACAGTGTAATCTCATGTTCCTACTTTACGGACTTTTGTTGAGATCTAATTATTTATTGTTTGTAAAGGGCTTTGAACTCTCCAGATGAAAGACACCATGAGCAGTTCAAAGGATGACTCTAGACCATTATTAGCTGTAGTTAGCCTCAAAGTGAGAGGAACTACATGACCATTTTCAGTGCACCTGTCAGCTCGGCCTTTTTTATCATTTGTAGGATTTTTGTGGCTAAATTAGAATTGCTCTTCATTATATTTTCCCTGGCAATTAAAAAAAGATCAAAATGGGACTTGTAACAAGGAGGCTGAATGCTAATTTTTGCTCTCTATAGAAAGGTAAAACATCCATCTCAGGAATCCTTTCCTCTACATTTACAGTCTGCAAGAATTTTAGGGGAAATGGGACTTTCCTCTTCTGCCTCAGAAAAACTAGGGCTAAAAGAACCGAGGGGAGAAGGTAAAACACCACTTTTAAGTGTTGATTTTTCCTTTATACTAATTACCAAACTTCCCTACCACCAAATGACAGAACACCCATTTTTTGGTTTAATTTTAAGTTGAACCTCTGAATAGAATCATCACTGTCATTATCAAAATGCTGCCAGCAGTGAATTCTAACATTTTCTCTCCTCCTCTTCCTCTTTCCCACACCACCCTTCCTTAAACAGTACAGTCTTCAGGTGAGTTTCTCAAGGATCCAATGGAACATGATGATTTTCTTTTCCTGTTCCAGCAGAAGATTTCTTTGGGGTCCTTTCTCCAACCAGGGCTATTGCCTACGGGTCATGTCCACCTCATGCTGAGGTCCCCATATGCCTCTGGTTTTCTTTCTTGCCTTTTCCTTGGCCTTTTTGTTTCCAGGAATACCTTAACTGAGAACTGGTTTGCCCCAATCTTTTTTTCTTTCTAGCTTTACTGAAGTATACTTGGCCAATAAAAGTTATATATACTTATACAGGTGTACAGTGTGGTGTTTTGATACATGTATACATTGTGAAGTGAGCATCATGATCAAGCTAATTAACATATCCATCACCTGACAGTTATGGTTTTTGTGTGTGTGCCTGGTAAGAATATTTCATATCAACTCTCTTAGCAAATTTCAAGTATATAATGCAGTATTATTAACTACCGTCATCATGCTGTACATTAGATCTCCAGAACTTACTCATCTTATATAACTAACCTTTATACCCTTTGACTTACATCTCCCCAACTCCCCCATCTCCCAGCCCATTCTAGTCCCTGTTTTTATGTCTGACTTTTTTAGATTTCACATATAAGCGAGACTATGCAATAGCTGTCTTTCTGTGCTGGCTTAATTCACTGAGCTTAATGTCCTCCACATTCATCAAGGTTTTCATAAATAGCAGGATTTCCTTCTTTTTTAAGACTGAATAAGTGTGTGTGTGTGTGTGTGTGTGTGTGTATCACATTTTCTTTATCCATTCACCTCTCAATAGACACTTAGGTTGTTTGTATTTCATGGCCATTGTGAATAATGCTACAATGAACATGGGAGTGCAGGTGTCTCTTCAAGATACTACCTTCATTTCCTTCGTATATATACCAAGAAGTGGGACTACGGGATCATATGGTAGCTCTTTTTTTTTTTGCTAGCTCTATTTTTAATTTTTTGAAAAACCTCCATACTATTGTCCTATGATCTTGGAGAATTAGGGCTAACTATACTCATTATTCTTGCTTTCTTCTAGTACTCCCCCTTTCTCTCTTACATACAGAAGTCAATTCACTAAAATGGATATTGCATGTTGGAGTTACTGACAGAGATTAGGAAAAAGCTAAAGTGTCAACTGTTCCTTCTTCATCTTAGATTAATCCTCACAGGTAGTGTAAGAATCTAGATTTTTAAATAATGTTTGAGGATGACAGGTCTAACCTAGAACAAGGAGTTGAGAGTGAGTTGGCCGGAAAATAAACTTTTGAACTGAAATGCTTTCTGTTTTTCCTGCCAAAGCTGGGAGATGTGAGGGTTATACATAGCATTATACCTTCACAACAGCAGCTAACAATAAAAGGAGGTGAGGTAACCCACCCACGTGAGCTGCTAGGGCAAAAACCCACTTTGCCCCAATCCAGGAGAGTCGTAAGATCTCGAACTCTGCTGTAGGCATTTTAGAAACTTTCCTGGTCCCCCCGCAAAAGTCTTGTGCCCATATTCAGGGTATTCACAAGTATTCTATAAGGGGCTTTTCATTCCATTGCAATATTTGTGTACCACAAGACTACTCAATCTAAAATATCTTGAATGTGTGTTTTATGAGTCCACTCTTCATAATGTGTTTCTCCGAGGGGTGCCTGGGTGGCACAGCTGGCTGAGTGTCCAACTCTAGATTTCAGCTCAGGTCATGATCTCAGGGTGGTGAGATTGAGCCCCACATCAGGCTCTGCACTCAGTATGGAGTCTGCTTGTCCCTTTCCCTTTGCTCCTCCCCCAGCTCTTGTACTCTCTCTCAAATAAAATCTTGAAAAAAAATTTCTCCAAGAATACAAGTTTCTTTTTTTTTTTTCCTTTAAGATTTTTATTTATTTTTTCGATAGAGAGAGACACAGCGAGAGAAGGAACACAAGGGAGAAGCAGGCTTCCCGCCCAGCAGGGAGCCCGAAGCGGGGCTCAATCCCAGGACCCCGGGATCATGACCTAAGCCAAAGGCAGACGCTTAATGACTGAGCCACCCAGGCGCCCCTACAAGTTTCTCTTTTTAATAATTGCTGCTCATTTTCTGTTGCTGGTGGGGTTGTATAAACTAAAACCAAAGGCATCCATTTCAATAATAATTCCTTGAGATGTAATAATTCAACAGCAATGACAACAGCAACAACAAAAAAACCCTTAATGTTCAGAAACAGAAGCAATGACATGGAACTTTTAAAGACTCCACAACATTTAAAAAAAAAAAAAAAAAAAGACTCCACAACATTTTTATTTCTTTACTCCCTTTCACAGAGTCCTATTTTCAAGAGAATTTCTACCTGTATCTTCCTCTTTACACACAAACACACACAGTACCCTCTCTGCTCTCATACCTTATATACATGTAAACATGGTACTTCTCATTAGCTTCATTTCCAAGACTGCTCATTATTTTCAAACGTCCTCAGGCTTCTTTTGTTCCCTTAAAAAACCCCATATTCATCTCTGACTTATCATCCTTCACCAAACATTTGAATAAAAACATGAAAAAAAAATTACTCAACCATTATATCAAGCATTGGGGCAGGAGAGAGGTGACCCATATTCTGATCCCAGCTTTGCAAATAATTAGTTTTGTGACCCTGAATAAATCATTTACTCTAAGTCTAATTTCTTTATCAGGAACATAAGGAATATAACTGTCCTTCCTATTTTACAAGGTTGTTATGGGAAATAATTGAGAACTGAATATATACCTGAAGTTGAATGTTTATTATTGCCCATATCTATCTTATACTACTGTCTCTGGCATCCTGAGAGCTGTCTCTGATGATCACCATCCCACCTATATAAAATTTATCCTTGGGGCGCCTGGGTGGCTCAGTTGGTTAAGCGACTGCCTTCGGCTCAGGTCATGATCCTGGAGTCCTGGGATCGAGTCCCGCATCGGGCTCCCTGCTCGGCGGGGAGTCTGCTTCTCCCTCTGACCCTCCTCCCTCTCATGCTCTCTGTCTCTCATTCTCTCTCTCGCAAATAAATAAAAAAATCTTTAAAAAAAAAAAAATTTATCCTTTCATTCATTCAGCATACATTTATGATATACCAACTATATGTCAGGCCTCAGGAACTCACACACTCATGCGGAAGGCAGAGATTTTGGCAGAATTGCACCCCCGTGTGAGAGGTGCCCAACATGCTGGGGAACACGTCACCCAGTCTGTGAAAACACAGAAAAACTTGAGGCAGTTCTTCTATGTATATGTGGAGTGGACACGTGTCTTATTTTGCTTTTCCATCTTAGTCACTCAGCATTCATTCCTCTTTCCTAACAGGATCTTTTTTTGAGAAATCTATTCTTTCCCCAATGGGCCAAGGAGCAGACTCAACCTTATGCTAACTGGGTGCTCCTTCCCTGACACATGAAACTTGTTTATGGTGACAGAAGAGATTTTAAACAGTAGGAATTCACTGATTATAGCCACAGCCCCTGACCCAGCTCTCCCTGCTAGGAGACTGTTTCAGTCATTACTGTTTCTGCTCCTCCAGAGCTGGCTCCGTTCCTGTCTTCTTCCAAGACTGGTTCTGGGCCTTCTCTGTGAGTTAGCTATATCCTTCCATTAAATTTCATTCTTGATTTAGTTAACCAAAGTTGCCTGAGCAACAACAAAAACCAAATTAAAAAAAAAAAAAAACTAACAATAATATGCCTTTATGCTATATGCAGTGTGTCTTTGTCAAAGTGTCTGAAACATACAGACCTACCTAAGGGCTCAATCCATATTCATTCATTCAACCAACAAATATCCATTGAACATAACCTATGTGTCAGGCACTGTACCCACATGCAGCTCACAGTAGAGCAGGGAGGAAAGACAGTTAACAGGTAATTAGAAGTATAGCATGTGGCAAAGCAAGCCAGAGCCCTTCTAAAGAGTGTGGAAGGCAGCCTGGAACTACGGGGTTGCTTTCTACAAAAAAAGTCACATTTTACCTTAAACACAGGAAATGAGGAAGAGAATCTGCTAGGTAGAGGTTGGGGGGATGGAGTTCCACAGGGAGGGAACAATATGTTCCCCTGGGAGAAGACCATGCACACAGGCCACTGCCTCTCTATTTCATGAGTCACCAGGGTACAGGGTAATGGGCTATAAAGCAGCCAGGAAGCTGAGTACTAGCTCTGGTCCTACAGTTAACTCACTATGAACTTAAAAAGGCACTTCCTTTTTTTAAATACCTGTTTCCCTGTCTGTGAAACGAGGGTAGGATACATAATATAGGGGATGTGTGGGTGGCTCAGTGAGTTAAGAGTCTGCCAAAAGGCTCAGGTCATGATCCTGGGGTCCTGGGATCGAGCCCCGCATCAGGTTCCCTGCTCAGTGGGGAGTCTGCTTCTCTGTCTCTCTGCTCTTCCCTCCACACATGTTCCCCCCACTCACACACCCTCACTCGCTCTCTCAGATAAATATTTTTTTTTTAAAAAGGATACATAATATGGAAAGTTTCTAACATTTTATGATTTTATGTGTATTTGTCATGTCTATGATAAATAGATGAATAAAGGATGGGAAATGAACCTCATCTAAAAGGACCACCCATCCTATCTCCTCACAGTCCTCTCTGCTGCTCTCACCACAGGATGGGGCAGTGTGGATGCAGACAACTTTGGGAGGAAATAAAAGGGCACAAAGGCTCAGGGGGATGGAGTGTGTGTGGATGGCAGAAAACTGCCAAATGCAACTAGTTTTTATTCTGTCAAAAACTAACTCTACATTGTATCCATTTTCCTCTTTCCTGCTATTTAACATAGCACCTCTTTCATGCAATGTTGACCACATTGTAGTGTCTGTATGTTTTCTTCTGTACTACCAGTTTTAATAACGGAAAACAAATATGAGGCCCTGTCCAAAAACTGTCAAGAGTCAGTGATTCAGCATAAATGATGTGATCCCACTGGATAAATTACTTACCAAAAGTCCCACCTACCTGTTTGGAGAGGAATTCCCTGGGAAGCAGGCGGTACGGGCCAAGAAAGCTACCAGTGGAGATGCGCATTTTCTCAGTCCACAGTTCTTTACCCTGCCTGACATCTCCCTCCTCTGAAGAACAAAGGAGGTCTGAGCAAGGGGCAGCCCAGAGCTGGGAGGTAGGCACACCCCTGGGAGGACAGCCCTATGACTAGTGAAGACAGTGGTCTGAAAAGAAACCGCCCTGGGCAAATCTGGACTCCTAGCAAGACACAAGGTTTCTTGTGTCTTAGAAATCTTTACAAACATTTCCCCTATGATAAAATTTAAGCACAAGCTGGGAGCAGCTTCTGTCCTTATATAAAATTTACTAAACGCGCAATGAACATGAGGAAAATTTTGTTGATAGCTGATGGTTCACCACCTCAGGAGTTCCAGGGTGCAGTTCCAAATTGGCCTAGTTCACGGAGGGCCAGGAGGGACTGGAGAGAGGGCCGGCCCCGCAGGCCTGAAGAAGGTGGTTTCAGGAGCAGGGAACTCACCCGGTAGGCTCGCTGGTGGAGGACCCGCGGAAGAAAGCACCTACTCCTTGCGGAGCTTGGAGGGCGCCCAGAAGGCCGGAAGTGGGCACCGAGGCGCATGCGCCCAGAGGGTCTCAGCGCCAAGTGCCCGCTCACGCCTGCGCGCTGGAAGATGGCTCTCACCGAGGGCGGACAGGCAGATTGCACTTTCTGAGGTCAGGGAGCCGGCGAGGAGTCCTCTAACCTGCCGGGGTCCGGCTCCTGTGTAAGTCCGCTATCCCATTCTCTCACAGATTCTTCCAGCAATAGCTGTATATTGTCCCTAAGCATGAGAAGAAAAACAGAACTCAAATCCAAGGTGAGCTCAGTCCCTAAGAAGAGGTTATGGTAACGTCAGCACTGCTAAGAAAACCCCTCTGATAAGACCGTGCAGGGAGCCAACCTTACCCAGGTCCCGCGACAGTGCCTTCCACTGCAGGTAACAAAGCACCCTCAGGGCTGGGGAACAGGATCTAGGGTGTGTGAATTGCAGCATTATTCCCAGAGCTTTATTCTCCTTGTTGCTCTTCTAATACAAAACATACATGGCCCTTGTTAAGTCTATGCCCACCCTGTTCCTATGTCCAGGAACTTCCTCCCCTCTTCTCTCCACTTCTCTACATCCTACCGTAGGGAAGGTCCAGCTAAAGTTTGGCTCTTAATCACTGGGAAGCTGTCCCAATTCAAACAAACCCTAAGTGATTTTCATCTCAACTCCTATAGCAACCACTGTATGAATCACTCATTTGGCGCCTACAGTATCCTTATATTATTATTTTAAATCAGGTAATGAATATGAAAATTCATTAAAAGCTAAAAAGTGATGACCTAGCATTTTCAAAGTATATTTCACAATATGATAAATGTGTAATATTTTTTTTTTTAAGATTTTATTTATTTGACAGAGAGAGACACAGCGAGAGAAGGAACGCAAGCAGGGGGAGTGGGAGAGGGAGAAGCAGGCTTCCCGTGGAGCAGGGAGCCCGATGCGGGGCTCAATCCCAGGACCCTGGGATCATGACCTGAGTCGAAGGCAGATGCTTAACGACTGAGCCACCCAGGCATCCCTAAATGTGTACTATTAATAAATATTACATTTAAAAAAAGGATTGCCTAGGAAGTGTGAAGAACAAGCAAATCCACTCTATGTATAGGGGTAGATATCAGCATAGTGGTTGCCTAGGGGTGGGGCAGGTTAGGGGGGAGAGGATTGACTGGCAAGGATCATGAAAAAGCTTTCTAGAGTGATAGAAATAGTCTAGATCTTCTTTAGGGTTTTGGTTACAAGGGTGTATCCATTGGTCAAAATTTAACTTCTGTACCAGAAAACTGTATATGTTGCTGTATGTAATTATATCTCAATCAAAAGAGATATTACAGAGATATTAAAAAAGATTAAACGTTTTTATCACAACACTTCAGAAAGCTTTTATCCTGTTACTGTACATTATAAACCTGCAGAAAGCAGATGTAGCACCTTTTAGCCAAAGCACTCCTCATTTTTAAAGTGTTCCGAGATGGGGCGCCTGGGTAGCTCAGTCGGTTAAGCGTCTGCCTTCGGCTCAGGTCATGATCCCAGGGTCCTGGGATCGAGCCCTGCATCGGGCTTTCTGCTCAGGGGGAAGCCTGGTTCTCCCTCTCCCACTCCCCCTGCTTGTGTTCCCTCTCTCGCTGTGTCTCTCTCTCTGTCAAATAAATAAATAAACAAATAAATAAACAAATAAATAAACAAATAAAGTGTTCTGAGATAGCTGTGTTACACGGAAAGGTCTGTGCTATTTATAACATTTGTTTCTGTTTTCTACTATTATATTAGATTCTCCAGGGCAAAGACGGGTTTTATGACTGTCTGTACCCACAATACCTGGCACAGGGCCCCATAGACATGTGCCTTGTCGCTGCTGTTGTTGAAAATGATGCAGGTAATGGCAATACAAGATACTATGATAAAAGTAAGGGTAATTTGCCCTAGGTCACTGGATCGGAACCACAGCAACCTTAGCCCCAAGGGTTATGCATGGATTCTCTTGCTACAGAGGCAGGATGAGGCGGGGATATTTTAATGTGAAGGTTCTATTTAGTAGCTCTCAGATCTCATGAGGTGGCTGCATTCCCTACTCATTTAGGAGATCATGCTGCCACTTTCTGAGAATTTACTCACCCTTAAAACACCCATAAAACATTGTGGTGCTAGGCACTGGGGAATCCACAGTGAATAAAACACAGTATTTGCCCTCAAAAAGCTCATGGTCTAGTGGGGGAGAATGTTAAAGAGATGACTTAAAAGGCAGTGAAGTAGAAGCAAGTGCTATATGAGCTCAGAAGAAATAATTCATTCAGCTGTGGGATGATTTGAGACACTAATATTTGCCAGTCAGAGAGTGGGGTAGAAGACATTCCAAGCTGAAGGAAGATAAAGGTAATAAGATAATACATTTGGAAAGGACCTTACATGTCAAGTAACTATAACTAATATGCCTTATGATCTTATATAAGTTATTTATCTTTAGCTTCTTCATCCCTGAATAAATATAATAGTGGTTTAGATGTGTTTAGTGAAACTGGAACACAGAGTCTCTTAGCATGGAGACATGGTTGGGTGAGCTGGAGCCAGGTTGCAAAGCTCTTATGAATCCAACAACTGTAAGGGGGTTTGGACTTTATCCCTTGGGATTATTTTAAAGAGAGTGGTATGACCACGTATGTATTTAGAATGTCACTTAAGTCCATACCACACAGGAAATTCTATACAGTCCTGTGTTTTTCAGTACTTTTTTTTCCTGAGTGTTAGTCTTGTTTCCCCAAACACATGGCAAGCTACACAAGAAACTTATCTCACATGGCAAGCAACAACATACTCAGGTCATAGAGTGCCCTTAATATGTATTTCTTCATTAATTCTAATACAATTATCTGACTTCCTCCTAGACATCTTAATCAATAACATTTGTAAAGTTTAATACAATCATATAAAGCAATTAATCCTAGAGCATGGGATTTTATATTTTACATAAACCTTTTACAAAGAGAAGCTTGTCTTCATTTTCCAAAAGACTTACATTCACCTTGTAGTTGCAAATAGATGGGTGAGTATCTCTCCATATGTATGGCAAAGTGTCTGAGTAGTAAATTAGGAGGCTGCTGATTGTAGAGACCTAAGTAGAAGTGGGAAAAAGGAGCTACTATGTGCAACAAATCCCAGCAAAATACATTAGAAGGCAGAGAAAGAGAGATGCAGTGAGATATTGAAAGCAGAATGAAGTAAAAAAATGGAATTGATAGAGGCAACCAGCTCAAAGATCTATTTACTGGTGGGTCCAAACTCTTCTTTGGAGACCACTGGATTTAGTGGGTCAAAGGGAAAAATGTATACAAATAAAGTGAGAAAAATCAATGAAGACTTGACTTGAGTGAGTTATTTTGTTTTCCTTTGTTAATCTTTGCCCATCAGTAGAAGCACACAACACAAACACTTGGACCCAGTGTATCTCAGCCCCTGTTAGGATTCACAAACCCTGGATACTGCCCTCTAGGCCACATACTCCCTCTTCTCCTTCACAAAGATAAATTTCACATCAGCCCAGCAGTCAGCCATCATCTGTTCTCAGGGGAAGAGTATATAGCATGACCTCCCTTGAAATATTAGCTCTATTTACACGGGTTTGCATGGACCACATTACTTATGAGTCACCAAGGGGAAACCGAGCCTCTAGTAGATAAAGCGATCAGCACAAACCTCTGTAAATAAATCTGAAATTTCAATGAAGGTCATGCCAAGCCTGATTTATTCCTCAGCACCCTATGAAATAATGTTGACCAGGTAAGTGGTTTTCAATTTTTTCCTCCATCCACATGGAGAACCTTTTTGCTCTAAGGAGCTTGTCATGCATGCAACAATGAGCATCTGGTAGAAAGATAATACACCCTGAAGGAAATAACCTTCTATTATTATATTAGATTCTCAATACTGAAAGGCCAGGTCATATAGCAACAATTTGGTGTTGTTTTTAAATCTAATCTGGTGGTACAAATGCTAATAACAGAACTTAATTGAGGAGCTATTGCTCAACAACAGAAACTGTTTTTTATTCAATAAACAGAAATGGAGCATCTACCTACAGGAAGCACTGAGCAGAGCATGAGGTTAACCAGTGTAAAGGAGATGAAGACAAATACGGCATGGTCCATAAAGGCCTCCCTCCCGTGTCTCCATTGAAAACCCCTGAATATTCTGAGAAGTCAAACAATATCAATGGCATATTGACAAACCAGTCAATTGGTAAGTAAATAATCATTCAATCAATTTATATTTATTGAGCATTTTCTAAGGATAAGACTTTATCCTAAATATTGAGCTGTGGGATAGAAATAAAATGAAAGCATAAGAAAATTTTCCTCAGAAGTTTACAATACAGTTGAATTTTATTATATAAATAGTCATTGCAGTGGGAAAAAAGATAGACAATCAAATTAGGTGGGTTTTGTTTCATTTTTTGTTTTTAGTTCAAGAACCATATATCTTTTCTAAACTGAATTTCCTACTTTTCCATCTGTCCTATTATACATAGCTCATATGTAGCAAAGGGACCTCAGGACCCCAAAGCATTGTCCTTTAAGCAGGAAAAAAAGAAATGTGATGACACTAGAAGATCTTAATAGAATTGTTGAAAAAGGTAGAGAAGAGTCGGGAAGACAAAGATAAGAACCAGACATTAATTAGTTCTGTAAAGAAGATAAGATGCCAATAATGCTAGAAGTGTGCATCACAATATGATTCTGCCAGGTTTGGTTGGAATTTACGGAACGAATGGTAACAGCTTCTGCTTTCAATTCTGTCTCAAATCATGATAAAAAATAATTTCAATGTGTATGGGTGCCATTAGAAACTACAGCTTTGGAGAACAAGCTGTCCCTGGACCCAGTGTTAACAGAAACACCAATCTCACTCATTCTAAGAAAAATTTCTCTGGTTCTCATTTAAAAATCTCATTTATAGGCAAACAATTGATAAATTACTCATAAGATACTTCTGTTTATAAAACTTCCTTATCTTAAGGAGTCCACTGTGTACCTAAGACTGAAAAATCTGGATTTTGTTACACTGACTCATTTTTATTTAAACCAGTTTCCTTATCTTCACCCTCTTGTACAATCTTCTGAGTTTTTCTAGTTTCACTTTTCTTCTAACAAATATTTCTTCTTTGGGGGCATGGCCTCACACCCTGTTGGAAAGAACAGTTCAGGTCTTTCTATCTGTGGTAACTCTGATCTCCAGTAATGCATGAGCATGTATTTTGGATAAGATACATATATGGTAATTTTGTTGGATTTTCAGTCTTTGCTTACAAAGGTTTCAGAACGTTTTAACCGGGTAGGGCATTAGCAAAAACCCGAGGGCCGCTCTTTGTCATGCTGAGGCGCTCGCTTGTATCTTGTGCCTTTTTTTCCATTCGATCAGGCTTTATGTGTGCTTTGATCCAGGCAAAACATAACAAAGATATTTTTCAGTTGCAAAACTCCAACTATATATTCACTGAGGGCAAAGCTAAAACCATCATTAGGCAACAATGATGCTTTGAAATTCTGGCTGTAGAATTTTGTGGAGCATATTCTCCTTCCCCTTTATGTGAATAAAACCCTTTATAATGCTTCATATTCACGATGCCTCCTGGTTTCCCTGTAATGCAGCCCTGCTTTGTTATTCCCTCCTTGCTGCTAAAGAAAAAGAGGACAAGAGTGCCTAAGTAACTTGCCCAAAGTTATTCACATGGATTAAAATGAGAATATTAAAACTATTGTGAAGAATGCAATGAATGTTCTCTGTAGTCACCGATTCTTCCTGTGGCAATGCTGATATGTATTGCCTGAAATGCGCTCACCCTCAACTACCACCTGCCAGTTCAAATCCTGTCCTATAGGGGTTAGCTCAGGTCCCACCTCCTCAAGGTCCACTTCTTCCAAATCAGCCTTCTATGAACTTCTCTCAGACTTAACAGCTGAATGCAGGATCAAGCTCTGGAGTCTATTTTGTATTTCTCCCAATGCAATCCAAATTGGTAAAGTCGTAAAGATAGTAATGTTTCCTACTTTTGGACACAGTGATATTCATCCTACTTCATGGCAACAGTAGTAACAATAATTATTTCATTAGTTGACAAAAAGCACTAGATTGGAGTCAAAAGAAAGCATGGATTTATGTTGCTGTTGGTAAGTTCTTGAAACCCGAACAAGTCTAAGATTCAGTTTTTCAATCTATAAAATAAAAATGTCAAATAACATGCTTTCTGATAGTAATTCTAAAGTACAGTTCTATTATTCTGTTGTTTTACTTGCACACATCCTTTGGGTTGGTAGAATGGGAACTTTTCCCACTCCTTTTCCTCCTGCTTCCAACTTTTATCTGCATGTTTCTTCAAACCTGACCCAATTAGCTCAGCATTTTCAGAAGTAAGATTTAGAGAGGTGTTACTGAATGAGGATACTACTAGACTATTTAACTAGTCGACACTTCAAAACACGTATTTCAAAATACGTGGAAAAGGAGGAAAAGTTTGTCACTGGTATTATTCATCCTTTGATGGACATGGACAATGCACTGGACTTGATATTATGACATCTGAGTTTTAATTCACCCCCTGTCATCAAATTAGGCATTTGATGAATTGAAAATGGTCTCTAATGTCCCTTCCAGTACCAACATTTTAGTAGCTGGGGGTCAGATTGGGGCCTCCTATAAGTAACTCCATACCTTTCCAACACCCTCCTTTCCCCCATAGTAGTGTTCTCTTCCTCCATGACATGACCTCCTAAAACAGCTTCTCATGGGCAACCTGTTCTACTAGTTTCCACCTCTTTCAGTCTTACCCCTATTTATCCCAGCTCTTTAGAAACCTGCTACTGCTTTAAGTACTTGAGGCATGAGGCAAGCTCCTGTTGTCCATTAACATGCATATATGAGAATACAGGATCTCTATGGAATCTGTCCAACATGGCAGAAGAAGCTACTGTTGAATCAGAGGAAAAAGTGACCCATATTCCCTTGTCTGTTGACCAGTCTCCTCAATTTTCAGCAGATACCTGATTTTCATTATGATTTGATCTTTTACAAATACCAAGTGATAAACCAGCATTAAGAAAACCAACCTCACAGGATTTTTTGCCAATAATTTTGAATCAGCTAAAACTCTCATCTTCTATATGAAAGTGACAACATGGTGTGAAAAAAGTACTCACAGAGACCCAAAGCATGAAGCACCTTAACAGGCCTCAGTTTCTCTACCTATAAAGTGGTGGAATTTTTTAGTAACTTAGGTAGATCAAGACAATAGACTATCAGGCAGCCATTCTAGTGAAAATTACGCAAACCATAATAATATGGAAAAAATCTAATTCAATGTTAAATAGTAGTAGAAAAATATTTTATTGTATTTTTACTTCAGTAACCATACAAATACATATGTGTATAAGTAGAAAATACTACACAATAAGTGAAATAACCATTTTAGAGTAGGTGGGTAAGGGCTGATTTATATGGTTGATAACAGTTTGAATAATGACAGACTCTTTTCAATTAACAGTACAGAGGTTAGAATGACTGCTCAGGTCTCATCCAGCTATGGATTTCTGTGATCCTTTGATAAACACATTCATGCCAACATGCTTAGCAAGTGTAAATGGAGTAAGGTGTTCCTCATGGAGGTAAAAAATATATAGGTGTTTTTAAGTATGGGAAAAGCGCCTTTATGAAAAAGCATGACTGAAATAGACTCATTTATTTCTATGGTTTCAAAATAAGGGGAAGATCGTTTGCCTCCCATCGAATTTTTTCCTTAGCCCAGGAATGATTAGGCACCCATGGTTCCTTCTGCAAATCTTTTTTACAGACAGCAGTTACCACATTGCAAAGGGACTATCTTTAGTTCTGACTTTCCCCAGAAACTGTGACACCATGAAAATAAGAATGGGGCTATATTAATTTTTGAGTCCTTAGAACCCAACACAATGCAGACAGGGGCCAAATTAAATGTTAGCTTGAATGAATAAATGAGGGAAAAGGAGTAGATTAGCACTCTTCTTTTAAAAATAGATATTACAGCTGCTCAGGAGTTGGTGTTCCATCCCAGGGCCTGTGGGATTTTTTGTTGTTGTTGTTTTTCTTTTTTTTCCCCCCAAGCCATCTTTACATCACAGCCCACTGGACTATCTTCGTGTTGCCAAAGAAACACAATTTATGCTTTACCTCACAGACCCAAGGTTTGCCTGACCAGACTCATTAAACTTGATAGTTTTACACATCCCCTTTCTTTGTTTATTGTTTTAGTCAGCATTTCTAATAAACCAGCTTTGCTTATATCGATTTATTTTTTTAAGATTCTTATTTATTCATTTGAGAGAGTCAGAGAGAGACAGAGAAAGTACAAGTTGTGGGGAGGGGCAGAAGGAGAGGGAGAAGCAGACTCCCCACTGAGCAGGGAGCCCAACATGGGCTGGATCCCAGGATCCCTAGATCACATCCTGAGCTGAAGTCAGACGCTTAACCGACTGAGCCACCCAGGCACCCCTGCTCATGTTGATTTCTTTCTTACCTGCACTCATCTTTGTAGAATGTGCTGGAAGGTTTCTCCCAACCCCCTTCACTTCCACAGAGAAGACCATAAATATATTGGGGGGCTGGTTTTCTGATATTCTTCAGAGAAAGAAACTGTTCCCTAAAGCATGCTGATGTACCATTACTACAAGTCCTTCTGGGGCACCCAGGGAAGCAGTCCAGGACAGAAGTCTCCCTGGGTGTTGATGTCTGGATACAGAGGCATATATAAAAATAACTTGTTTTTTACTTGTCACTGTTATTTATTTCACAACTGTTTTCTCATTATTCAGAATACTCCCCTGTGTTCTCTATCCTTAAAAGTTCCCTTGCTACTGGCTCTTCTAATCAGCATTAAATATGCCCAAGTCTGTTTCATCTAGATACCTCCCTGTCTTATTTCACCACTCAGTACCTTGAAGTGTTATCCACAACCATTGTCTTCACTTCCTCTCAACTTCCAGCCTCTTCTTACCCCACTGCTCCAGTTAATCTATTAGCCCAAAGGTCAGCAGTGGTCTCTGCAGCTAAATCCAGTGGACATTTTACTCAGTCGATAGTAAGTATTTGCCCTCTCTGCAGCGACAAACATTGTTCCCACTCCTCCACTGAAACACTTGTGCTCACTTTCCTTGGCTTCTTGGAAACCTCATTCTTTGGTTTTTCTTCTACCTCTGTAGCCATTTCTTCAAGGACTTAAATTCTTTTGCTTAAATATTTGGGTTCTGTTTTCATTTCCCTTCTCATTTTACTTTGTCTACCTGAGAAAATTAATCTATTTCCATGACTCCAGAAGTTCCTGTGTGCTTATGATTTTCACAATCTCCAGCTCAGCTCAGCTCTCCTGAGCTCCGGAATCATATGGTGAACACTTCCATTTGAACATCCTAGAGGTACCTCAAATTCAACATGTCAAAAAATGAACTCATTATTCCACTTCCCCAAAAATATACCTCTTTTTTGCTTATCTCTATGAAACATAAGACCATCTATCCCCTTACCTGAAGCAGAAACCTGGTAGTGATCCCCAATTCTTTCTTCTTTTTCTCCTTTTACCCACCTCACTAATCACTAAATCCTGTTGCTTTTCCTTCCTCTGTAACTCAAACCCATCCACTTCTATCCCCACTGCTGATGCCTTAATTCAGGTTACCCTCTTCCTTCACCTGGACTATTTCCTTCAATCCATCCTTAACCCTTAGAAGATAGAGTAGAATGAGATACAAAATGCAGTCATAACTTTCTTCCTGTAGACAAATTATTTTCATCAGCCTAAGCGTGTTACAGTTCTATGTAGTTACTTTACCTTGATCTTCAGATTGCTTACAGATTACAAATGAAGCTAGATGCTCAAGAACATCACAACAGTGTCTGCCTCACTCTGGTATCCTTAATTTTGCAATGGGGCTTCATATTCTAGCTCATTCACAGTCTCACTTCCTTCATGGTGTTAGTCAACCAGGGCTCATGGTGCAGAAAAGTGTTACAAATACTTAGGTTATGGGGTGCCTCAGTCGTTAAGCATCTGCCTTCAGCTCAGGTCATGATCCCAGGGTCCTGGGATCGAGCCCCACATCGGGCTCCCTGCTCAGCGGGAAGCCTGCTTCTTCCTCTCCCTCTGCCTCTCCCCCTGCTCATGCTCTCTCTCTCTCTCTATCTCTGTGTCTCAAATGAATAAATAAAATCTTTAAAAAAAAAATAGGTTACAATGCAGCCCATGTGCTTAAGTTACGATACTTACTGTGTGACTTAGAGTAAGATATTTAATATCCCTGGGTCTCAGTTTCTCATCTGAGATATGAATAGCATCTACCACAAAAGATTATTGTGAAGACAAAATTTGTTAATATAAGTAGAGTTTAGATAAATACCTGGCATGTGACAAACTCTGTTGGCCTTTTCTATTATTATTTTAGTTGGCTTATTTCTTCTCCTTGCAATTTTCCTGCTCATACTCACACCCAGTTGAACCTCTTTCTGTCACTAGGAACACCCTTTTTGGCATCCCCTCCTTTTCTTCAGGCCAGCCTCACACCTGCACCTGAGTGCGGGCTTAATGGTCTTCCCTTTAGAAGTGAGGGAAGAAGAACCTAAGAACAGAAGTAACCACCACCGTTACAGAGTAAGTGAATGGCAGAGATGGGACCAAATCCTTATAGCTCATAACTTTGTATTCAGGGCTCTCCTCATCTCTGAGAGTTCTTTCTCTCTTTGTTGAGGGAAAATGTTTCCATATGCCCTGCACAAAGCATTATTTGTAGAACAGAGAAAAAGATGCTGTCAAATCATGGCTCCATCCTGCCACGGTGTCTACAATTCCCATCATTAAAAAGACTTCCTAAGATACCCTGGAGAAACTTTCTCTTGGGAAGCCATTTCCACTATTTCCCTTACATTCCACTTCTTTCTCTTTCATTCCTCAGAGCATCTTATATTTATATCAGAACTTAGCACAATTCACTAAAATTAGTTTTTTCTATGTCTCCTCTCACTCCACCCCCCACCTAGTAGCTTATGAGCTCTGTGAAGGGAAGGACATCTCATTAATCTTTAAATTTCCAGTGCCCAGCATGGGGCCTATCTCACAGAAGATAATTCAATAAAAGTGTATTTTATGAATTAGTAAATATATGCTCTAACTGGGTCAAAGAACAAAGTATTTGAAAAATGGCAACATCCCAAGGGAATGTTTTATATGATTCTACACAAGCCAGAGTACATCAGAACGCTCATGAGATTAAATCTAGAATAGCTGATTTTCATGGCAGGACACTTTCATCTGCAAATATCAGACTACCCAACTAAAAGTGACTCAGATTTTAAGGGTACTATTTAGTGCTTATTTCACAAGAAGTTCAGAGGTAAGTAATCCCTCAGCATCAGTGAAGCAAGGGCGAGATGGCAGGGGTGTAGAAAAAAATCCACTTTCTCTTCTGTGAGGCATAGCTCAAATTGCCTTATCAGGTTTTTCCTCTCCTGTTTTTAAACTTCCATGAGACTTCCTCACAATACTGTTAATTTGCTTCTTTCTTATGCCCATAGCTCATCTTCCCAAGTAGATGTTAAACAGGTCAAAGGGAAGAATAGTGTCTTATACATGTTTGTATCTGCCACTGAGATGTTTATTATGTCCTGATAGGCACTTACAGCTTAGTCATTGTTTGAGTAATTAACTGATTCAAAGTTCTACTCATGTCCCACACACAAGGGATTTCCACAGAGAAACTGTGCATGTTCCCTATTATGGAACACAGGTTTAAGGTGGAGAGGGGAGTGTATTCACTTGCTTATCCAGAAAACTAACCCAGGCTCACTTGCATTTACTTGGTTCTCCGAGATGTTCCTGCATGAGTCTCTGATAAGGATTCATTTCAGATGAGTTCTTCAGAGTCATGCCCTTATGCTGTCAACATTGCCACAATTTTATCCAGATTGAGTTGAAGCCCTGTTGACTTAATCCAGAAATTTATTTCTGACAGACAGCTGGGTAGCATTTGTCACTGTGTTCTGAATCCAAAGTCAAAGAGATTGAGAGTCAGTGTCATCGCTGTTTGGGTGGTAGTGAACCACAAACGTGCTTTATTTCCATCATAAATTGTTATTTGTTGTTTTTACAATGTGCATAAAACCATAGGCTAAACAACAGGAATACTTTATACATTTTACAAATAAAGACATGAACACTCTGGAATGAGTACTATGTTTTGGTATCCAAGTTTGGGTATTTTATTCAGAGGGTCTGTTCTCTTTAATCTAGACTTTTTCCTCACTTATATCAGTCAATGGAGCAAATATATGTGCCATCAAAACTCTCCCCCTTCATTTGGCACATATTTAGCAGAGGACACCATTCTTGGCCTCACATCTCACAGATTTCCCTGAGAGACTCAGCAGGGGAGATATGTGAAACAATCCATAAAAAATGTGGGGTTAGTGTAGACATTCTGTCAGTGAACAGAAAAGTAATTCAGAGCCCCTGCTAGAATTCAGCTTTCTATAATATTTACCAACTGAAGTCAATCTGGAAGTAAAGTACCCATGTGTAGAAGCCAGAAACTCTAATTACATTCCCACACAATTTTTCAAACAATTGGGCTGTTTCCTAACCCATCACCATCACCACACATTATTTAGGATGAAGGCTAACCACACATTTCTATTTTGCCTCACTTTAAAGATGAATGAACTTGCATGAATCAAAGAGGGGGATTGCAACTTCCTGACTTCCAAGAACTCTGTGAGGTTGACGTCCACAGGTAGGGTTAAACAAGTGTTATGGCAAATGAATCCTGGATCAACAACTTGAGGTAAATTCACTATGTTATTGATTATTTGTTTTGTACCTGGTTGTCCCTAGAAGGATTTAAAGTAGAGTTCAAAAGCATACATAGTATAATACAGTGCATTTCCTGGAAATGGAACACAAATTTGTCTCCAAGCTTCCAAGAGAACTACAACAAAAAAGGGAAGCTAACAGTCACATCACTTGATGTTTGGAAGATAAAATCCAAGCCAGGTACACAGGAGAAATTGATTCTTCTAAGAGCAGAGTCCTCACAGAAAAACACTCTCATGCAGTGAACATCTTTAAAAAATTCACATTATGAAAGCATTAATGATTTTCATAGGACTGTTTCCTAGAAAGTCTCTCAGTGTGCTCATTGACACAGCACTAAAGTTCAACATAGGGATAGCATTTTCTGTGGTACTACCATTACTTGTGTGGATACATTAGGCAATAGAACAGGAAATTAGAAGGTAACATTTGTTTATCATCTACCAGGGTAGCCTGCTGAATCATTGGCATTACAGTTTAGAGGTGGTCATAAAACTGAAAGAGATGTTTCTTTTTGAAAAAGTACTCTAAAATTAGGGGACAGATGGGCTGTTACTTACAGTGCTCTGGCTTTTTGAAAATCTTCCTAAGATTTCTTGGACCCAGAAGCTATACCTATCTAAGTACCCTGAAGTAGAGCATAATTATTTAGAAACTTTGGCAGGGGGAAAAAAAAAACAAAACCTGTTTTCACTAAAATGGCAGTTGTGTCTAAATTTATATAGTCTGGCTATGTCATTGACCAAATCACTACATAGTTTTCTTAAATTCCTATTCCCTCTGCCAATACATTAGCTTCTCCCAGGGCATCAATTACTGCAAGCAATTTTTTGGAAGGTATTCAGAGACGGCTACCCTAGCAGTTCAGTGAACTGTAGCCATCCCCCAATGCAGTCTGTTATTTCTGCAACCCCTACATGTGTACTAAATTTCACTGAAATCTATCAAATATCTAGAAGATATTCCTATTTGATAAGTTTGCTCAGCTTCCATTTGTCTCAAGAGGAATGACTGTGTTAAAAATAAAAAATAAAGAGACATCTTGATATCCTATCATAAGGTACAAAATTTCAGCAAAATATTTCAATGTAGAACAAACCCATATTAAAACAAAAAGTTTCAAGAGGGTTGAAAGAGAGAAACTACTCCAGCAGAATGAAAAACCCCATGAACTGCCTACTGATAGAACGGGCACACCTTTTATTAAAACTTTAATGAGACTGTGCATGCAAAGCTCTCTGGGGTCAGGCTAACTTTTCTTCCTGTGCAAGAGCCCATATTTCCCTTTCTGTGACCTATGCATACCCCTTACTATTCTCAGAAAAAAAGGCCTCTGGTAGAGTGTGTTTTCCAAGAGGGCCACAGCAATATCTCCTATCTCACGTTTTCTTCTGCATCGTGATCTTGCCCCTCCCCAGTGAGAGGTGAAGTCTATTTCTCCACCCCCTTGAATCTGGTTGGACCCTATGGCAGTTTGGATTGATCGAATAGGACAAAGTGATGTTGTGACCCCTCCTGGCATAATCCTTAACTGAACTGTCATCTTCCAACTCTTGCCTTTTAAAGCCTGTGTAAGAAGTCTATGCTACTCTGATAGATAGGCACTTGAAAGGTATTGAGGCTCCACACATGTGAGTGAAATGCCACCCATTTGAACCTCCAGTTCAGTTGAGCCTTCAGATGATCTGGCCCCAGCTATTCTCTAAAGACAACTGCTTTAGATACCCCAGAGAAAACTCCTTAGGAGAGCCTGGTTAACCCACAGAACCATGATAGAAAACAATAAATTATTTTTTAAACCACTGAGTTTGGGAATGATTCAGAATAAGTCAAATTCCTTAAATAAGCTTGCTCTCCTTTCTGTCTCAACTGCTTAGAATTCTATTCCTCCCTATTTATGCCTTTTAAAATCTCACTCACTCATCAGAAGTTATCCGACTCAATCCCTCTACCCAACACTAACCACTCTCTTCATTCTAGTCTCATAATAATTTTTCCATACCTGTATTCTGTTAGTTTTCTACTATCAAAGCATATAGAATACACATTCTTCATTCATGGATTCATTCATTCCAGAATATTTATTGAGTGCTTCCTATGTACCAAGAAAAAGTGAATACAATACAGTGCCCAACCTGAAAGAAATTACTGACCGAAGGGGCTGACAGATATAGGCAAGATGAGGCTCAGTGATTATCGATCTTCACGGAAACACTGAGAAGGGATGGCAGGAAGGGAAGGAGTTAGGAAATAAGTGAGCCGAGCATGGAAAGAAAAGGAAGGATGTTCCTGTAAAGGGGATCACATGCACAAACAAATTTCCCAGAAGTAAAAGGCAAAATGGCTCTTCTGGGAAACTCTAAGTATTTCAGTATTACCCAGATGTAAACCAGAAATTTTAGAGGACTAGAAGACTGAAGAAGGGCAGAGATTATAGGGAGCTTCCTGTACCATGCTCAAGTACTGAGATTTTGCCCCACAGAGACCCTAAAGAAAGCCTTAAGAGTGGTTAAGGAGAATGCCATGGTCATATTAGAGCTATAATGTATTTTCATGGCATGTATATGGGACGTAGAGAAGACGAGAGCAAGTCTGGAGAACAGGGAGTTCAATTAGGCATCCATGGTAATAGTCCATCCCAAAGATGGCAAGAAACTGCCCAAGAGCAGTGGCCATGATGATGGGAAGGGAAATTAATCTAACCCAACTCCTGCACTTGTAAGAGGGAAAACTAAAACCTCAGAAAGATAAGAGCTTTTCCCCGTGTTCTAACAACAAATCAGGGAAAATTTTGAGATAAAATTCAGGTTAACTGATTCCTCACTTTCTCCATTATTATTGAAATAGTATTTCCAACCTCTTAGATTATTAGCTCTTTAATAAAATGATCAAGCATTCTATTGTTATATTTATAACTTTATATTTCTCATAACATGTAGTGCTGACCCTTATATATAGTGAGTGCTTGAAAGTATTTGTTGACTTTAACTGATGCTTAATTCATGTTCTGGTGGCAGTAGATTCATATATACCCTACTACTGTTATTAATATTCTTTCCAAAAAATTTATGAATGTGTAGCAATTTGGGAAGACTTTTTTTTTTTTATTTTAATTTAATTTTATTTATTTGTCAGAAAGTGAGAGAATGCATAAGCAGGGGGAGTGGCAGGCAGAGCAGGCAGAGGGAGAAGCAGGCTCCCTGCTCAGCAGGGAGCCTGCTGTGGAACTCTGGATCCCAGGACCCTGGGATCGTGACCTGAACCAGAGGCAGACGCTTAACCGACTGAGCCACCCAGGCGTCCCAGGAAGACATGTTTCTTATGTAAAGAGTGGACATTTGGGTAGCAACAATGTGTCATGGTATTTTTAAGAAAAGAATTGCCTCATACATGCTTCCCATATCTGTAAATATGTATCTTATTCCTCTACTAAAGCCTAGCTCAGCACCAACTTCAGAGGGGTCTCCCCTGATCCATCCCCCAAGTTTACAGCTATCTCTAAGTCATCATGTCTTCTCAATTTTCCATGGTACCAAATGTTCAGGGTACTTTAGAACTTTATCAATTATTTCTCATGTTTTCCTAAGATGGTTTCATATATGTTGATCTTGTTTTCTCAATTAAATGTATCATTGTGGGTTAGAAGGACATTGAACACACTTCCTTCTCTTGTGCATACGATGAGAACACAGTCAGAAATACTTGACCAAGCAGTTTATAAGAGTCTTGAGCTTGCCCTTGCCTTTACTATATTTTTAAACAAAGACACATGAAATAATTAAAAAACAATGGAGCGCCTGGGTGGCTCAGGTTAAGCAGCCAACTCTTGATTTCCGCTCAGGTCATGACCTCAGGGTCCTGGGATCAAGCCCAGAGGCAGGCAGACTCCGTGCATGGCTTGTCCCTCTGCCCCTTCCCCTGCTTGTGTGTGCACGTCTGTGCGTGTGTGCACACGCTAGCTCTCCCTCTCAAATAAATAAAATCTTTAAGAAAAAAAGTTTAAAAAAATAATTACAAAATAACAAAGAAAGGAAATAGGCATGATGGCAAAATGAGGAAAAAATATTGAACAAATTAATATAGTATTTTATTATATTTATATTCTAATTAACTAAATGATAATAATAATGAAGTCTTATGTATGTAACGTGTCATATGTTTTGCAAAGCCCTTTCATAAGTATTATGTCATTTACCTTAGAAAAAGATATACTAAGGAACACAGAGTAATTGAAAAATGCTGGAGCTATATGTGAAGGAATGAATTACCAACTTTATTCTAATAAGTCAAGGAAGGCTTCAGAAGTAATTGTGTGCTAAAGTTTTGTAGAGTGAAAATGATACCATTTTATTTTGTGTTTGTCTATGAGATCTATAAAGACCAATGTCTCTCCAAGGGAATAAGCAGGATCTTGAAGATGTCAGAAGATGATTGCAAACCTGACATGGAATTCTGAAATGCAACTAAAAGTAAAATGAAAACAAAAAAGATTTTCTTCACTGCCCTGAATCTAGAAGAAAATTATTGCATCTTTTCAACAAATAATTAAATTTGATTCTTAGAAAGAGACCACTATTGACCATGTAGGAGTCAGCAGTTCCATTGTCTTCCTCTTTTTCCTCACACACTCACCCATGATGACGAATGAAATGGGCAAATACTTATTTTTCTCCTTCCAGGTCCTCTCTGCATAGAATTGGGGAGCTCATCTAGCTAACCACTGGGGATGGCCAAAAACAACAAATCAGCTAGAAGAGGCAGAGGACTGGATGGATCACAGAAATATGTCACAGGTCTTTTAATATAACAGTATTTTTAAATAATAGATCATGTTATAGTTCCTTGGGCTCCTTTGCTACCACAAAAACAAGGATTGCCTCTTGTGCACAGAGTCCAATAAAAATCAGGTAGTAGATTTCCAGTACATGAAATATACTCTACTACATTTTTCCATGTTTTTTAATTCAATTTTTATGAGCCTCTGTGGCTAAGGGAACTATGGCTAAAGGAACAGGGAGTTCTGGGTATTTTAACTGCAGGCTGATATATGCTCACAGAATTATAGGGATGGAATGGACCATGGGAATCAATTTGTCCAATCCCCCCTCATTTCATTGGAAACTGAGGTCTAGAGCAGCACTTTGCAACTATGTATATGTAATAACAACATAGGAAGTGGACACATTTTTATGAAACGATGGGATTATCTGGAAAAGCCGATCAGAGCTAAAGGCAACCATCTGGGGCCACCTCAGGCCTGCTTGGCCCCCAAGAAGGCTGTGGGATCAGTGTCTTGGCATTCACAGTATTTCAGTGTTGCCAAGGTCCACATCAAGGGGGAGCTCTGGTCTAGGGTACAGACACTTAAACAGCAGATTTATAGGAATAACATCTGAATGTCTGACTCTCCATAAGGTACTTGTATTGTCTTGGCGAGTTGGTCAGGGCAGTGGTTAGAAGTAGGATGGTCCACAATAGAGTTGATGAGATGTAAATGGTGGTTGCCTAAGAAATTTCTAGCTGTCTTATGTATAACTACTTAATGTCTATACTTTTCAGATCCTTCCAAAATAGAAATTTAAATCATTGCTCTAGCCCACTCCCCCCCAGTCCACTAAATTTTCTAATAACTAAACAGAATTACGATTTTTAGAATAGAAAAAATATTAATGTGAATAACTGCTGCAAATTCCATACATGCACACACACACACAAAAGCAATCATAGAAGTCCATTCTGAAATAATTAAAACCCTGTGATGTTGCCTGGCTTTCACTTACTATAACAATTTTTAAAAATTTATTTCACTGAAAAAAAAAATTTATTTCACTGTATCAAATTCTTTAGCCCTTAGGCAGAGGCACGGTCCTTGCTGAGTCTGTGGGTGGTCAAATCTCCACCTCAGTAGCCTTCCCTCGCTAGTCTCAGAAAACTTAAAGGCATCTAAACTATTTATGAACTTTGTGCTTCATCTGATTAAAACCTATGTGAACCATACTTTATTTTTTATGGTGCTTGTGGCAGTGCCAAAATCAGAAACACCAAGGCAACTAGGCAGTGGAGTTATTGGCATTCTGTTCATTAGCCTTTCTTCTCCATCATAACTGTTTCCACATTGAGTTCTTAGCTCTGAAAGAGAGAGAAAAGATGCCTGTTTATGAAATGTTTTCTTATATACTGCATACTTGAGAATGTAACAAGATCCTTTTCATTCCATTAAAAATTATTACTTTAGTAAATTCCAGGTTGAAAACAAATGACTACAGAATGATTTTTTTAAACATTTGGAAAGCTTGCTTTTTAAACAACTCCACTTCTATTGCACAGAAAAAGCCTCAACTATTTATTCATTTCATTTGACTACTTTTTAATCTCAGTTTTTATGAGGACACTAATGACCCTCACAGATTGTTACCCTCCAGTGAAATAACAGAGCTTTGGCAGCGGCTGGATTCCAGTTGAAGAGTTCTGAAACTCACTGTAAATCTTCCTGTTTTGTTGTTCTTCAAACTAGGCTTTGCCATCTGCCTTATGAATTGAATTTTTGTTTCAGTATTTCACATGATCTAAAATATGGTTATTGCCATCCATAAACTGAGGTTCCTGGAGAGTATTAATTAAGTCCAAAATATTGCACCAATGTGCACAGTGAAATACAACACAAATATCATGGCGTGACCATTATTATAACCCTCTCTGCATTCCATGATGGCTGTTCTCTCAAAAACCCAGAGACAATTTGGTTGTAACAGCCAACGAAGTTAAACCTGAAGACTTAAATTCAGGTGGATGAGATAAATTGAAACAGATCTTATTGCTCCCAAACACTCTCTTGGAAATAATGGCATCTTGACATTTTATCAGTCACTCAAGCGGTCATTCTCAGCAGTATCAGCCGGAGCTTGAAGGATAGAGCTGTAAAGAAAGGACTGTCAGCCATAAACATTCCTCAAAACCATGAAAACCACAAATGAGAGCTTAAGTAATGGAGGATGCAATACCCTTGATATTTCAACAATTACCTGCAACAACAGGCTTTGTTCAGAACCATGGTCATTTTTTCAAGAGCTTTACTTGTCAGCCCCAGACTAGGGTAACTGGAGAGAGAGAAGAGGAGAGGGAGGAGGGAAAGGGTGGAACTGACATTCTTAGGTTAAAAAGTGAACTTAAGTTGGCTGCATATTTAAGCTTATGGGAATTTTTCAACAGCAGCAAACTAGAAAAATAAATAAAAAAATAAAATCACTAAAGATTGAACCGAGGACATTAATATTGTTAAGCTTGTGGTGAAGCTTTGAGATCATTAGAAAGGCATTTACGCTGCTCAGCTGTTTCCTGTGTGGCCATTCCTGATGTCAAATTACAGAGGAGAAAAATAGCAGGGAATGCATTGCAGGGAAGAGAAGGTAGTAATGGGTAAGAATGTAAGTATGGGAAGGCAAAATGAATTTAACTTCATTATACCTCAGAAACACATCGCTGTGTTGTGGAAGAAGAAAGACTAATTTTAAATGGAGTTGGTGCTATTATCTTGGCAATTGGGACTCAAGAAAACTAAATGAAATTGAGTATACACCACAACCGAGTCACCCAAACTCAAGAGACAGCAAACGTGGAAAGGTTAAATGCCCTAGAAGTTGCCTTTGTGGAGTTTCTCAACACAAGAAATTAATGGTTACTCAAAGCAATGGATAAATATTAGCTGAAGACCATTAGCTGAGGAAAACACATCAGTGCATCATGGTTCTCAGGGCTTATCAGATCAATTTTAAATAAGTTTATCTTGGACTTTTCTAACATTTAATGAGGAACAAATTGTTGTTGTTGTTGTTGTTTTCTGTTTCCTGTACCCATGTTGACTTTTTGGTATTACCTAGGAGAGAACAATTAAAATAAATGGGTCTGTGACAAAGTGTTACTTTGCTTGTCTCTGAAGCAATTGGAAAAGGGTCATTTTATGATTGTTTCCTCCTATTCCACAGTTTATCATAATATTTAGGTTGGCTAGTAGACTCTTTAGATGAGACGAGAGTTTGAATGGTCACTTGGCTCTTTCCACAGACTTCATAGAGCACCCACCTAAACAATCTCAGATTAATGTGAATCTGCCTACTTTTCAGTAGCTCTCAATCCATGTTAATCAAATGGTCAGTCAATCTTCTTTATGTTTAACAAGGGCAAATGAAAACAAACCCAAAATATATATTACTGTCTATCTGGTGCCCATCACTGTGCTAAGTGTGAGGGGCCTTTTAAAAAATGAATAAATAGGGGCGCCTGGGTGGCTCAGTCGTTAAGCGTCTGCCTTCGGCTCAGGTCATGATCCCAGGGTCCTGGGATCGAGCCCCGCATCGGGCTCCCTGCTCTGCGGGAAGCCTGCTTCTCCCTCTCCCATTCCCCCTGCTTGTATTCCCTCTCTCGCTGTGTCTCTCTCTGTCAAATAAATAAATAAAATCTTTAAAATAAATAAATAAATAAATAAATAATGAATAAATAAAGCCCAAGTTTTTATCTCAAGAAGCTTAGTACCTAGTAAACCTAATTCACTCATATGATATAAGCCCATTTCTTTTGTCTCTAGGAAGGATGGAGGTAAAGTGCAATTATTTTATCCATAGTTTCTTGATTGTGTACAAGAAATACTGAAATCCAAAGCTTCCCAGTTAGGCATTAACAAACCACTTGGAGGAAAGCAGGGAGTAGTACATGAAGGTTGTAGAGATTGAGTAACAGCTTTATGGCTTGGGGTTCTGTGCCATCAGCTCTTCTTTGTCTCTTAGTCCAGGTTTACTTGGTTCCCCCACCAACCATTCTTGAAATCACAAAGACTTCTAGATATAAATTTGTCTCTTAAGTTTTACTTTGTTTTTTTGTTTGTTTTAACTTTCTTTTTCTATGGTTACACTCCCAAATTCAGTAAGGATTTTGCAAGACCCATCTAAATCTTTTGATAAGCAGCAAATAAAGCAACACAAACGTTCAACCAAATGGTCCAATTTTGAAAGTAGCAAGTGACATTTCTGCTTCCTTCAATGAACCATGCATTTCATCTTCATTAAGAGAATCACTTCATTTATTCTATGTCAGTAGCTCATAATAAGGCATCAGTAGAGTAGTGCTTATATGCTATGGCTTGGCTGACCTGTAAAACAACTTCCCATGACCCCAGTATTTCCCTTTGTGAACAGTACAGCATGAAATAGCCTGGTCCCACCCATATAGAACCTGCAGTATCACAACAAACAAAATAGCACAGAAGACCATGCGCACTTTTCATATATTGAGGACTGCCCAAAGATGTGAATCTGAGTACATTTGTTGTCTGAAAACACAGGTCATGAGTAAAGGAAACTTTGAGATTATTTTATGAAAGAACAAAAGACAAGTCCCCTCTAGTGATCTGAAAAGAAAAATGTGTCCCTTCAAAGGCATCAAACAAATGGAATATTCTTTTTTTTTTTTTTAAAGATTTTATTTATTTATTTGAGACAGAGAGAATGAGAGACAGAGAGCATGAGAGGGAGGAGGGTCAGAGGGAGAAGCAGACTCCCCGCCGAGCAGGGAGCCCGATGCGGGACTCGATCCCGGGACTCCAGGATCATGACCTGAGCCAAAGGCAGTCGCCTAACCAACTGAGCCACCCAGGCGCCCCAAATGGAATATTCTGAGTCTTAGCAATAGTGACATTGTTGTTCACAGTGGAGGCTCTACATAGGGGAAACCGATTGGGATAGAATGGTACTTAGATAAAGAACTTCTTACTTCATATTTCTGTTGTGCTCGCTTTGGCAGCACATATACTTCATATTTCTGTTGTGAATGTGTGTGTGCATGTGCATGCACATATAATCTATATGATCTGTTTAAACTTTTTAAGTATGCATAATTTTTTTGTGTTAAAAAGTTAAAAAGAGCAAAAATCTCACATAACTTCTAAGACGTAGTTTGTTTTTAATAAACACTGTTCATCTATATTCTTCAAAAGAAAGGGTGACCAATATCTATCCTACCCTGTACCCTTTCAGCTAGAACATAAATATCTTCTGTCCTGCTCATAACCAAAAACAAAGCAAAACAAACCTATGAAAAACAATAGTTGTTCTAAAAATTGCTTGGAGCCCATAATGTCGACCTCTCCCTTCCACCCAGATTATCCCTTTCCATTTCCTTGTTTATCACATTTTGAAATTCTCAGCTCCATATCCTGACTTCAAAACTTAACTTGTGGTCCACTTTGATTCAGATGATTCTCTGGCCTCCCACTCTGGATCTTCAGATTTCCCCTTTCCCATAGAAGAAGAGAAATTCATATCTAAAAGGTAAAGCATTTAGCAGGAAAGATGACAGAAACTAACCTGAAAAGATAGGAATCCAACAGGAAAGGTAGACAGCAAGAAGCATTTTGAGCAGAAAAGCAATTAAGCTATTGTCTGTCAACCCTCACTCAAATGCGAAGGACACTGTTGGATAGGGCCTCCGGGCTCAGCCAAGTAACAGGTGATGGGATGAGACCATATTGTTTCTCTTTCTGTTTCCTTCCCCACTTCATGTCTATACCTATTTCTCTTGTCTATTCAGCCAAACACGAGTAAACAAACTAACTTCTAAATTTTCTCTAGGAGTAGCAAAGAAGGAAAATTCTGTCCTTACACTTAAGGAAATTTGCCTGTAAATAGGGAGTGAAAATTTGTATTTGTATTAATAAGTAACTAAAAATAAATAAATAAATAACTGAAAATAGAAGTCCTTACTTTCTCCAAAAGAAATAATTTAGAAGCTCTATAGAGAGTGCTTGGCTTTACAAAGAAGGGCCAAGACCTGAATTTGGAAATATGGACAGACAGGAGCTGATTTTTTTTACATAAGAAAATGGGGGGGGAAGGGAAATACCAGATTTTGTTGGGATAGGGGTAGAGAGAAGAAAGAAGGAAGAAGAGAGAGAATGTCCCAGCAACTTACAGAAGGGTGAGGAGGACTTGTGATGAAAAACAGCCTAATATTTGATTCTAAGATTTTGCTTTGCTAGGATATAGACTCCCTTTTTCTCCCTAAACTTCCAGTAAAGTCTGAAAAATGCAAAAGACAAACAAAAAAACTGTTATTTTTGTGGAAATGAGAAAAATGGACTAAGATCCATGCTTGGATAGAGGCCACAGTGGAAATAAACAGGGAGAAAATACAAGATGGAAAATCTGGAATTCAGAGAAGGCAAGAAGCTAGAGCTAGACACTGACCTTGATAACATAACCTACCCTTGAACTCTTCAAAATCTTGGTGGAGGGCAATGTATTTTATGCAGGGCATGGAACAGGAATAAAGGCCAACCTAGATTTAGGAAGAAAGGATACCAAAGCTGACATCTGGGTTCTCATTGTGAGTAGCCATAGACTAGTGTATGTCTATGTCAAATATGTAATAAATACCAAAACATGCTAGAGAGAAAGAGATCAAAGCAGGGAGAGAATCAGGAAAGGATTTTAGAAAAAGGAGAGTTCAAAGCATGAGCCTCAACCTGATCTCACTAGCTAATATGAAATATGGCCACTTTGTTATAATGTTAATGCAATACCATCTGGAAGCTGTGTCTTGGCTTCAAAGGTTTTGTAAAGACACCCAAAGCCCATGGGGAGTGGTCATATGTAACCCAAATTTAAAAAAACTGAGGAAAATAAAATTTCTTCAAAGGATCTCCCAGGAGAGTTCTAGTTTTCTTTGATCTTTTCAGGTAAGGTCTAATGCTAGTGGTGTCTTTCCTATGAATTCCCCACATAGGAAATAGAGAATGTGAACTTAGAATCCCACCTGCTTCTAATGTGAGAAGAGAAATAGCATACTTGTCCGATGTCTTTGAATCTCACTTTTGACGTGCCTAACAATGTGACCCTGAGAAAGTCACTAGACTCTTCTGAGCTCCACTCTGTAAAGTAAGGGATGAAGGCAGCTACTTCATAATGTCATTAAGAGAATTATAAGACCTCATAAGTAAAGCACATTGCAGAATACCTAACAGTAAATATTCAATAAACTGAAATCCTTTTTCCTATCAAGAGGAATTCTTATCATAAGCCACTCCAACATAAAATTATTTTCTTTTAGATGTATATTCATTCATTTCTACAAATATTTGAATTTAATATATATTTATAATATTATGTTAGATGTTAGAGGAACTACCAAAAATATAACTTTCCCACCTTCTCAGAGTTTGTCATCCACCTGGGGACACGAGATATACACAACCACATAAAATAATTAAAAAAAAAAATACAAACGAATGTCATTAAGTGCCAAAGGGTGTAAACAGCATATACCACAGTATGGAGATTTCATTGTTTCTCTGAAAAAAATGAAGGATTATCAGGAAAAAAAATACTTTCAGATTATCAGAAAAAATGTATTGCTCATGCCTACTTAGTAGCTATTTAATTCAACATTCTGACCTCGGTTACTGGGTCAGACAAAGGTCCATCAATAAATCAATAGATATTTGATGAGCATCTATGATAATCAAACATTACTGATGTTCTCATATTAATGGTGGCTACTGCTGAGCAGAACGCAGAATACCACTGCCAGCACAGGGAAAGTTTCTGGGCCTCCCCCTTTCAGCTCACCACCAATTTCAGGAAATTACCAGCATGTTCATGGTGCTACAGAATTGCAGACTGGCCAGCCCCAAGTGGAGAGGAAGGGGCAGAGGAGGTGGGAGTATCAACCAGTTTGGCAACAAGTGTATCCAGATGACCAAGCCCCTTACCCTGGAATGCGCCATCAACCTGGACCCTCTTACTGATTATACTTCTGTTATAAAAAAAATCCCTCTATAAGGACAGCTCTGTTGCAGCTAGATTTCATTGCATGAGTGAGGAATTTGATAAAATTGGAAAGAGGAGGGTCATAGAAGGGGTTCTGATGGTGCATGAGTACTGGCTGGCCCATCCATACTGCTACAGCTGGGAACAACTTTAGGTCACCAAGTTAAGTGGTGAACTTAACCCAGGAGAAGAAGCTGAAGGACTAAAATGCTTAATGACAGTGATACCGGGCTGTCAAGGTCATTGATGATTGCATTGGTAACTGGCAGAGACCAAATTTTGAACCTCCTAAATATCCATGCATTTATGCACATATTACACAACCTAAGGAACGTAAGTTGTTTTTGGTTCAACTTCAGGAAGAAGCCTTGTTTGCAGACCCTAAAAACTGTAAGCTGGTAGCTGCACCATTGTTTGACTTGTATGATGATGCCCCAGGGTAAGGACCCATCATTTCTAGTCTCTCTCAGCTTTTGGGCAGGTTCAATTTTATATACAACTGAATTCCTGAGCAGTAGAGAAATAAAAGAAGCTGTCTCTATGAGCACAGCTATACACAGTGTAGAATAAATATGGTAGAAGAAATGTTTGGGGGTATTTTTTGTTTTATCTTTTTCCCAATCCCCAAAATGTCAGCTACTGTCCATTGTTTGAATAGTAAAATTAATACAAAAAACTAGACAGTGGTGTAGCCAAATATGAAAATGTTTAATTTACTTTTTGTTCTACTTATACATTTTTTTAATATATTAAAGAAAGTAGACTTCAAAAAAAATTTTCTAGCTAGCCCATATCCTCTTTAGGCCTCAATGTATCATATCAACCTTAACCGAATCTTATCATAACTACACTGCAGTCATGACTCTGCTTGTTTACATCTCATCCTTATCCTAGGCTTTTACTCTGGAGTTTTGTTTCAATGTATTGGGACCAATCAGCAGTCTCAAAGTGCTCATCAGCATATGACTTCTCTTTCCTTTCCTTTTCTTTCCCTTTCCTTTTCCCTTTCCCCCTTCCTTCCTCCCCCCTCCCTCCTCTCTTCCTTCCTTCCTTCCTCTTCTTCTCTTCCTTTCTCCCTCCCTTCCTCTCTTCCCCTCTCTCTGTCTCTTTCTTCCCAAAAGCCCCATTGGTGTCATTGCTCTAGGTGGTACTTTACAAGTTTCAATCAAGACAAGAATCACCAGGGCCCTTGTTAAAATGCAGATTCTGATTTCAGTAGGTCTGGGTGAGGCTAAAATTCTGCATTTCTAATGAGGCTCCCAGGAGATGCCAAAGCTACTGGTCTGTGGACATACTTTGAGTAGCAAGGCACTAGTTCTCCATATCCCTTACAGCATGGTGACTATAATTAAAAATACTAAATTGTATAGTTGAAAGTTGCTATGAGAGTAGTTTTAATGTTCTCACTGTAACAACAAAGTGGTAATTATGCAAGGTAAAGGGTTTGTTAACAAACCTTATTTTGGTAAACATTTCACAATATATACATGTATCAAATCATTACATTGTACACCTTAAACAATGTTATATGTCAGTTTTAGCTCAATAAAACTAGAAAAGAAACCCTTACAACACTTCAATTATAAGCATTTCTTTAAAGGGCTAGACATAGCTGGGGAGGCAGGAAATACAAGAAGAGACTTTGCCTGCTTCTGTTATTCTATTATTATAATCTATTAACCATCCAGTAATAATGGTTAACAATTCCTGAGGACTCTCTTTTTGCCATTCATTGTTCAACACGCAGTGACTGCATTTATTATTTCCTTTAGTCTTTACCCTGTGAAGTAGGAATTACTACTTCTTTTTTTAAAAGATTTATTTATTTATTTTAGAGAAGAGAGAAAGAGAGAGAGAGTGCACATGCATGTGAGCAGGGGGAGGGCATAGGGAGAGGGAGAATTATACTCCACACTGAGCAGGAAGCCCCATGAGGGGCTTCATCCCAGGACCCCAAGATCATGACCTGAGCTGAAACCAAGAGTCAGATGCTTAACTGACTGAACCACCCAGGCACCCTGGAATTGTTATTTCTGTTTTTTTTTTTTAAAGATTTTATTTATTTATTCATGAGAGACAGAGAGAGAGAGAGAGTGACAGAGGCAGAGGGAGAAGCAGGCTCCCCGTGGAGCAGGGAGCCCGATGCGGGACTCGATCCCAGGACCCCGGGATCATGACCTGAGCCAAAGGCAGACGCTTAACCGACTGAGCCACCCAGGCGTCCCTGTTATTTCTGTTTTGCAGATGAGAAAACTGAGGCCTAGAGAGGCTGAATAACTTGTTCAAGGTCACATCAACTTGTTAATCCTGGCAGACAGGAATTGAACACAAGCAGTCTAGTTTAGGGTCTAAACTCTTCACACTCACTATCCTATCTCTTTCATACTATGCTCACTAAGCCAAAATATAACATTTGGTTCTAGGGCAATAGATTATTCTATTGTTCATTCAATATCCTTACAACTGAAATCCTTAAAAGCTCTTTCCCAACCATTGAGAAAGGGTGAGATACCGGTGATTTATAAAAGTACTCCCTACTTTTTGCCTCAGGGAACGTCTACCAGTTAAATTGCCAGACCTTTAGGTAGCTCACTACCACCCACGAGCCATGAGCCATCACCTATTCTTGTTCCCCCTCTCCTGCCACTTGGAACTTCCACCGGCTCTGAAACTGGTCCCTTGGCTCCATGATGAGCAACCAAAGGCCGGCTCCAGCCACTTTGCAGACCACACTCCCAGAGCCATCCAGGTAAGTTTAGACACTGAGCCAGTTGTGAGCCACAAAAATGAATTCAGGCTTATTAATTTCTAGTCAGGAAAGGCTTTAACAAATCAGGGAGCATTTTGCTTAAGTGACCTCATCTCCTATTTGTACCCTTAATGGAGAAACTGAAATTGTTAAATCAGTGGAATACGTTGCCTCCTTTTGCACACAAATAATTTATTTTAAGACTTTTCGTGCCTTCAGGGTTCTCTTTTCTGGGTCACAAATGATAAAGCGCAAAAAATTTTATTCATTTCTATCATGGTCCTGGAGATGTTAAAAATCATATTCTGCTTTTAATAGCTTCTCTATCAATACAGGCAGTAACCTCTTAGCCAGCCTCCTGTCTCTAACTGCTATTCCTGCCAGTCTGTCTTAACTGTGGAACAATTTGCTTGTGTGAGCTCTCATTTATTAAGTGAAGACTACAGCTAAGTGCTTTGCAGAATATATACAGCATTAGCACTTTGTGGGATTCCTTGTGGTTTTGTATATTGATGACAATAATATGTCTTACATTCATGTAGTTCTTTATATTTTTCAAAGGGCTTTTTGTGTTCTTTACCTCATTTGATCCAAAACTACCTTGCAAGAGAAGTAGAATAAATATTAATCTATTTTATAAATTAAAAACTTGAGTGTCATAGAGGTTAAGTGACTTGTTCTGGGTTAGACAACAAGTTTTGTCAGTGTGAGTTTGGAACTGGGAGTTCCCTAACTCACTGTACACTTTTTTTTTCAATACAGAAAAATGCAAAACAAAACAAAACTTGTGCCAACCACCAAAACTTAATGTTATCATTTTGTCATAGAAGGAAGGAGGGGAAGAAGGAGGGAATAGTATTTCTGGCTGGTTGGTTCACAAAGGAGATAGAATTTTATCTCAGTCTTGAAGGATAGCTGAAATGTTAATGACCAGTAGGAGAAGGAATTGGTATAAGCAACAGTGTGGGTATATGACCATCTATGGATATGCAAGTTGGGTTTATGAGGCATTTGTACAAAAATATGACTCGAGCAGGAGACTTAAGTAGGAAGTTAGTAAGAAGTAAACGGAGATCAGATAGTAGAGAATCTTGAATACCAGCCTAAGTAGTTTAAGATTATTCATATTTGCATGGTTGAATACTACATACACATGGCACATATTGCTTTTTAAGTCAATCCATTTTATCTCAACAATAACCACCAGGCTTAATGCTGGGCAAAGTACAAAAGGTATTTGACCTTGTGATCTTTCCACCTGAGGTCCTGCCCCCACTACTAAACACCCCTTGCTCAACCTTTGGTCTGAATCACCATATTGGTACACATACAGTGCAAGGGTAAGGCCATAAGTCTCAATGCTTGACCATTCTTTGTTGAGAAGTATTTGCAAGAAGTCTATCATGGTAAGAAGTAACTGACATCCATTTTACTAGTTAACATCAATTAGCCATAATTTTTTTATTGCCATCAAGCAATTGAACTTAAATATTAAGGAAATGCAAAACAGTAATTGTATACTCTATGTGGTCATATATGTCTTTAAAAAAAGAAAAAGAGGGGTGCCTAGGTGGCTCAGTCAGTTAAGCATCCAACTCTTGATCTCAGTTCCGTTCTTGATGTCATGGTCATGAGTTCAAGCCCCATGTTGGGCTCCATGCTGGGCATGGAGCCTACTTAAAAAAAAAATAAAAATAAACAAAAGAAAAAAAAGGAAAAGCACCTAGACTCTATATACTGTGGGACTCATTACATTTAGCTCAGATCCAGCATCTTCTTATTACCTATCTCCATCCTTGGTGATGAGAATTCCAGTTGAGAAAAGGAATAGCGGGATTCTGTAGAAATTCCTTGGTAAAAAGAATACTGAATTATGTTCCCTAGAGCCTACTGACAACGTTAGAATTTCTCAGCCTTGACACTATTAGCATTGTGGGCCTAATAATTCTTTGTTGGAGTGGAGGGCTTTTCTGTGCATAAGAGGATGTATAGCATCATCCATGGCCTCTACCTACTAGATGCCACTATTAACCCCCTAGTTGTGAAACCCAAAAATGTCTCCAGATAGTGCCAGATATCCTCTGGATGGCAAAATTGCCCCTGGTTGAGAAGCACTGGACCACAGCGCAGAATCTCAGAAGGATCTTAACAATAAGTTTGAAAAAAAAAAAAAAAAAAACTAAGAAAATAAATGAACTAGCCTCTTTATTTCCCTAAGCTTCCCAGTTCATCAAGACTTTGCTATATAATCTCATTTGCCCAGGTAAACCTATCCAAACCAATAATGAGAAGGAAAAAAAAGAAAAAGGATGACAGAAAATAAATCCCAGCTATGAACCAGTTAACTAACATTCCACACGAAGTTATAGACAATTTCCCCCAAGAAATTAAATTCCTTTACAAAAGTACCCTGAGGACTTTAACACAAATCACTCTTCTTACTTGAGACTATTTATCATTTTTTAGAGCTTATAAATTATACACACCAGCAGCAATTTTATACACCAACAACCACAATAATCCAGACACAAAACAGAGCAGTTGAAGGGTACACTCTTAACAAAGAGAGAAAGAGATGGAGGGAGGGGGCAAGAAAGGAACTAACCGTGCTCTCCTTTAGAGCTCTCCTCTCAGGGACATCACTTTTCCTTTCTGTCTTCACTGTCTTAATAGATTTCATCTTCCTTTAAAAGACAAGTCACAATCTGTCCCTGAAGACAGCCGTTACCATTAAAACGCTCCGCTGGGGGCAGAGTGAGACAGGACATGAGAGAGGATGTATGACACTTTTCCTTCAGGGCCAGCATTTTGGAGAATGGAGGGACTAAGACAGGACTCCCAGAGGTCAACGCTTCCATCCTCTGGTTGAGGCTGCTGCCTAAGCCATTTAAGAAGGAAAGTAGTCAACTCTCTCAATTTACATTTCCAGAGTGGAGTTATTTTCACATTTCACGCAATTAAAAGAGTGAAGATAGATCCCAGAGCAATAACATTGCTTTTCCAGTGATATCCTGTGCTCCCCTTAGTGCTCCTGATCTGAACATCACTTAAAGCAATCAAGAATCAGATACTAGATACTCATCTGTGCAGCACACAGAATATATCACTCCTGCCCTCCCATGTTGGGGGTGAAAAGAAACCAGAGGAAGGACACTCAAACAGTGGTCAACTTCCATTGCGGCGCTTTTCCTCTCCCCATTATTTTGGGTAATAACCTACATATCACAATTAAGCGGCACACCATCTATACAACTCAATAGATAAAAAATAAAGTAATTACAGTATTTAGAGGGGGAAGGCACCTTGAAACATCTCTATTTCCAAACTCATTTAACAAAAAGGGAAAGCCAGAGCTGGAGAGGTAAAATGACACTACCCAAGGTCATTCGGCTGATCAGTGACCTGTGAGAACCAGAGCCCCTGTCTCCTGACTCTGAAATGCTCTGACTTTAATGCTGCTTCTCAGGAACAGTGACAGAAAACCCAGCTCACAAAGGCACCAGAAGGAAAAAAGAAAAATTGGGAGTTCCCATAACCAAACAAATCAAAGATAGTGTTTGGTTTTATGAGACTGCCTGGCACAGCCATTCTGCTTCTTAGTATCACCCCAATTCCCTTTGAGTCATTGCTGTGTCTCCTTTTCTCAGCCAGGTGTTTTGGGTGGATATGGCCTCACTGTCAGCCCCATACATCCTCCTTTTAGATTCACATTTAGCTGCAAACCCTGCACAGTAAATTAATTTATCAGATTGCTTTCCTCCCAGTGAAGAGAAATAGGAACATCGGGAAGGCAGGCACACTGAGGGTAGGATTGGAACTGGGGGCCCCAAATATACACCTTTCTTTTGTTTGAAGCTGATGCTAAGAGGCTTGTGAGAGCTCACAACTAGAGAGGCCCAAGACTTTCCACCAGATATCACAGGGCAATTGCTGTGGAATATAACTCCAGTTAACTAACTCAAAGTACCCTGGATCCAACCAGGAATTAACAAGAGAGGTCTCAGACAACTCTACCAAACAACAGAACATTGTGCTTACATTCCAAGCCACTTCAGGTAAACACTCTAATATTAAATGAAATCCCACACGTGCTGAAAATCAATGACTCCATTTATTACTACTTATGAGTTTATGCTGCTCGGGTTATTACCAGAAGGAGGAAGAGGTCTCCCTTTATATCTTTATTTTTTAAAAATATTACCCAAGTAATAACAACAATTATATTTTATATTTTTTAACCTAAAGATCATATTTGACTAACATGTTTGTACTTTCCAAAACCTAACATAACCAAAAAAGACAAATACCATATGATTTCATTTATATGTAGAATCTGAAAAGCAAAACAAATGAACAAAAAATACAAAACAAATAGACTCCTAGATAACAGAAAACAATACGATGGTTGCAAGAAGGGTGGGGGATGAGGGAATGGGTAAAAGTAGGGAAAGAGATTAAAAGGTACAAACTTCCAGTTATAAAATAAATAAAACACAGGGATGCAATGTACAGCATGGGGAATATAGTCAATAATATTGTAACAAATTTGTATGGTGGCACATGGCACCACAGCATGATCACCATGGTGATCACTTCCTAATGTATATAAACATTGAATCACTATGTTGTACACCTAAAACTAATATTGTATGCCAACTACACTTCAATTAAAAAAAAAACCCTATTATATATAGTCTCATTTTGTCCTCACGAGGCATTATTTATCCCCACTTTATAGATGAGGACAACTGAGCCACTGGTTCAAAGTGATTATCCAGTAATAGTAAAAGAATGGTAGAACCAGGACTCATGACATAGGATTAAGTTAACATTTAAATTACTAGACTTTCAATAAAGTAAATTATTCGCTAAAAGAAAAAGACACATTAACTTAATATGATGCAAAGAGTAGGGGTCCTTTATTTTTCTTGTAATGGCTCCAAATATATAATTCTCCTTCTCTGTCTCCAAAGCTTTGAAAGTTTATCTAATCTTCATAAAGACATAGATAGATCCTAAAGCAGACACAAAGAAAATGATTTTGAAGTAGCATGATGTTGTTGAGAACTTCTGATAGGTTCATTCGAATTTCATGAAACTCTGGCTTGGTGCTCCTGATCCTGCTAGAGGGCTTGCTGTGGCAACGTGTGTGTACGTGCATGTGTGTGCATGCAAACACATGCATGCGCATGCACACATCGTGTAAAATAACAGAAGGGCAACATGTGATAGACCATGCTATGAAAATGAAAGACTGAAAATTGCATTTATTTTTTACATGGCACTATTGACTTTCGATTGGGATTCGTCATTTACATAGCCACTTAGGTCAGCTGACATTCAAAGTGATTCCTTAGCTTGATATTTACACTGACTCTTAGTTCTCTTTCTACTAAAAATAAATAAGCATTTTGGACAATAACAACGATCTTGTGTCTGTGAATCTGGAGATGCTTTTTAAATCCCATTCTCTGAGAAGCAGCGCTAGGTCGATCAGAAGCATTTAACTCTGTCATCCAGATATTCCTTTACTGGATCTACTTTTTCCATTTGTTTTTACAATCATTAATGATGAGGAAATTTGGCCACTCCATTGAAGTTTCAGAAGACTTAGCGAAAGGTTTTGAATTACTTCCCAATTCATGCTGGAAAGATCCAGAAAGGCATCAGAGGCCAGCAGCAGCCAATTCCTAGAGCAGGGGAATGGAAGAGCTGTTTCAGGCATTGTCATGGGAAGACACAGAAGAAGGAGATTGGGTTGTGGAGAAGACTAGACATCTCCTCCCAACCCACAAGTGCTTCAAATGGGCCAGCTCCGTGTATGTTTTGTATGTTGGGATTTTGCTTAAGAATTATTATGCTAATCTCTGGTTCCAAAGACACACTGAAAAAGCTTTGAAAAATTTGAGAGCCATTCAGACAAAATGATTTGGCCCATATTACATAGTCCCTGCAAAACAAGGATCCCAGCCCAAGTCATCCAAGTCCCAGCACTGTTCTCATCAGCAATCCACATCCTCCTGATTTCTTACCTCTAATCTCATTTCACCCTCACAGCAACCAGGCAAAGTAGATAATATTAACCTTTTTATGTAGATGCAAAACTAAAGCCCAGAACTTCAGATTATCTTGGCTATCTAGTCTAAGGTTGGAATACCTACATCTCCTGACTACAAACTCCCACATTTTTAGCACTATATGCACCATGTCTCAATGCAAAAGACAGTGGGTTTTTAAAAAAAATATGAGTCATGCTATCTCCTTTCCCTATTTTAATTTAAATTGTCTTCTGCACACACCACCTTGTCTCTTCTGAAATGTTCTTTGTCTTTTATCTTTGTGTCCGTTTCTTCTCTATTAAACTGATTTTGTCTGTGGTGCCCTTCCAGGATGACCTCTGCCTGGCACAGAAAGCCATCCAACAGGCCATTTGTCACACCTCATCTCTTCTCTTTTATGAAAGGGACAAAAGGCTGTCTTTGAGCCCCCTTTGGAAGTGTTTTCATGCCAATCCAAGAATTACCGTTGTGTTTGTTTTCTAGCCAGTGCAGTGTGAAGCCATTCATGGGGCCGCATGGACCTTGTCTAGTCACATTCCAGGCCATTCTTGGAACGTTTTGGGGAAACGCATCATCGCTCTGCTGGTGGGAGACAAGTCTGTGTCCCTGCCTGAGGCTGGCAGCCAGTGCATCTACGCCCTCGACTGCACATGAAAACATCTCTTGCCATCTCCACCGGGCAGTGCAGTACACACATAGGGAGAGGGGAGCAGAATTAAATGTTCATCCAAAAAAAAGACCAGGAAGAAAACAACAACCTCCTAAATGTGTATCTCTCTGGAAAACAAGGAAAGAAAATGAGCTGAGCACTTTAAGGAAAGGCAAGCTTTTCCCAAACAACCTGAGTTTTTATGGGGTAACAGAAATAGATCCAGAATTGGGAGACATGAACACTAATTCTGATTCTGCCACTAACTAGGTGTGTGACTTTGAGCACATTGTTTTATTTTGTCCTTAGAAAATGGGGCCAATATTTCAAACCCCGTAAGGATTAAATGAAATATTATTCACTGATTAACTTGATAAACAAAGGAAACTAAACCAATAGCCATTGTTTTTGCTCTGCCTTCTGGGTCTCAATCCCTCAGTCTGTAGAATGAAGATAGAACTATGTCCCTCAAGCCAGCTGTGTATCTGAAATACCTAGGAAGCTTTTAAAAAATCTAAATTGGGGGCCTCATTACAATCTTGAGCATTAGGGCCCAAGAACATGTTTTTGTTTTAATTCACCATGTTATCTGAATGCAGCCTGCCCAGAACTGGTTTTTGGACCTCCTGGACTACCCACTGAAGGTCACCAGCTCAGTGTTTTGTGATTCTCAAAGAAGACAAAACAGGGGCACCTAGGTGGCTCAGTTGGTTAAGCATCTGCCTTCAGCTCAGGTCATTATCTCAGGGTCCTGGGATAGAGCCCTGCATAGGGCTCTCTGCTCAGCAAGGAGCCTACTTCTCCCTCTCCTCCACACTCATGCTCTTTCTTGTTATCTCTGTCTCTCAAATAAATAAATCTTAAAAAAAAAAAAAAGACAAAACAGCTGATGTGAGCTAAAGTTGCCTATAATTTCACCATTAAAGATACAGTATTTTGAGTTATAAAAACTTTATTTTTGGAAGTCCCCTATTAAAAGGTAAATATCCTTCATAGGGGCAATATCCTATTCCAGTGCAGTTTATTTGTTGACCCTTGTCAACTATACTAACTAAGAGCATACTTAACATAGTGGAACACAAGAAATGCCAGTGTATGTGTGAGGGTAGAATTTTCTAGAATAATATCTTTATCTTCAAATATGGTAACTGAGCCCCAAAGAGCTTATAAGTAGAGAGATCATATAATTTTCATCCAAAATGAGAGTAAAAGGGGGATTATTGATAGTCACATTAGACATAAATCAGGGCATACAGGAATATATGTTCTCTCTAGTTAAAAGGAATTGTCTACATCACAAAGAAAGTTAACATTTGAGAGAAGGAGTCTAGAAATATCAAAGAATGGGACTAGAACTTCAGCCTCCAGACTTCTTCACTGACCCACATCACAGCCTATGTGATTCAAATTCATTTCACTTTGGGACCATGTTCACCCTTATTTCTCAGAAACAAGCTAGGAGTATATACTTTTCTCTTCTACTTCTTTCCTATCTCCATATTCTAGTTGGCCTATGTGGGGGCTTGGGCTCCATCACATCTGTGACACTTCATTGACTCAGAGAATTCACTGAGTTGAAGGTGCCTTTCCTTTGGATAAGCAAAGATACCTGCTCTACAAGATCAGCAGAAACCCATGTGAATATCAGGACTCTACCCAGATCCTTAGAAACATCCCCATCTGAAGACAAATGTTCTTGAGGCTGTTGCATGATTCTGACAGTCCTGTATTAACTGTCCAGAGACTCTGTGCTTTGCCCCTCTGATTCCCATCAGCAGTGCCTTAACTGAACCCAAGCAGCCAGTTTGTCAATACCCACCAGGCAGCAGGAAAAATGTCTCTTCCCAATATTAGATTTTCTAATATTACTTGTCTAACAAAGGTTATTTCACTCTGGCTTTGTTTCTGGGAGATGACTCCTGGGTTGGTAATGACCCTTTTCCTATACCCCTATTCTCAGTCAGCCATATTAACAGGTACCAAACACCAGGCTTGGGGTTTAAAAATAAATAAATAAATAACCTGTTTTTCAGTTCCCCTTCAGGCTTGAAAGGAAATTTGTAAATTGTCAACTTAATTTTTCCTCTGGACTCACACCTATTTGCTATAATAAGAATTCCCCCCCTGGGTTTCACTCATCTGCAGCATGTGGCAGGAAAAAGGGGGATTAGGATTGTATTTGTCGACTTTTCCGAGAGGATTTTCTTTCAGCAAGTCTGCTATCAATTCTGTCTGCCGAAATAGCATTTTAATGTGTTTCCTGCCGGTCAAGTATGTTCTGTTAAGTTAACTTCTGCCTCTGCTGTGTTTTCTGATGGTGTTTACCATTATTTTTTTCCCATTGTTATCAAGCTTATTATTTTTAATACAAATGTGGATTATGCTATTTTGATCGTGTCTCTATTTCTGCAATACATTAGTTGAAAAGAAAAAAGGGGAGGGTGTAGAGGAGGCAGCAAACTGGGCTTTCTCCTGCTGGAAAGACTCTTTTAATGAGTTTTATTCTGTAGATGGGGAGATGCTCTTAACCTCCCTGGCCCAGTAAGATGTGATTTCTTGACACTGAGCGTATTGCAAATGCATTTTTATCAGAGCTGTATAAGGTGGACACCGAGGGGATTTCTCCAGTATTTAACAAAGCCATCTATTTGCAACACAGAGTAATGCTTTGTTTACCCTTCCTCTTTGTCCTGGGCATGGTATTATTCTAGAAGCATTGCTTCTCCCTTGCAAACTGTCAGTGGCCAAGGGTACTTTTCAGTGTGTTTGGGATCATAATTGGCAAAAATGTCTGCTCAGTAGTGAAACAGAGGTAAAGGTCAGACACGACCCGGTGGGGGCCATTCTCCAGTTTGCATGACACAGACACCAAAGTACCTTGCCCATTCTCCAAAGTTCACAGACCCTTCTCCGTATTCCAGGGACACAGCCTTTTCTCCCTGCCAGATAATTAGCAGCAGCAGCGAGCCCAGCCAACTTGTCACTGGGCACTCAATGGTGCTCCTTTCCTCCAAGTTCATTTCCTTGGAAGGTGAGAGCCATTATCGTAAAGAGGGATATTGTAAATTCTGTTCCTTCTGCTACACTGTGGCTCTGAACAGAGAAATTTGTGTTTTCTGCCAGGAAGAAGAATAACATTTATTTAATGGATGCTGAGCAAAAGGTATTCACATTTCATGCTTCGGGGCTTAAGCCGATCCTAGATCAGTAGGGAACTTTTCCAGGCTCCGAATTATACAACTGAGTAAGTGCTTTGTGCTAACAACCCTTCTGTCCCCATCCAGGCATGGTCTGAGGTCACCATCTCAGGGGTGCCCCCACATCCCCTTAGCTCCTAAATTTGTTCACAAACCATGCTTTACATCCCTGCTCCTGCCAGCTTCCCCTATAAACTTAAACCTATTGGTATTTTTTATAGACAGTTCTGCCCCACTGAATTCCAGTTCTGCTTCACCAGCATCCCAGACCCTTTAAGGGAATCCTCTACAGCATTAGAGCTGTTAATACATGCGTGTTTCCTCCCTCAGCTTTGGGGACAGCTGAATACCAAGAGGACAGGGGAAAGAGGGCAGCTTTCAAGCTAGAAAGATCAATACAGGTTTAACTCATTTTTGCACTCTAAGTAGTTGGGTAATCATAAATTGCTTTATCTCACTGACAGTCAGTTTCCTCACCTGTAAAAAGGAATAGTAAATCTTGCCTTGCAGCACTGTTGCAGGGACCAAGTAAAGTCTCATGTAGATGTGTGGTCCACAAGGACAGAAGTTGGATCGTGTCTCCCTTCTCTCAGGGGGCTGCAATCTAGTCTAACTCTAACACTAACTTGCTAAGTAACTTCTGGCAAGTCATTCAAATTCTCTGTGAGTTCATCTCCAAAATGAGGAAGAGAAAAACCTCTCTCCTGCCTTCCCTACAGGATTATTATAAGGATTAAATGAAATATTCATTAAAACAGAAATTTCTACAATGTAAAAAGAAGTGTGGCCAAGAAATAAGGTGTTATTATTATGCTCATGCTTACCCTTATTATCTTTAAGTTCTAGAAATTCTATGTTTTAAAGTATTATCTACAATTAACTAGACCCATCTAAAAATAGAATGATGCCCTTTAATCACATATAGATACAAACTACAATGCTCTGATGGTGGAAAAGCTGACATAATCTTGTGTCTTGAGAATAGGTTTGCTCTCAGAGCTGGGACAAAAGATTCCTGGTGGCTTGGTCTCTACATAAAATGAATAAGGACTGGGACATTTTATTGTATCATAATTAGGTGAAAGCCTTGCATGTAAACCTGTGAGGCACATAACAAACATTCATTTTAGCTGTTCATGGTGTGCCAGTCAGTCTTGGCCTTTCTCCTCACTCCCACTGCTGGCCTCCTGACCCTCTCCACCCCTCCTTCCCATACACTCTGCCTCTCCTCCCCCCAGTTCCCAGGGCTATCTGGACTTGAGAAAGGCAATAACCAAGCACTTCCAGTTACACACTCAATCCTTGCTGCTAGTCTTCCCTGGGCATAAGTTCCCAGTCTCCTAGCTAAGGTTCTAGGAGATTCTACTTTGTTCTTGGTTCCTGAGCCCTTTCTCATTGTCTCACTGATGTACAGGGAGCTTTCTTCTCCATCCTCAGGACTCCTCACTACTCCCTACTTGACCTCAGATCTTCCAAAATTTAAGACTCTTCTGCTTGCAAAAAAACAAAAACCATCTCAATCTACCTTGTGAAATAAAAATTAGAGGAATCTGCTAGGAGAACACAGAAGTGCCACAGAACCCAAGGCTTGAATCATGCTGAGCTCCTCTCCACCCATATCTCTTTCTCATTGCTTGGTTTCTCTGCAGTGGGCTGTTTCCTCAGTCCTTGTGAGAACTGACAGCCTTGGAGAGTGAAATGTACAGATTGAGCTAGCAGAAAAGAGTAAATCACTCCTAGAGCCCAACTGCAAATTCACAGATAATGAGGACTAATTAGTCTGACCCAGGTCATGTGCTCACCACTGATTTAAACAACAATAAAAAAGGGGCGGGTCATTGTTGACCAAAATTTGGGGAATAGCAGGACACTGTGAGCTGGATGCTCCAGAAGTGTCCACTTCACATAGGAGGGTGGTCTTCAGCAATGGCCTCTACTCCTATTCCAGCCCTGTTAGGTGATATATTCCACCGAGCCCTCCGTAGCCTAAACACCACCACCAGCCCATACCAGTGGCATGGCCCCTTCCCATGGCTTTGCATGCCATAGAAGACAATTGCCCATGGTGTTTGATACGTGGTTCACTCTGGTATCTGCCTGCACTGGGCAACGCTGCTACTTCCCCACCAGAAGGTGTAGCCCTTCTGCAAGGTCTCACCACATCCAGTAGGCACTGAGGCAGCTTTGGCTGGGTTCCATTGCTCCTGCTATAGTGCCCACCTTTGTTGTACATTGTGGACAAGTCTAAGAAGTACCTTCCACAAGGCTGGGCCGTTGATCAGAGGCCATTGTCTCTACAGCTGCCCTTCGATTGCCTGCACTTCCTACCAGGTACCTTTAGTGGTACAGGGATTATTTAGAGAGCCAAAAAACATGGGGGTGATAGAGAGAAGGGGACTAGAAGGAGTAAGAAGGCTTCTAGACTTCCATTTCATTCTCGTGTCAAAGTCTGTTAGTGAAGTTTCATACCATCTGTGTTACAGAGATTTAGATGGAACCACTCTTTCTGTCTTTTATTTGTGACCTTCAACATCATTCCAAACACAAGGCTTTGCCAATGGGTCAGATTTTAATGCCAGTTTCTTCATCCCTTAACATGAGTTTTCTGCTAAGAGACTGCTTAGCTTTCACAAAATTCATGCTGGCGTCTCTTCACATCCAGTTGTTTAATAGGCATAGACATGTAGGAATCTCATCTTGAACTGGGATCTTAGCAGGATCAGAATTAAAGAGAAATGTCTGTGAATTAGTTGTAAAGATAAAATTTAACTTAAAAGGATTTTATTTCATTTGAGATGATCAGAATTACCATCCTTGATGAATCTCATTGTTTGGTCAACTAGGATTTTTTTTTTTTTTAATCAAGAGCAGTCTCTTACAAGGAGGAAGTTGTCTCTAAACAATTTAGCATTCTTTGTATTAAAACTTGCTTTGTGTTGAAATTGTATGACACTAGATCTGCCAGACATTAGAGTAGTTTGAAACTGGTTATATCTGCAGTCAGGTCAAATGAAAAACTTGTTCACTGATGGTCTCCAAGTGAGGGAATGTGGTGGTGGGTTGGGTGAGGCTATGGCAGGGAAGGAAGGAGAGAGACAGCAGTTGGAAGCCACTGTAAAATACTGTAAAATGTTGCTGAGGGCATCGTCCTGAGCTCCTTCTCCCTGAATCCCCTGGAAGAACTGACAACTGCCTGGCCTTTACAAAATGAAATTGACATTTGCAGGCTTAGGTTCAACAGAAACTGAAAAGGGAGGGGTGGAGGATGCTGTAGGCAAAGCCAGAGCCCAGTTCCCTGGATCCAGGGCAGCAGGCCCATAACTCTGCTGTGAGTGATGGGTCAATATCCAATAACTCCAAATCAAAAGCTGAAGTCTTCTCGAGTCAGCAGAGCTGAAGCCTCCTTCAGGGGATAAGAATACAGCGCTGGCCCTTCTGACAGAGCTGGAGTTGCCAGCAGCCTTTAATCTAAGGAAACCACAGGCAAAGCAAACTTGGCATATAACTTTTCCAACATTAATTAGCACCCTTAAGTTTAAAGGGGAAAAATAATAATACTCTTGAGAGGGCAGTTAGAGCTCAAACTCTACTCATTTGGATTCAGCACACAAAGTCTCTGGGGAGGGGACGAATGGGTGGAGAACAGAGCACAGGCTTGGAGTGGCAGAGAGATTATTTTCAGGTCAGCGGAACAGTGGCTTTCAGAAGTAGGCCATTGTTTGAATTCTGTTTCATGATATTGATTACGAATCATCTTTAGTAGTTCTTCACCTTTTTGGTCAGGCTCTGCCCGTCCTATTGGAAATAGAATGCAGTATGTCCTGGAGTTCTGCTAAAAATGTTCTTTTCTTAAATGCAGTGAGCCTGTTGGGGGGGTGGGGGGTGGGGGGGTGGGGGAACAGAAATCAGACATGATTTTAAGATGTACTTTTAGTAGGTCATTATCTAGCTAAAGAAAATTAGCTATTTTTATTTCTACTGACTAGAAATCAAAAACAAATCAATGAGTGAAAAAAATTATAGAACAATATATAGTTTGCTATTTATGTGGATGTTAAAGACATACAAACAAGTTCTTTTTAAAATGAACTGAGGATACACACATCAGATTCACAATAGTGGTTCCATGTGGTGAGGAGGACAAAGGACCAGAATTGAAAATGGTGGGCAAAGAAGCTTTATCTTACCATTCTAATTTTTCTCTTTGAAAAGAATAATTAAAATTCATAAACCACTTGTATAATTATTTATAGAGAAAAAAAAAAGAAATCAATGTAGCTTTCCATGTATTTTTTTAATTCCTAAAGTTAAAACAAGGAGTTGACATCAGGTGGTTATTGTTTCTGTCTGCTTTGCATTGCAAGATGACTTTTTAAGAACAGTTCTTGGACAAAAGATACTGGACTCCTGAAATTATATTGAAATGCTTCCTAAGTTCTGATATAGACACAGGTGTGAGCTTGGTTCCCTTTAGTCAGGCAGCGAGGCAGCAGAAGTCAGGCTCTGTGCAAGGAACCATTGCTATTTCTTTAAATCCACCCTCAGTCAGGAAACCCACTGGCTTGAATCTATCACAGAGCTCTATCTCCTTTTATTTTTATATGTTTTGTTTATCATTATTGCATATGTAGCACATTTTTTAAAGATTTTATTTATTTATTCATGAGAGACAGAGAGAGGCAGAAGCACAGGGAGAAACAGGCTCCCCGCGGAGCAGGGAGCCCAATGTGGGACTCCATCCCAGGACCCTAAGATCATGATTTGAGCCGAAGGCAGATGCTTAACTGACTGAGCCACCCAGGCACCCCTATGTAGCACATTTTAAAACAGTGATCTAAAATATTTTTGAATGTTTATGTAAACATTTAAAATTGCAAACAATTTAAAATTGTATCTTATTCTTCAGTTACAAAGTACTGTTTTGTATTATTTATCATCATATACCTTGTAAGGTGCTAGGATTGGCATCATTTTACCATTTTGCAAATGAGAAAACTGAGGCTTCAAAGGAGGAAGTAACTTCTTCTAAATCATACCAATAACAATAAGGACCATAACTAGAGCTCAAGTCTAATTCTCAGCTGTCCATCTATTTATTCATTCAACAAACATTCATTAAGCTCCTACTAAATAGAATCTTTTTTAGAATCACTTTCAGTGCCTCTGGTAACTGTGTTTCCCTGTTTATTCTGTCATTGTAAGATACCATTATAGACTACATTATTCATTATAGTTCCATTTTGCATGCCTTATCCTCTACCCCATCTGCCCAATAGATTATGAAGTCCTAGGATAGTTCCATAGTTCCGAGACAAAAACTTCTTTCATATCCCATGGGGCTTAGCACAGTTCTGGGTATAAGGAAACAATCAGTGTTGCTTAACAGATTTACTGACGATTATTCAATAGGTATAAAAGCCTAGATGTTAAAGATTAACCCACAGAGCTCTAATTATGTTAAGGAGATAGAACCATACCACATATGTCCCAATCTGCCCCAGACATGTGTTGAAGATGGTAAAACACAATAGCTGGGCAGAAACTTCAGAGAACATCCTCCATGCCTATGTTACTGTTCTAAGCTTCTCGGTTTCATTCCCAGTTATAGCCTCTTACATAACATTGAGAACATAATCAGATAAGACCTTCTGGTTAGGAAAAAAAAAAAAAAGTTAAAGAACACAGAATTGTCATCTATCAGCTGGTTTTTATTGAGATCCTATTATGTGCACAATATTTTGGATGATATTGTGAATAAACGGAGTAAAGTACATGGATACTTTCCTTTTCCTCCATGTGAACTACACTTTACAGTTTATATATGTTATCTCATTTGGAACTTTATAGTCCAGTATGGCTCTTATATGCTTGAGCTCTGAGTCACAGTCTAAATTTAAATCCTGGCTCTACCACTTTCCAGCTGTGCGACCTCAGGCAATTTGCTTAATCTTGCCAAGCCTCAATTTCCTCATTTGTACAGCAATGATAATAGGGTTCTTGGGAAGATTAAAAGAGATAATTCATGTAAAGCACTTAGCACAGTGTCTGGCACAGAGTAAACCCTCAGTAAATGTTAGCTATTCCTATTATCATCTTTACAGCCACCCTGTGAGGTAGATAAGGCGCACATTATTTATACATTAAAGAGAAAACTGGGGTGGAGAAAAATTAGATTAGTTGCAAAGGGAGACAGAGCTAGCATAGGCCGCGTACTTCAGGCATTCTCTCTCAAGTTGCATACTCGCCCCCTATCGCGCTTCCCTCTGACAGTAGGGGTGAGAGGAAAAATAAACCAACATAGGGAAAAGTACAAACGTGGAAGGCAGTTGAAGAAAAAAATGACTGTCCTTGCTGGCTGTGCTCTCCGGTGCTTTAATCAACATCTGATCCGTCATTTACCAACAGATGAACATGTACTTGGTATTATGAAGTTCTTTCCAGTTAAGCTTATCTTTTTTTAATCTAGGCCAGTTTTCTATATTTTAATCTCATGCAGACTTGGATTTTTGACACCACGCTGTGCTTTTGGATTGAACTGAATAATACAAACATGTATTCAAGGAATAAACATTATTCATCGATGTGCCCAGAGGACGTAGGAAGGAGGCAGAATTTATCTCTAGTCCTACTACAGCACTTAGACCTATTTCCCATACTCCAATAAACATCAGATCACAAATTGCTGGGCCCATCTCATAGATTCTGATTCAATAGGTCTAAGGTGAACCCTGAGAATTTGCATTTCTAACAAATCCTCAGATGTTGCTGCTGGTCTGGAGACCGTGCCTTGAGTACTGCCCTATATCAGTGTTGCCCAAAACACAGGCCCCAAACAATTTGTACCCAATCATCTTAAGGGATCATCAAAATGCAGCTTCCAAAGCCCCACTCCGAACTTACTATATAGACTTCTCTTTGGATGGGTTGTGGAAACCTGCATTGTCCTAGGTATCCCCAATGAATTTCAAGTCCCTGAAAGTTTCAGAACCACTAATTTAAACTCTGAGATTTTCCACGACCTAAATCTCATTGTTGTATGCCCAGCACCTAACAGAGTGCTTGGCCTATGGTAACTACTAAATAAATGTTTTATTTAAATATATCCCCCTTTGAATCTCATCCTGTATCCACCCACCCCCGCCCTTCCAGGAACAGCTCTCTACTCTGAATCCCCACTTTACTGCCATACCCACCCAGTCAACATGTACAATTCATTGTCTTAAAACAGCTTTTTTATTGTCATTTTAATTACTTTCTCAAACCGTTATTAGATCTTATACAAACCCCTTTATTTAAGGGGGATTATAATCTCCCTGAGGAAAATGACCAGGCCCCTGCTCCTTCCATTCACAGAACCTCAATCCCAGTCAATGAATTGTCATTTCACCCCAAAATAAAATATTCATTTTTTAAAAATTTTGTTTCACTGAATTAAAAACCTATGTTTTTATTCATTCAATAATTTAATCGAGCACCTACTAGATGCCAGACACTTATCAAGACTCTAGGCTCTCAATTAACATATATAGAAATAATCAGTAAATTAATATTTAGCAAATACTACTCCTCTTTCATTTTTTGTCTTCCCTATCATACCACACACACACACATACTTCTAGGAAGCTGACAATATTCACTGACAGCTGAGAGGGGGCAAAGCTCTGATAATAAAGTGATTTTTCAGGAAAGACCAGGGAGTTTATCTTAGTGAATATCTATGCAATTCTCCTCCCAACCTCACCCCAGAGAAAGAAGAAAGCCATTCTTGTTGCCCCTTCTGATCTGATGACAAACAGTTTCATATTCTCCATATTCAATCCTTGCTTTATCATATCACACTACATTGTTTTTTCACTGTGTGGCAGGGAAATGCTATAATCAGCTTTATGGAAGGCTCTCCCGGAATCAAGTAGCTGTAGGCAAGATTGGCTGGCAGCAGGACTCAGACATTTACAGATGTGGATCTAGCTGTGCAGGAGGAAAAAGCAATTTAAAGAGACATTGTCAAGTTTGAGAGGCTTAAATATTTCATCCTTAGTTTAGTAATTAATAGCTTGAAAAGTACCCAATTAGAAATATTTTCATAAATATTTTAAACAAAGAAACAAAGAATTTTTTTAATCCCTAGAATTAATCCCTAAATGTTAAAGCCAGAGAAAGTGAATGGGCAATTAATAATTGTCTTCAAATAAATATGTTTATTGCTGGAGGAGGTCTTAAAGATCAGCAATCCAGCCCCCTCCTGGGACAAATCCAAGGCAAGATTTTTTGCATGGATTAGGTAAAATGTTAATGGCAGGGACTGTTAGAAGCCTTAAACAGACAGTGTACTTTACAACTGAGAGAACTTGGGCAAAATAATGATCCAGAGTCACACAGCCAGACCCCAGTCTCCCAGGTTTTTCTCCACCTACTCCCTCCTACCTCCTCCTGGGAAAGACTCTCCCATGTTCCAGCCAACTTAGAAAAAGAAGCAGTCTGTCTCCCTAAAGGATTTCAACTGGTTATAAAAACCCCATTTCCCATGGTAAACTTGGCTACAGGGAATCTCTACTTCTACATCCTCCTATTTTTCTTTAAAAGGCAGGAATGATGGCTGTGCCACATTCATACTTTGGCAAATGCCTGTGATGTGCAGTTTATGAGAACTAAAGTGCTTTTGTGCATTGAAACCTCTCTATCATTTGCCTATCATGGTGTCTAAAGTTCTTACCATTAGAAAATTGTTCCAAAACCATTAAAATGTAAAGCATTTTGTCTTCAGGAAACTAATGCTACTTCTAGGAAAGGCTTACACATGAATCAGATAGCAGTCATTAATGCGTGGGCATAGCAGGACCCTGAAGAAATGGGACATACAGCCCGTGCTTGGAACGGTAGAGTCTGAAGCCATGGGTGCTGCCTAGGGAAGGCAAACATAAAGGTAACATAAGGGTGAGTCCTAATAAAGCCAGATTACAACTTGAGGAGAGCAAGTAGCTGAATTACTGAGGGGAAAAAATAAAAAAGGAAACAAAAAATGAGCTGCTTTATTTCCTAATTTGAACTACGGTTGACTTTGGATTATCCCCAAGAAAAGCATAGGCTAACATAAGCTTAATAACTCATTCAGCAAGTATTAATTGTACACCTATTCTGTGTTAAATTCTACTATGAAATGCAGAAGGGAACCTAATGTATGTGTTTCTTTCCTTTTTTTTTTTAAGATATATTTATTTATTTGGGGGGGAGGGAGAAAGAGAATCTCAGGCAGACTCCCTACTAAGCGTGGAGCCCAATGCAGGGCTCGATCTCATGGCCCTAAGACATGACCTGAGGCAAAATCAAGAGTCTGATGCTTAACTGACTGAGTCACCCAGGCACCCAATGTGTTTCTTTCCTTAAAGAGACAGCAAATAAATAGAGACAAGATTGACAGAAACTTTAACAGAAGAAACACAATGGCTATGGTTTAGAAGTGTGGCCAACCAACATTCATTGAACCCTGATAAACCCAAGGCAGCAAGTTAGGTGTGAGGGAAGTCTTGCTGCACTCTTAGCTTAATAGAGAACATGACCTTGGTACACAAATAGCCCTAATAGGATGAGAGATAAGGTCCAGGAAGGAGGTCTAAGCAGAAGCAAAGCCCTGAGTATGTGTTTGGAGTGGGGAGGGGGACATGACTTCTACAGCAGAAAGTCTTTATTGTGAATGTGTCACCAAATCTGAACCTAAACTTGAGGGAAAGGTAGACCTCAGTAGTTGCAGATGAGGGATGGTGCATTAAAGGTGGCAGCAGAAGCAGATACACAATGTATGTTTGCAGGACTGTGAGCAGGCTTGTTAACTGGGATGAAGAAAACAAGTGAGAGCTTAGGAGGTGGGTCTTACATAGCCTTGGAGATTTTGTTCTTTTTCCACTTTTTAGGCGTCAAAAATAAGAGAAAACCTTGAAGGGCCCTTGAATCCCCAGCCTAGTTCTCTAAAAATAGAGAGAATTAGACCCAACTCCAGGGACTGACTTCATTATTTAACATGTGAGTGACTTGGGCAAATCATATAACCTCCCTTAGCTGTTTCCTCAACTATAAAATGGGGGAACTTTTACTACTGCATTGAAAGGGTTATGAGAACCAAATTAGATAAGTTTTACAAAAGTCCTAGATAGAGCTATACCAATATTTGTTATCATCATTATTATGGAAGTGTGCCCAGCATGCTTGGTGGAAGCCACCTAGCACTAGGGCAGGACACAAAATTAATCTGTCCTGAAAAGACCTTATAGTCCAGGAAAATAAATATTTACCTAAAATTGGAAATCAAGAGCTAGTACATTTGTGAGAAGCATCTGGCCTCTGGCTCACTGTGGACACCTCTCAAGCCGTGTGAAAGTTAGTGCACAGTGTGAGGTAGGGATGGGAGGTCACCCTGACCCTTCAAGAAGTGTTTAGATGGACACAATATTGCAAATGCTTTCAGAATGAACAACCAAGGAATATTTTTCTATACTTCTGATGGGTTAGGACTCCTTTATATGTCAATACAACCAATGTATTTCCCAATTACAACATAAATAAAATGCACAGTGCATTTTATTCTCCTTTACGTATGCTTCAAAGACCTCAAATGCACTGGAGCCACGATAATTTGCCATTCTGTGACCTTGCCTATACCTTCTTTTGATCACAAAGCTACACTACATTTTCAGAAATACATGAAGATAGTGAGGATACTGTTTTAGTCCTTTTGGTTATAAGAATGTGTTAATTTTCTGTTTCAATCTATGATGAGGAAATATCCCCTATTGAAATCAATCTATCTATGTTTTCAAAAGTAGTTCTTAAAAATAGAAGCAAAAAAAAAAAAAGCAGCCAAAGAAATATTAAGCAACTTACTCAGATATTAAAAGTAAAAACAATGAGTTAAGATTAAAATTCCAAAATGTCAAATTGATTTCGACTTTGGCTGCTACTTATCTAATTCCTTTCATGGGACTAAATTTGGATTTCTCTTTCATTTTCAGTCCTTTAGCACATTCTGATTTGTTTTAAATGGGTACAGGGACACACATACACTTAAACACACACCTAACTGTCAAGAAACACACTTGTTAAATTCACAGTCTGTAGATATTGATGTTCTATTTAGAAGGAAGTCACACAATATATAAAAGCTATAGGGAAAAATTTCTTTGCATAACAAAAGAGCTAATGCATCAAGTTATGGTTTGTTAATGACATTCAATTAACATATAACTGTTGTTAGTTGATTAAAAATTAACTGTGAATAACCATTTAACATTTAGCACTTACAAATGTTTTTGATTTATTAAAATTTTGGGAGCTAAGGAGTCTGGGGAGAAGCTAGAAATATTTGGTTAGATTTTTTCATGGAAATTTCAGGCACATTGTGAAATATTTCTTCCTAGTAAATATACATTTGTAAATCAATCTTCATGTTTTAACCGCTCATGAAGAATTTTGCAGACCTCCTGTTTTAAAGGCACTTGAGAAATAAATATCTGCCAGGGAGAGAAATCCCATCAGTTTTCTTGCTGTTCCTATACAGATGGTGGACCATACTGTGAAATTTGCTGTTCTTCGATTGCTCCATTCTGCACACGCCCCAAGGAATCTCAGAATTGTAGAAACTAGAGATGTAATAGACTAAATAGGTCATCTATTCCAATAGAAATTTTACCAGATTTATACAAGACTCTTTTGAATTTACAATACAACTTACTTCCAAGGGGGTCCAAGTGCTGAACAGAAAATTGGCTTTTTTTTTCCAGCCACCCTAGCGTCATATATTATGTTCTACTATTAATCATGTTTTTCTCTTGTGAAGATAATACACCATCAGAATGTGCACACAGAATTGCTTTTCCAACAAAGGGATTAGATTTGCAGTGATCCATTTCCAGGCTCTCATCTGCACCCCACCCCCACCCCAATCCAATGGCTGTATTTGTAAGATAGCTTTCTGAGGTCTTAGGAGTATATTCTGTGGCCCAGAAAAAATGTACAGGAAACTAGCCTTTGTGTGGGTAATACTCCACAGTTTGGTCTCTTTAAAACCACGCTATAACCAATTAAAATAACCAGCTGCAGACATTTTACATGATTACTTCAAAATCATTTTACTATATTTTTGAACACCATGTATGGGTAAAGAATAGTTAGGGAAACAAAGGACTTTGAGGCACAGTCTCAAGCCTTAAAGTTTTACATTCTTGGGTAGAGGGAAAACCATTAAATAAATGAAAACATTATCCTACTAGATGCTGGGGATGTCCTTTCATTTTGCCTCCCTTCCTTTATTTTTCTGTTCCGATAAGGAATATTCTTACTGTGGTTCATATAGAACTGACCCCACAATAACTCATACCAGCAGCCACAGCAATTAATGTAGAAATGATCTGTGATCTAAGTTTGCAAATGAGGGTCCTTTCCAGGAATTTTATGCTAGAGATCTCCCTAAGAAAATCCCCCTTTATCACCAGGAAGTCCTAAACTTCCTAAACTTGGAGAATGAGGGCAAGGGGCTGCCAATGGCAATTTACCCAACACATGGAGAGAGCCTGTCTGAGACAGAAGCCAGGATGAGAGAAGTAGAAACTGCAGGGGTCCCGGCAATGTCATTGAACCTCTAAATTCAGCTGCTCCTAAAGCTACATCCACATTTTTAATTTATCTGTTCTGTGACCTCTCAAAAAAGATCTCCTTCTTTTAGTTAAGATAGTTTGAGTTGGGTTTCTATCACTTATAACTGAAAGAGAGCTAACTAATATGTAGAGACACCTGCCAAGTGAGATATACAGATAACGAGAGTTATGGGAGCTCAGGGTATAAGGTCAAGATAAGACTTTCCAGAGAAGATGGAGCTTGAGTCATGCTTATAAGAATTTGGGAAGATAGAAAGGAGAAAAGAGGCATTGCACATAAGATGGTATATAAAAAGGCTGAAAAGTATAAGCCAGTTTCAAGGGTCAGAAAAGAATAATTTGGGGTGAAATGGAAGCTATTTATAGGATAAGAAGTAGGAGGTAAAGTACAAAAATAGGAATATTCTTAATAAATATGGAATATAATTCATAATCTTAAAAAAGACTATGTTTTAAAATAAGCTTTGAAAAGAATAAAATGCTGGCCAAATATCCTTGTCATCATTATTAAATACCATCACAAATTAGCTTCCCTCACAATGCTGCTCCAGAGTACTCTGGAGAGTACACTGGTTCCAAGCACAGAGAAAGCAGCCCAGTGGCAACCAGCACTGCCCATGTACTCTGACTCATCTCCAGACTTGAGCGTACACGGCCATCTACCCAGCATTTGTCATGATGACATAATCCTTTTAGAAAGACCAATAGTATCGACTGTATGTATAGATTGTAATTTTTCTCCTCTCCTGGTCTCTTATCTCTGGAAAATAATTCAATTATATACTCTTTCTTCTCCCTCACACCATCCTGAGCTTTTGTTTGTCCATTTCTTATATTCTATACCCTAACTTTGTCTTGGCCTAGTGTGCTGTTGCATGCATGATACAGAAGAGAAAACCTTCTAATGTTTTCTTCAGCTGCATCTGAAAAATTCTTTTGTACTTATATAGAGAATAGAAAACATACGTCATGTGTCAAAAGAATTATCAAGCCATCCTGATTCTTTGGGAGTCGAGGTAAGGCATTTGGAGTAATTTATGAAGACAAATTTTGTAAGCCACATTAATAGGAATATATAGTTAGATATATGTGGATATGGATTTAGATATATATAAATAGATGTAGATGTGGATGTAGGTGTAGGTAGAGGTAGAGAAGTAGAGATAGAGATAGAATGTCTGCAGTCTGAGATTACCAAGACCATTTATACTGTCTTATACTGATCTTGTCTTTCCCAATAACTTCTGGTCAAACTATACACTCCTTTTAGTTCTATAAGGGTGATTAAATAACCTGTGTCTTTCATTAGAATAAGCTTACTCCAGGAGGTGGTATATTCTCTGTATGTTGGACAGCAATTGGTAAAGAGGTAAAATTGGTAAAAAGGTAGAATGATTTGCACCACCATCAGAATGCTGGCTGGATCGAGTAAAGGTTCAGCTATGTCTGACTAAGAAAAAAGAGGTTAGGCAAAACCTCTTTCCTCAAGTTTCATTTTCATTTATTCATTTAGAGTTCATACTTACACATGTCTAATGTCCAGAGAGAAATGAATCTGCAGTGGGGGCAAGGATTGGGATGAAAAATGGAAGCCAGTTTGACAATTTCTTTTTTTTTTTTTTTTTTTTTTTTTAAGATTTTATTTATTTATTTGAGAGAGAGAGAATGAGAGACAGAGAGCAGGAGAGGGAGGAGGGTCAGAGGGAGAAGCAGGCTCCCCGCCGAGCAGGGAGCCCGATGCGGGACTCGATCCCGGGACTCCAGGATCATGACCTGAGCCGAAGGCAGTCGCTTAACCGACTGAGCCACCCAGGCGC
>NC_138381.1:28639869-28657653 GCF_054177405.1 Leptonychotes weddellii | reverse complement strand
TTTTTTTTTTTTTAAGATTTTATTTATTTATTTGAGAGAGAGAGAATGAGAGACAGAGAGCAGGAGAGGGAGGAGGGTCAGAGGGAGAAGCAGGCTCCCCGCCGAGCAGGGAGCCCGATGCGGGACTCGATCCCGGGACTCCAGGATCATGACCTGAGCCGAAGGCAGTCGCTTAACCGACTGAGCCACCCAGGCGCCCCAGTTTGACAATTTCTAAATAATTGAATTGTATTAATAATTTAGTTAACAAACGTTGATTGAGTACCTACTATGTTCTAGGCATCAGATTAGCTGCATCATATGGCATATATGTATATGTGCCTGAGTTCTAGACCATGAGCTTGCTGAATGGTCTAGTCTATGTCTTTCCATTTTTGTATTGTAGAACCAAAGGCAATGTCAGATATGTGCTGGATGGTCAATATTTGTTCAGAAGATTAATGGTTTGATGATTAAATGATATAATGCATGCAAATTATAGAATAAGGGTCCCATCAATGTTACTATTTTCATTATTACAACATTTAAAGAGCATGTAGAAGAACAACCTGCAGAGATTGAGAAGGATGAAGTAAGAAGGGAATCAGGAAACAATGATGTCACATAAACCATGCATTCTACACATATTTTTCTTCTGTGGAATGCCCTCATAACTCCTTTTGCCTGGCTTACTTCTACTTGTCCTCCAAGACTCAGTTTCAGTGTCAGGTACACCGCCATTCTGGGTCCCATGCTCTTCTTTTCTAGTCATGCCAGACTCCATACCCCCCAGCCCACATTCAGTATTTGTAGCTTCTGGAAACCACTAGAGTTAAGATCATGAAAGCAGAACAAGTCTGACGAGTTTATCCATTATGTAGATTCTCTGCTGACCTCATTCATTTATGGAGCCTATATTTACTGAGCACCTTCTATGTGATGTACGCAAACATCAAGGAAGTAAACAAGATCACATCTCAAGCCCAGCCCGAAGAGTAGGCTTTTCAAAAAGTTATATCAACTAAGCCAGGCTTCATACTGAGGCGGCTTTTGCAAGTCACTCCTACTACCAGCCCAAGCCCATAATCATCAACATTACAAGGAAATTGATGAAATCTGGTCATTTGTCCTCAGGCATATTCAATAAGGTTAAACATTCCTGAGAGGTCACGTAAGAGGGGCCAGAAAAGTCTTATGGACTGAGTCTCAGACATTCCTTTACACTCTCTGCCAGAAATGCTGAAGAGAAGTGCAGGGATGGAAATGAGAAGGCAGTAGGGTGAAGCCTGAATGTGAGGTCAAGAAGCTTGACTCTCATCCAGAGGAGAGAGGGAAATGGTTTCTAGAGGTGAGTGTGGAATACAGAGACTGTTTTGAGGATTTTTTTTAAGATAGAAGAGGCTTGAGCATATTTATAGGATAAAGAAAAAAAACCAATAAAGAGAGAAAGGTTGGAAATGAAAAGAGAGGCAGAAAATAACAAGGTCTGAGGGGAGAATTGTGGGATACATCATGAGCAGCTTTGGTGGGATTCACCTGTTCCTCAGGAAAGGCGGGGAGCCTGGGTAAAAGTAGACATTTCTCAGAAAGTAAAAGGCAAGGTCACCTGATATGATAGGGGCAGATTTGAAGCTGGGGACTTTGGGGACATGATGAAGTGACCCTTCAGGACACTAGAGCTTTGGGAATGCCAGGACTAGGTCTTACCTTTGTAGAGATGCCAACCTTCACCATAGGGGTAGGCTGGCCAGGGAAGGAGGTGAAATCATGCCAGGTAGCAGCCTGGAAATAAGAAAAGGAGGGAATTGGAAATCCATCACATTAGGAAGGATGGAAGAAGGGTCACAGACCATTGAGCCAGCTTAAGATTTCAGTTGCTTAAAAGAAGTAAAAACCCAAGGTCTGATCTTGGAATTATGAGCCTGAGGTAGAAGGATAAATATTGTTTTAAGTATTAAGGCTGAAGCAAGAAGGTCAAAATGTTTTGTCTCATGAAGTGCTACGTTGATAAGGATTCTAGGGGTTCACCTAGGCTTAATAGAAAAGGGTACCATAGACAATAAGTAATAGCTGCCCTGAAGGAATAAAAGTAGAAACCTATGACAAATTTTTGCCACCTTTTGCCTAGGCTGTCTACATAGATGTTAAAGTCACCTATGGCTTTAGAGAGAAGAGCAAATAAGTTAAGGCAGGAATCAAAGTCCTAAATGAAAAGAGGTAGTAAAGGGTAGCCACCCATTTGCATGAACCTAAAAAGGGAGGGATTGTTTTCCATGATAGTTTAAGAGTAATGATCTGGAAACAGCACTGAAGAATGAACAGAACACTGACAAGCTATCAGAAGATACGCAGTCCAGCTAGAAGAAGGGTGATGGTGGCTTTAGGGTGAAATCAGATTTCTATCAAGGACATTGATATCCCCCCCAAAAAGCATTCTAACCAAACCATGGAACTGTCCTCTATAACATGCCGTCTTTGGGCTCACCATGGAGAAAACCTGGTTTGGTTTTGGTGCATAAATCAATGAGGTATATCAGAGCACTGACTTTGATCTCATATGGGTAAAGTGGGTAAAAATCATCTGAAACCTCACCTCAAAATGACACTCTCAGATTCAAAACCTTCCATTGAAAGCCCATATTCCTTAGCCTGGTTTCAATTTGGTTTTTCATTTTCTCCTACCACACCCCCCCACCCCCAACTAACTTTCTACCCTAAACAGACTGATACATTCACAGCCAACACTTATTCCCACTTTCTCATGCTCATTCCTCCTTCCAGCATCGTCCCCAGCTAAGGCACCCTTTGTTTCTTTCAGGCTGTTAGAATCTTTCATCTCTTTCCCAGCCCAATCCATTACCTGCTCATTTCACGAATTCTTCCTTTGATAACAGAGAATTATGACTTCATCCTCCTCTGTAATCACTTGCACCCATTTGTAGTTTCTGGAGTGATTTTTTCTTTAAATCACCAATAACCCTATTAGATCCTTGCATACAAGAACACTTCATGTCTCCTACTTCTTTTCATCCCCTACAATACCTGACATATACTAACTACTCAGTGAATACCTGATGGATAGATGAGTGAACGAATTACAGAAAAATTCCTGCATTACTCCCATCCTATAACTTTTACCTTCTTAGGGAGTGGGGTTGGGGGGCTCTGAGTGACAGAGTCTAGGACCAGACAAGGACTGCAGCATGATGCCAGTAAGAAGATGGGGACAGGGTGCCTGGGTGGCTCAGTGGGTTAAGCGGCTGCCTTCGGCTCAGGTCATGATCCCAGGGTCCTGGGATCGAGCCCCGCGTCGGGTTCCATGCTCGGCGGGAGGCCTGCTTCTCCCTCTCCCACTCCCCCTACTTGTGTTCCCTCTCTCCTCTCTCTCTCTCTGTCAAATAAATAAATAAAATCTTAAAAAAAAAAAAAAAGAAGATGGGGACAGAAATCCAACTTTAATCCAGACACCTGCAGAGAGGTTGGCAGTGGGAAGGTGGGAGCTACCACCACCTGAAGGACAGAGGGAGGAGGGGCACACCCTCTCCCTCAAGGCATGAAGGGTATCTCTGCCGTCACTCACCAGAGGGCGTGCGGCACTTCTGGCAAGCTCCCATTATCCCATCACTCTCTCAGATGGTGGGCAGTGGAATCGATATTCCCAAGGCTTTAAAAAGCTCCCAAATGTTGTGCTGCCATTCATTCAACAACAGGGGGAGAAATAAGGGAGGAAAAAACTGATGTTGGCTTCTTATTTTGCTTATGTTGTTAAAAGCCGCTCCGATGCTGCGGTTCTGGAATAGGTCCCCTCTTTCTTTGAAAGCATGCTGTGTGATAGACTGTCATTTGTCCCCTGCCTCCAGAAGAGCCAGCTGGCAGCTAAGTGCTAAAGCCAGTGACTTGCATGTGTTTTTCTGACATTTAACAAATGGGAACAGCTTGCAAATCTGCATTAACTCACTCTGTCTCACAAATAATCAGGGCCTACGCAGTGTAGACGCTGGGAACATTAGCTCCGACACAAAAGAGTGAGAGGCTGGGGGGTGGGGGGGGGCGACAGAAAACAAGTCAGCAAATAACGGATGTTTTAACGAAGAGATGAATGGAACATTCTGGTTCAGAGGAAAGAGTTTTGAAGTCATTTTTGTTTTTCAACAAGCCACTGCTAATGGTGCTAAATCCGTCTGTCAAGGCCCAGCTTTGCAGCTTGAAGTCATCTTCCCTGCACCTCACAAATGCTGATCTGTTGGTTGCTTCCATCTTGCAAATACCATTTCAGATTCCTTATGCTTCAGAGCCAAGGATCTCTCAAAAGAGCTGTGTTTGATCACAAGCAGACTTTTGCAAAGCCACACCACACAGTGAGATTGCCATCCCTACTCTGTTGTTGAATGAAGAAAGAAAAGGTATCACAGTTAAAAGGTTGCACATAGACACACATTTGCAGGGAAGTTGTCCTATGCATGTGTAAGTATCTGTTGTATAACTTTCTCATACAAACATAACCCCATAAATTGGGGTACAGGTCCAGCTCATGTGAGCACTATGGATTTAGGATAGATTCAGGAGCTTTTCTCATTAAGGGTGGTTTGGTGTTTGGGGATAGTTACTATCCATCCCTAAATGTTTCATTACATTTAGAAGATAGCTGTGTTTGTGATGTTCCAACTTCTAGCCCCAAATATCCCAAGAAAATAAGTCCCTAAGCATGAATAAAGAAAGAAATAGAAGCACCAGGGAGTGTATTTGGCACAGGGCTTGGAAAATCTGTCCTCTGGGAGAGACGAAATAAATTTGTACTTTCCTTAAACTCTCAGGAGGGATCATGGTAGAGCAGTGTAATCCCTATCCTCCTACTGGGGATTGTGAAACACTGAGATAGACCCTCAGACCCTCCAAGAAAGCCATGAAGAACACTTGGGATCTTATAATTAGGTCACTGGACCACAGGACTAAGACATTTGCACAAAAAGGAAGGCTATAAAGGTCCCCCACCACAGGCATGAATGCCCAGGAAGGCAGCCACATGGCCCAAGGGAAGATGTTATAGAGCGTGGCCCTGCCTGGGCCCCAGTCATGGTCAGAATTCTTAAAGTGACATCTCTCTTAGCTACCCCAGGACACAAGGAGAGGTTCCCAATGAGGACTCCTTTCTTCCCACATGCCTTGAGAGGAAGCAATAACCCTGAAGATCAAAACCAACTTTCAGGGGTCAGAAGAGCTGGAATTAGAGCCCTCATTGACCACTGCTGGATGAAAGAACTGTCACACTGAGAATGATCTACAGCCCTGTTGCTGAAGCTGAGATATTTTGGCAAGAGCTCCAGCTCAGCAAGGAAGTAGAGGAGAAAACCAATACTGATTTGAGGTTCAGAAAATTGAGTCCAGGTAGTCAGGATGAAAGGCCCTGCAGCCTTGAGACTCTGGCCTGTTCTACCACCTTAATTGAGTTCCTAATGATGCTAGGAAGAAAGGCAAGTGGAAAATATAGCCAATTCCTCTAGCGCAGGGTATCACACATGTAGCCACCATGGGGCTGGACACTACCCAGAGGTCTCTCGACATAACCCATGAATCCTGATTTATCCCATTGCAGGGGTCTGGGGAAACCAAAAATTACAGCAATTTTTATACATAAAAGATTAGCAAATTACTTGTCTGAAACATGAGACAGCTAGAGAATGTATCTCTATACCTGGTCAGGCAGAGATCATTAAAACAGAGCATATTTTAAAAACTTTATATCCCAAATAAATAATCCTGGATCCAAATCCTTTATATTCCCTGCCCTTACTTTAGTTCCAAACCTTGTTGGCTTTTGATGGCTTTTAAATAATATTCACACATACCTCTTCATTCTAGTAACTCTATGCTAGACTAAGCCTCCATCATTTTACCTTCTCTACTCCGAGAGCTTCTAAACTCATCTCCCCCAATTGCGCTTTTGATTCTGACAATTCAACAGGCCAGTGGTTTCTTCAAAACATAGGCTTGTCCTGTGAATGCCCTGCTTGAAACCCTTTTTTTCACAATTCTCAAAATGTGCTCCATTAAAAACACAAAAGAATGTTCTGGTACATTTTATAATTTTTTTAGAAGATTTTATTTATTTTTCTGAGAGAGAGAGTGAGCAAGAGAGAGCAAGAGAGCACAAGTTGGGGGCATCCCAACTTGCACAAGGGGCAGAGAGAAAGGGAGAACGGGGCTCCATCCCATCCTAGGACCCCAGGATCATGACCTGAGCCAAAGGCAGACGCTTAACCAACTGAGCCACCCAGGCACACAACATTATGTTAATTTTTGAGGGAAGCAGCAATACTCCACATCAGACACTGCAATTTCAACATTAAATCACACATTTATTTCAATGACATCACATTTTTGTGATGCTGTTTTCAGTGATTGCTGTGATAAAAAAGGCAATACTACATGGAAATAAATGTGGAAGAGGAAATAAGGGTGGAGGTGTCCAATCTGATTCCAAAGTTTGAGAAGTTGTATAGTGCCCAATAGGCAAACATGTCTAATTAATAAGTCAGGACATAAAAAAAAAAAAAAGTCAGGACATAGATTGCTGCCCTTGGTCTGGGGTTCTGTTGTTAAGGAACTAGCAATGCTTAGTGCATCACATTATAGTTTCTTTTAGTTAGCAGTCACTGTATACAACCAATTCTTTATCCATCTCATTGGGCTTCTAGCCCGGTTCTAGCCTGGTTTCTTGCTTGTACCTATACCAAGAATGAAGCCTTGCTATAGACTCCCGAGTGGCCAACTGGGGTCCTGAGTGTCTCTACTCCACTCTGCCTAGCCCTTTCTCCCAGGACTAGCCCCTGTGTCTAGTATCCCTTGAACTAACTTGGACAGTCTCTTTGAACGACAGCCCTGAACCAGAAACTGCAATCTGCTGCCACTAAGAAGCCCTTACTTTCCACCATACCTCCATCTTTCAACAACAATAAAAATTACTGAGCACTACTGTGTACCAGTCACTGATGATACTGTAATATTCACACAAACAAAATTTAATATGCACAGTAGGGGAGGCAGGTAATAAATACACAAAGAAGTAATGTCATTTTTCATCTAGTATTAAATGATCTTGTTTGTGTACTGACATCAGCTTGAATTGAACTATTTTCTATTTCTGGATCCCCCCCATAAAGATAGGGCCAATGCAGCTACCATAGTCAACGTGCCCTCCAAAACTGGACCAGTCTCCTTCATTTCTTTCTGGTAGGAGCCCCCAACATTCTACAAACTTTAGTTCAAACTATTTAGAACACTCTCATAATGGTTAATTTAATGTGTCAACTTGGCTGAGCCACAGGATGCCCAGACATTTGGTCAAACATTATTCTATTTCTATGAGGGTGTTTTTGGATGAGATTTACTTTTAAATAAGTGAACTTCAAGTAAAGCAGATTGCCATCCGTGATATGAATGGGCTTCATCCATCAGTTGAATGCCTGAATAGAACAAAAAGACCAGCCTCCCTTGAGTAAGAAAGAATTCTCCAGCAGACTGCCTTTGAACTTCATCTGCAACATTGGCTCTTCCTGGTTCTACAGCAGATGGCCTTCAGACTCGAACTGGAACACTGTCTCTCCTGGGTCTCCAACTTGCTGGCCCACCTTGCAAATCTTGGGGCTTGCCAACCTCCATAACTGCATGAGCCAATTCCTTATATTAAATCTCTTCATACATACTCACGTACACGTACACACACACACACACACACACACACACACATCCCACTGGTTCTATTTCTCTATAGAATGCTGGCTAACACAACTCCCTATGACTACTTGGAAATTAAAAGTAACTTCTTCCCTCAAACAAACAAAAACAAAACAAAACCTAAGATATCTCCAGCAGGGACCAAGGTCAAAAGGTATGTACTAATCCAATAAACACTTAATGATTGATTGACTCACTAACCAGAGAAAGCAACAATGATACTAATCACTGGATTTAGGATTATAAAATGCATACAAAGACAAAAGATCAAGACATTTCACAAAGCACTTGAAGCAAGAACTATTGACCAGAGAACCAACTAGGGAGACAGGTCACATGTGTTATGTAATTATAAGGATAAGAAATTGGGGAGGAGGGGATGGTAAGAAGTTTGTTTTATTCTCAAAATCAATGTGTCAAAAGTGGCAGAAGCAGAAGGAGACTTGGATCCTTATTACTTGAATCAGTAATGTCAAGTGTAAAATGAAGACAATAATAGCACCTACCTCACAAAGTTGTCTTGAGGATTAAATGAGATAAAAGAAGAGCATTCAGACAGTGCCTGACTATACACGCTAAGTGCTCAGAAACTGTTGACTGCTTTCATTATTATTTGTCTGTCCTATTATTTGTCTGTCTGTCCTATCTTGAAATGTAAAACCAGATAAGTGCCTAGAAATGTGAAGAAATAGAATAGGGATAAAAAATGAACAGGTTAATATAATATTATCATGAGGAATATTAATTCATTAAATATCTCAAGCCCCACCCCTCCACATCAGACCCCTCAGCTCATGGCTATCTGGAATATCAGCTTACAGGTAAACAAACTAATCCAGTTCCATAAACAAACACATAAGTGACCTAAAAGACTTTCAAGTACTTTGTTGTGGAAATTCAGGGAGAAGAAAGAAATTGCTTCCCTATAGGAAAATAAGGAAATCAAGTGGCATGGAGCCTAGTTTTGGAGGACATCACTTGTGCCTGTGGAAGGAAGAAAAACAGTATAAGCAAAGGCATGGAGATGGAGCATCTTTACCACCAGTAAATAGTCCAGATTTTAGAGGCAAGGGAGGAGGGAGGCAGAGTAGTGACAGGTAAATGAAATGACTTTCCCAAGGCCATACCATACTTGATTCTAAAACCCTGTACCTGATTCTAAAACCTTGCCTTCCACTACTCAACTCAGCAAATTTAAAAAAAATTAGTTTCAGCCAGTATCATAAAGAAAGTAGTATTCATCTTCAGTTCCCCAGAACCTAAACACAACATCTAACATACAGTAAGCAGATACTTGAAAATGTGTTAAGAAAGGGGCAATGAAATAGCATAACATGGAATGCCAGCTTGTTATAGGTAAAGAAATAGTTTATTTAATGAAATTTAACAAAATTTATTGAAATACCTCCTGAATATCAAGAATTATGGCTCATGGAAAAATCTCTCAAGAGGAGTTCTGTCCCTCTATTTGTATTACTGTGCAGCAACCTGGAAAAATCCCATTGACAAAATGTATATATATTTATATATTAACATAATATATACATATATTTATCCTCTGGGAGGTCCCATCTCTGCTTCTATTACCGTCTAATTACAAACCAAATTATTCTACCAAATCCTTCCTAGTAATCTACAGGCAAATTCTAATCTCAATTTGGAAAGCCTTTTATAGAGTATTTGACACTAAATCACCATGTCTATGCTCACCCTGAACTAAATTCATGAAGTGGCTTCTGGTTGGCATTTGAGTCAGGCTGCCGAGTCTAAAGTATACTGGGTTTATTTGACAGCCTCTACTATGAGGAGTCAGGACATGCCACCATGACAGTCCTGAATAAACTCCCACCCCTCAAGGCTTTCTTGAACATTCCTTGACTTCTCACAGGCTTATCCAACGGAACAATCTTACCTAGCCAACAGTAAATTTGTATCAAGCCATGTATATATGTATGTATGTACATATGTATAGATGTATTATTTATTTTGATGGCTCCTTCCTGGTATCCAAACGACCATTTTTATTGCTGGCAAGATCATTTCTTCCTTCCTGAATTTTTTTTTTCTGTGCTTCTTTCACTTTTAACTAGTGATCAGGCTAGAAGAATAACCTTTTGGTTTACTCTTATCATTTTGCCAAAAGTTTGTTTTTGTTTTATTTTGTTTTTGTGGTGGTTTCCCTGGCTCTCCGAAATATATACAATATGTCTTCACTCATTTTTGTGATTTTCATGCATTTATTCAGCTAATATATTTATGGAGCTGCTACTATGTGCCAGGCACTGTGCTAGAAGCCAGTAAGATTATAGGCATTCCATGTAAACAAATAATCAACACAAAGGCAAACAGAGTTTAGAAACCTGCAAGCCTCAGCTGGGGGTAGTCTAAACCAGGGGGCTGAGGTTCTGAATTTGAATTTGACTTTAAAAATCTCTGTATATTTTTATTTTTCATATAAAAAATTAGGGAACAGGACTGAATGAATAATGTTTCTTCCAGCTCTAAAATTATAAATTTAGAAATCTATTCAAGATCCCCTGAAACTGTCCATGTTCCATTTTACAGAAAAATACCTTACTTGTGATTTACCTCATCTCATTTCATATTTCTTCAGGAGGTTTCTCATATTGGTGATCAATGTCTTCTCTATTATTACCCTAGTCTACTTTTCTAATAAGATCTCCCAAATTTACCTATTATATCTACCTTAATTTCCAGGCCAATTTGACCTTCACTGTGTCCTAAAATCATCCCACATTCACCTAACCAAATGTCTTTGCTATCACTGCTCTTTCAATCTGAAGTGGCTTTTCCATCATCTCCATCAAAAGGCCATCCTTTTTTGTGTGCCTCAATGAAAATGTCCATAAAATTTTCCCTGCTTGCTTCAGTTAACAATGATTGTTTTTTACATTGACCTCCCCAGCATTTTCTATCTCCCTTATTAAACTTATCATGTCATGTGTTCATTTCTTACTGCCTACTTTCTATGCCTGAATGTATAACACTACTTTGTCAACATTCCTCATCCCCCCAGCCTCTGTGTCCTCTGATAGTGTCTTTCTTGGTGAATGATAGCCTGCGAGCAGCGAAGTTCTGATAAAGGTTAACCATCTGGTTCTCTAGGGAAAAAAATTAATTAAATGTCAATGAGTAAGGTGAAACTAAAACAATGAAGATGTTGGAACTTCACTCATTGGTCAATGACATGAGAGACTTTTTTGCTCAATAATAATTTTGAATACTAGAAGAACATTTCCTCAAATTTTATCATATTCACAATGTAGCTACTATGGAGACAACACACTTTTAGGTTTAATCTGCATTATTAGCATCTCCTCCATCACTTTTGGGGTCCAGACAATCAAAAATCAATCAATCAATCAATCAATCAAGCCCTGATTTGTAGTGTCTACTGATTTCCATGGTGAAAATACACCCACCATGGTTAATTTTAAGCTGCTAATATGATGTCATTAAACACAGAGCTCATCTTTCTGGACCCTACTCAAGTATCATCTATTCTGAGAGAATCTCCTGTCCCCATCCCAACTTTCCAAGCTACCTCCTGTGTATTTCCATAGCACGGGACTTGGAACAGACCCCTTATCTTGGGTTTGAATTTCAAAGCTTTAAATAACATTCCCTAACTTTATAAAGGTTTGTTTTCCACCCAGAAAAAAAGAAGTTAACATGAAAGAAAGAAAGAGAGAGAGAGGAAAGACAGAAAAACAAGAAAAGAAAAGAAAGAAAAAGACAAGACTGCAAAGAGAAGAATGGTATGTTGATGTATATGGTTCCTCCACCAGCTCTTGGCTCTGTTCTGCTGATATAATAAGGCACTCTCTCACTGCCATAGGTGACAGGAAAGGCCACTGTGCCCTTTGGCAGATGCTCTCAGAATTTTGACATGGAAGCTTCTCCATCTTTGAGAACTTTTTTCATATTCCTGTCTTTTCAATTGGGTATATTACAATAAGTAATTACCTGAAACATGGAACCTTGGGTCAAGTTGTATCCCCCATCTGAAAGCAGCAGAGAGTGGAGGTGTTTTCGCCTAATCAGTCACCCTCCCTACCTATATTCGAAAGGTGGCCCTCTGCCTTGGTAAATGGTTCCTTCATGTTATGGATGATTTTTCTCTGGGTTATCACATCAGCCCTCAACTTACTCTTAACATTTTTGCTAATGCCCTCCTCTGTCATAATCTTCAGCAGCTTACAGTAAATAGGGCAACTTATGCTTTATGATACATTGATCTGACTAATACAAATAACCTCCTACTTTATCATTTTCACTCACAGCAATTCATTCTCATAGACAATGTTTCCAGTACTATCCGAGATGATGCTGTAGGTAGTAAAAAGTATGTACCCATGGTGGTGGGGGTGCATGAAGTAAGAACAGTAACACAGTAACATAGTATCCCATGATCTGGGTCTGTCTTTCCCACCAAACAGAGAACTCAAGAATGTTAAGTCAAAGTTTCCTGGTTTCTGAATGTCATAAACCCATGGAAAATGCCATCATAAAATCTCTGATTTAGAACCCCTGTCAAAAAAAAAGACTGTAAAACCCCTCCTACCTCTCACTCCCACAACCTTCCCTCTCTCTTCACTGGTTATTTCACAGGTCCTATGCATAGCTAGCAAACAATGGCTGCAGGACTACGATTCTTAGGGAGACAGCAAAATACACAAGTCTAAAATGATACAATGTTAAAAACCATTCTTAGTCACCTAACTGAATCAACATCCTGGCCCAGACAAAATCAGTGAACCCCCATCTCCCTGTATAGGAATGGCCATTTACACACTGCTTGCTTAAGAATTTCAGCACTAGGGCTAGACTATGAGTGCCACTGTTCCTGGAAGATCCATTTATTCCTCATACAATGAAGGTGTAGGCAGCAACAGGAGTCCATATTGTTAAACCGTAATACCCTTTGGAATTCTCTCTGGATGGCACAATAATTGTACACATGAAAGGAAGAGATGGTTTTATTTGGTCATCACTGACCTGCATCTCACAAAGAGCCAACTGATTCTTGCTTCCAGCACACCTATGAAACACTCAACAGCCATTTATAAGGCAACCCAAATGACTCCCATCTTTCACTGCTATGCAAAATGACCCTTCTGTGTTTTAGCACTTATCAGCCCATCTCAGAATCTTCTGGAGGAATGAAAAAGAAGCACATTTATAAGACAGGAAATGAAAAAATAAGACAGTATCTTTCCCTAAGTACATGTACTTCTGAAGTGCTTCATGTTGTTCTGAAAGATCCAGAAAAAACATTGAAGATATTTAAGAAAATGGAGAGTTCCTCTATAATATCAAATTACAAAGATCCAAAGGAAGTGTAAGAACTGACATAGAGAGTGCCTGGGTGGCTCAGTCGATTTAAGTGTCTGCCTTTGGCTCAGGTCATGATCCTGGAGTCCCAGGATCGAGCCCTGCATCGGACTCCCAGGGGCTCCCTACTCAGGAACTTCTCCCTCTGACGCTCCCCCCTCTCATTCTCTCTCTCTCAAAATAAATAAATAAAATTAAAAAAAAAAAGAACTGACAAGATAGAGTTGAAATCAGTTGTGGTTTTAATTACATGTTATATTAGTTTTATCTATTACAGCTTACCTATAGTTTCATGTGTGTTAAGTTATTGCTTTTCACAACCTATACTAAAGACATTATTCATCTCTATTTCTCAGAGGAGGAAGTGAAGTCAGAGGAGCTGTGCGTTTCTCATATTTATCCAGATAAATGTTAGTGGAGCCAAAATTAGAGGGCTTTCTAATCTTTAACCCAATGTGCTTCCATTGCACTGCAACTCCTTTCTCATGAAAGGTTTGGAAGGGTGGAAAAGAGAGGGTTTATGACCTTGCAGAGTAACAGAATTGGGTAAGGCAGAGTGGAGAGACATTTAAAAATTGAAAGAAGCAATTTTAAGATGAATGAAGTAGTTATTAAGGCTGTTTAGCAAACCCATCATACAGACGAATTCTGCAATCAGAATACCTGAATTAGAATTCCAGCTCTTTTACTTTTACTCTGTGTTCTAAGGCAAATAACCTTCCAAAAAGTCTCAATGTGATCGTCTGTAAAATGGGGGTTATCAGAGTATCATCCCTCTCAAGGTTGCTATAAGAATAAAACAAGACAATGTCTGTGAAGCACATAGAATAGGAAAACATAATAAATAATACATTTTCACAATTGTCATTGGTATCTCACAAGTTGTAACACCAGCTAGAAATTTAAAAATAGCTCAAAAGTGGTTGATATGAATTCATAGATAATAGATCTAAAGGTGTTCTTGAAAAGAATCAGAGTATTTGGAAAATGTTCCTAACTCCTTAACTCCAAGAAGAGCCGGAGGCTCCCACAACCTCTTCTTTTATGCTTGCTAGAATAAATTTTAGGTGGATGGAACACAGAGCTTAATGTATGTATTTATAGAAAATTTTGTGTCTTGGTTAATACATCCTTAAGACTATTGACTTCTGGAGGGCAAGGACTGAGTCTTCCTTAGATCATCTAAAACCCTCCCAAAGACCAATACACTGCTCTGCACTCAATGAAATAATTTTAATCCCTTATTTATTGATGGAAAAAAATAAGGTATTTGGAGAGATTTGCCAACAGCAATTGATCGTGAAGAACAGCAATTAAACTTCATCAAGCAAAGTCAATGGCAGGCCAAAAGCAAGGAAATAAGCACTAAGAAAATGGGGAACTGAGGCAGCAATTACCTGGTATAGAAAATACCCATGGAAGAGCATTTATTCTGTAATTTTACATTAAGCATCACATTTGATGCTCTAGATAGCCCTGAAAGGTAGGGTAATATTTTTATATATGATAACTCTGAGACTCAGAGAGAGAAAATGGCTTAGAGGTACACAGTTAATATATTAATATAAAAAGATAAAGCCAAAGCCTTGAATATTTTTTTAAAGGGCAAAATGTGTGGGGGAAATGATCCTGTTTCAAATATTGTGTTTATTTTTTTTAAAGATTTTATTTATTTAATTGTCGGAGAGAGAGAGAGAGAAAGGGCACAAGCAGGGGGAGCGGCAGGCAGAGGGAGAAGCAGGCTCCCCATTGAGCAGGGAGCCCGATGCAGGACTCAATCCCAGGACCCTGGGATTATGACCTGAGCCAAAGGCAGACCCTTAACCGACTGAGCCACCCAGGCTTCCCTCAAATATCTGTGTTTAAAGGCATCTATGTTGACAATGATTTTCTGGCACTTCTCTCTAACTATCAAGATAATAATATTTGTAGACTGCTGGTGAGTTTTGTTTTGGAATGGACCTATAGTTGCTAAGATATAACATATGATAATTTTGTGGCATTGCCCTGAAAACCTGACCACATAGCCTGAAATGTTGAAATACACGTATTCTCATCTAACACCACTTTAGTCCACTGTTAACCTGGGAGAAATCAGGTCACGTAGTAGATAATGCTGTGAAAGAGCCAGGCATCCCCAAGCACAGTAATCTGAGCAGTGATGAATCCTGCCTGGCTCCCTTGGGGGCCCTCCCATCTCCTTTGTCCCCACAAACCTCTCCCATCTCTGAGCAATGCACAATCTCAGTGCCATATCATGGAGTCTGGCACAGCAATGCTGTCTGAGGGTCCATGCTGTTCTGATCTGATCTGCCCAAAAGTCCTGAAAGCCCTTTAAATCAGGAGCAATTTCTTCTCCTTGTGCTTAGGCAAGAGCAGATGCTTGGCAAATATTTACTGATGAATGTATTGGGGCTGGAGAATTGTAATGCAACTTAATAACTGTTTGAGTGTAAACATGAAAGAATTCAAAAGAAATACAAATAAAGAAAAGTCATTTCTGACTGGAGGAATCACACTAGACATTACAACATAACATTCGAACTGGGCCCCGAATGATGAGTGGGTCACTACAAAATTAGGACAGTTAGATAAACAGAGGGCTGGATGGAAGTTTATTGGTGATGTGGTCCAGCAGTGCATTTGATACTGTAAAATCCCTCCATCATTTGAAAAGTGGACTCAAAAATTTTAATCACATAAAATGTCTAGGTTGATTATTATGAAGTTAATAAAGTGACAAGTGTGGCATTTCATTTGGTGGTATAATCTGGATCTATCCAGATCCCAGTTATGGTTTGGTGCCACCTGATGGTAGTTATCTATTCCAAATTAGTATTGATGAGGATCATTCAGGGCTTTGGGGCTGGCTGGGACTTCTAAGATTCCTGTAGCAATTACAGGAGTCATTTAATGAAACGACGCCTGTTCTGTAGGCCTGGTTAGAAGAGACTGGGTTAGGAGAACAGAGGCCTGCTTCCCTAGATCGGGTTGCCTGCTATTTCCCTACTTAAACTCCCTTCCCTGTTCACATCCCAATGAGCTTCTCCATTCCCTTCACCCCTAAGAGGATAAAAAATTTAGCCAGCTTCTCTAGAAGAAGACAATGGACAAAGAGGCCAATTGTCAAGTACATTATATTAGAATCCCTGTTAGCATAGGGCTCATTGTCACAGGATTTTACAATATTTGACTCCCTCTTATGGCCTATAAGAGATCAATCAACTTAAAGGTGTATACCTCAGTTGCAAAGCAACCAATGCCATCAGCAGATGCTTTTAATCGGTGGAAAGTTATGGCCCAGACACTACTCTCTTTTAGCATACATACATTAGTACTAGCTCTGTGATCATCCAGAAGGATGCTATGCCCATCAAATATTAGAAAATAAGTGGCACATATTTGCTAAGGTTTCCCTTTTACAGAGACTAAATTTCCAGAGTTCCCTCGGGAATTACTTGTCTTTAATTCTTCTTGTAATTCCTCTTGTATCCCAAAAGCCAAGGGAAGTGCCTAGAACACAGTAGGCACTCAGTAACGATGTACTGGATGAGTATGTGAATGAACAAATCGTTCCAAACACTTGCGTTATGAGGGGCATACCCTCATTTATCTCCTTTCTTCTTCAATTGTGGCACCCAAAATAGAGTGTAAAACTCCGGGGATTGTCCTGCAAGAACAGAAAACTAGAGTGATCACTACTCGCATTCTGGATGCTAAACATCCAGAAATGCAACCTAAGACTGACTTCTTTTTTTTGAACAATCCTGTTACTATTCATTCATATCAAGTTTATACTCAGCTAGGACCACCCTGAGATTTTTTTCACAGATCTATTGTTAAGCTACATCTCCCCCAACTGAGTTTTCAGATTGAAGTGCAAGACCTCACATTATTCCCTGTAAATTTTGTCTTACTGGATTTAGGCCATTACACCAGCATTTAAGACCTCTTTGAGCCTTGATTCTGACCTCTGACATATTAGATATTCAGCCTAGCTTTGTGCCACTTAAAAATTTTATCAGCATTCTCTCACTATCCTCACCCAGGTCTTCAATAAGTCACTGGACAAAGTCCTGGACAGAGCCCTGAGACTCGTTCCAAAAGATTCACCTCCAACTTAATGGTCATTTATCTCGTAGCTGCACTATTGCCTGAGGCCACATGGGAAGTCACAAGAAAGAGAAATAATATACCATCAGAGCTTGGACCTCCAGCTTATCATTTGTTCATGTCATCATTAGAATAACTAACATAAATATCATGAATCCCATTTTACAGATGTGAAAATGAAGGTTTAAAAAAATTAACTGAACCAAACTACGTAAGTTGAAGACAGCAAAGCCAACATTAGAATCTAGGTTTTTCTCAATTTGAAGCCCATTTTCTTTTCACTAAGTCTGTACTCCATACAAATCTAATTTTATAAGACAGAAAATTTTTTAAAACTTGGCAAAAGAGGAACCAACAGACACCACCTCAGTATAATCTTCTATTATATCCAGACATCTTTGGGCCTTTGGGCCTTTTTGCAGCCTCTTGAACATTTTAAATAGAAATAAATTCTGATCAGATAAAGGGCTAGTATCCAAAATCTGTAAAGAACTCATCAAACTCAACACCCAAAGAACAAAGAATCCAATCAAGAAATGGGCAGAAGACATGAACAGACATTTTTCCAAAGAAGACATCCAAATGGCCAACAGATACATGAAA
>NC_138381.1:28582813-28639369 GCF_054177405.1 Leptonychotes weddellii | reverse complement strand
GGTGATGGGTATTGAGGAGGGCACATTCTGTATGGAGCACTGGGTGTTATGCACAAACAATGAATCATGGAACACTACATCTAAAACTAATGATGTAATGTATGGGGATTAACATAAGAATAAATAAATAAATAAATAATTTAAAAAAGAAAGAAATTCTGGCTTTAAAAATGTTTTCTGGGAAATTAATCATCTTACACAGATACATGGAGTGGTTGGTAATAATCCTATTTGGCAAACATCTAGTGAAAATTGGGCCTTCATCTCCTTTCACCTATACCATGCTTCAGGATAGGAAAACACCTGCCTTTACCTTAGGTGGAAATCAAAACCAATCAATAGGGGCACCTGGGTGGCACAGTCAGTTGAGCATCGACTCTTTGTTTCAGCTCAGGTCCTGATCTCCAGGTCATGAGATCGAGCTACCTGTCGGGCTCACACTCAGCGTGCAGTCTGCTTGGGACACTCTTTCCCTCTCCCTTTGCCCCTCTCCCCTTCTCTCTCTCAAATAAATAAATAAACTTTTAAAACAAAACCAATCAGTAAATACTTTGCAAGTATATTTTTAGGTAAATATTTTTCTTATGAGTTTCTGAGTACACACAGAGAAAAGTAAGATATGGACTCTTTCCTCAAGAATGGGAAGATATAATACACAGGATTTGATTCCAACCTATCTATACAATTCAACACCTGCCGTTTTTTTAGTAATAACTACACCTTGTGTGGGGCTTGAACTCACAACCCCGAGATCAAGAATCCCATGCTCTTCCAACTGAGCCAGCTAGGCGCCCCTACAATTCAACACCCTTTTATTAATGGTCTACCACAGGTGAGACAGGATTGAATATAGAGGTATAAGTAAGAGATAGCTCCTACAGGCAGATTGCCTCCACTCTAGTAAAGTGCGTTAGTGAAGAAAATACACAGGATAAAGTATAACAGTATATTAGTGCCCCAACAGATACAGGCAAAATGTTCCATGGACTCAAGGAATAATGAGAGACCTTCTAGGATCTAACATGATGCCTGGCTCTTTGTTGGTACTCATAGCAAAAGGGAAGTTTCACAATTATAGAAATACTAGTTAAGAGTAGGAAATTCTTGGGGTGCCTGGGTGGCTCAGTCATTAAGCATCAGCCTTCAGCTCAGGTCATGATCCCAGGGTCCTGGGATCGAGCCCCGCATCAGGCTCCCTGCTCAGCGGGAAGCCTGCTTCTCCCTCTCCCACTCCCCCTGCTTGTGTTCCCTCTCTTGCTGTCTCTCTCTGTCAAATAAATAAATAAAATCTTTAAAAAAAAAAAGAGTAGGAAATTCTTTTGCCCTGCAAAAGAAAGGAAAAATTACAGTGGGAAAATGAATCTTGATTTTGATCTTGAGAAACTGGTAAGATTTAGCTGTACTGTGAGTCTATTCCAAAACTCTTCATCTACACTGTCCAATATGATGGCCAGTGGCAATGAAGCACTTAAGATGTGGCTAGCCAAAACTGAGATGTACCATAAGTGTAAAATGTGTACCAGATTTAGATGACTTAATACAAAGAAAATAATTTAAAATATCCCATTAACAATTTTTATACCAGTTACATATTGAAATGATATTTTGGATACATTGGGTTAAATAGGATATATTATTAAACTAATTTCTACTGTTGATCTTTTTAAGGTGGCTCCTAGAAAATTTAAAATCTCATATGTGGCTTGCACTCTGTTTCTGTCAGACAGCACCAGTGTTGAGAATGTCTGGCATAAAGAAGGTGCTCACTACCTGTGGGTTGAACCAGACCAGGAGATAGGAAAGCTATTCCAAGACATGCAAACAGCAAAAATAGTGGCACAGATTCCGAAAACTAAGGCATGTCCAAGGTACAGGGGGAAAAAAAGATGGTGTGATGGTACTTTGGAAAAAAGACAGGCTATGAATGCACCATTTTTTGTTTTTATGTTTACATAAGAGATCACCTAACTCCTTTCTTTATCTACTCTGTGGGGCTCATTAATTGGGGGAAATAACCACCATAAATGATAACAAAATAATTTATTTTAAAGCAAGTATTTACATGCAGTTTAGTATATCAAGAGAATGGAGAGTCCTGTTTCTTCATGAATATGCTTTGTGACATTGGCTAGATGACTCCATTAATCTCTTAGTTCTTCCCTTCTACAAAATAAGGGAATTGGACTGAGGTCCCTGCGTTTCTACTGTGGAGGGGTGGGGTAAAGGGAATAGCCTATGGGATCAAAGCAATAGGTTGCATTCTAGTTCCTGCTGATGTGTGCATTTCCCTCCTCTAATCTTATTGCTATTAGGCTTAAACTGCCTCAGAACCTCAACAAATCTTTCTTGCATTCTACTTTTGGCCCTTGTTAGGAGAAAACATAAAAGACAAATGTTGGTCAGCTCAGCACACTGCCAGTCATCACAGTATTTTTTTTAAGCCCAAGAGTTGATGAAAAATACATTCATTCTAAGTTCACCTGTGAAAATGTGGTAAATTGTTACAAATATTATTTGTACTGTCCTAAATAATACCTCTTGCGGGGATAGCTAAATACTTGGGCTTTAGGTCATAAAATGATCATGAGTCAAGATGACCAAAATTTGAATTACAGTTATATTTTCTTCTACAGTTATACTTTCTTCTAAAGATATTGCTTGTTGTCTCTCTTAGAATCAGAAGGCAAACTGAGCTAGAGATATAAAATAATTTAATTAGGGGCATCTGGGTGGCTCAGTTGTTAAGCGTCTGCCTTCGGCTCAGGTCATGATCCCAGGGTCCTGGGATCGAGCCCCGCATCGGGCTCCCTGCTCAGTGGGAAGCCTGCCTCTCCCTCTCCCACTCCCCCTGCTTGTGTTCCCTCTCTCGCTGTGTCTCTCTGTCAAATAAATAAATAAAATCTAAAATAATAATAATAATAATAATAATTTAATTAATGAAATTCCTAGTAGCAACATATATGCTATACTAGAAGACTTAGTTGGACTGGTTGGGGGGAATATATTAGTCAAGATTCTCATGGTAGGGGCACCTGGGTGGCTCAGTCATTAAGCGGCTGCCTTTGGCTCAGGTCATGATCCCAGGGTCCTGGGATCAAGCCCCACATAGGTCTCCCTGCTCAGCAGGAAGCCTGCTTCTCCCTCTCCCACTCCCCCTGCTTGTGTTCCTTCTCTCGCTTTGTCTCTCTCTGTCAAATCAATAAATAAAATCTTTAAAAAAAAAAAAAAAGATTCTCATGGTAACCAGGACAGACACCCATCTCAAATAGTTTAAGCTAAAAAGGGACTGCATTGGGCCATTAACTGGGAGGATCTTAGATACAGCTATTTTATCATCTCTCCCTTTGCTCAGCTCACACTTCTGCTTTTCTCTGCACATCAGCCTCATTCTCTGTGACTTCAGACAGTCTTGCTCCATGTATTGAGGAAAGGAGGAAATAAGGCCACCAAAAGTTCCAGTTGCATCATCTCAGCTTTCCTATTCAAGACACAGAGACAGCATTTTTTGTATATACAAAATCCCAAGGAAGAAGTCTGCTTGGCCGGTTTTGGATCACAAGCCAGGTGTATATCAGATACTATGATTAATGAGGCCTGATAACATGCTTAACCAGAAGACTGAGATACTGTGTTTGGCAGATTCAAAAGTACCACATGGTGAGTTGCGCAAAGGAAGGGACATATTTATACTAGAAGAAAGGGGAAAGGTATGCTCAGCAGATTAAAAAAAAAAAAAAGTCCAGCACAAGAAGACATTAGCCCTGCATATGACCACTTCCTTTGGATGATAAAAACCCACTTCACTCTACTTAGGGACTTTCTGGTCATCTCTTTGTTTGCCCCTGGCAATAGTAGCAGGCATCACCCAAATCCTCAAACTTTCTTCTGACAGTGATTAATGCCTACAGATTCAGGGCACCATGAAAACAAGAATGAGTAACAGAGCAGCAAGCAAACAAGCCTCTGTTCTTGGGCCAGTTCATCATGCCTGACAGTGCCTGCCATCACTGGGGCTGTCTTACTCGGAACTTTGTCAGCTCTGGAACCTGAATGCCTTTTGGACCTGTGACTTTTTGCCTTAACCCTCCATGAGCTCTATCTCTTTCCTTCATGGAGTTTTGGCACCTTTCCCATTCTCTCAACTCAGCCAGCCTCCAAGGGCCTTTGCTGTCTCTACCTCCACATGATCCTTGAGCTTCTCATGCATAATTTTCTTTGTATTTGCTTTTTCATGTTCCTATATGTGTCCCTCCCCAAATTACAATTCTGGCACTTCACCAATAATTCAGCCCCTATTTATTTCCTAATCAAATTGAGCATATTTGGTGCTGTCAAAACCAGGAAGCTAACTAAGCTCCCAGTCATGCATTCATGCATGTGGCCAAGGATAGTTTGTAAAAAACACCCGAAGTAATAAGCCTTAATGGTGGCTTCACAAACAAGGAGGTATCTCTGACATCGCTTGCCAAAACTTGCATTTCTACCATTAGAATCTGATTCCATTGCTTTATCAAATTCTTGTCTCCTGTTACAATGGCAATACTCAGTTGGAATTGGCTTATCAATCCTCTTCCCAAGAGAATAAAAGAGCATAAAAGCTACAAGTAACCAAAATGAGGACCAAGAGATGCCATCCTGGAGGTCAAAAGCACAGGACTGCAGACATTAAAGAGGGCTCCTATCTCTAGTGTTGTACTTCCCTAGCACATGCATTTCTGTTTCTGATTTCTCTTTACTCATATGACCCAATCTGCTGTTTTCTTCTTGCCTTATTGGGACACCCTGACCCCATCCTAATCTTCCTTAGGACAGATGTCTCTTTTATATCAAACATGGGATGCTTCAAAACATGCACTGACAGCAGTGTAGGCTCAAGAGTAGAAAGCTGAGGCTACTGAAAGGCCAGACTAGACGAGACCCAGAAGAGATCAGCATCAGCATAGTGGTGACAAGTTAATGTGGCCTGCAGAGCTCTAACTCGCAGATCGCCAGCATCTTACCTTCCAGAAAAGGATTCCTGTTTGCTAGGTGGTTCTAAATGTTGATAATAGCTCCAGGTCCAGAGAAATGAGGGGCGCAGGTTAGGTTAGACTGTCAATTCCTCTGGCCCTTCACTGGGATGTCTTGCATTATTGGGGTTTTGCTTGCCTGTGTGAATGCTTGCCTTTTTTTCCTTAAAGATGTATCCTACACTGGTCTCGATACAGTTGTGGATGACGTTCACAGTAGCCATCACCCTTTGCATCATCTGAAAATGTCCAGATGAGTTGGAGGCAGCAGTGAACAAGTAGGCAGCCAGCTCTCATAAAGATGAATCAAACCATGGTGCTCTGATAAGAAGACTTGTGAGATCCATGTTTTTCACCCAAAAGGGTAACAGTTATTATATCTTCCGAAATTGTCAATGTGATAAAGTAACCAATTGGAAGACACACTATTCATGCTTCACCCAAATGCACTGACTGGATAAACAGAGAACCGGCTCCTACCAGCAGCCATAAATTTAAAGTTAGTATTTCGGGTCTATATCTAAAGAATGACAGAGCATCATCTCTCCTGATTCTTCCAGCAAGAATGCATCATCCTTTTTCTCCCAATCTAATCAGGAACACTTCTGCCATGTTCATTTTTCTTTATAAGTCAAAAAAGCACAGAAGAGATTTAGGCTCTCCTACACCCCTCTTGACTCAGGGTTGTTGGGGGGAGGAGGAGGAAGCAGGCTGCCTGAGAGCAAAACCTCAGATTCTATTCTGACAGCCCCACAGGTACTCTTGTTTTGACTGGAATCAATTTCAAATGCTGTACACAAGTGCCATCTAGTGGCCATCAGTAAATTAACATGGCTCTTTAGACCAGAAAGACAGCCTTTCATGAATAACCAAAAGTGTTTTGTTTTTTTTTTAATCTTTTTTACTTAAACAGGATGAGTTTTCTGTATTTGCCTTCTTTCTTAAAGGAATTATTTCTTCCATCTGTTTCTCTTTGGTTGTGATAGAAGTATCTTGGCTCATTTTCTGTCAAAATGTGCTTCGAGCCATAAAATGTAGGCTGGGGTTTATTCACAAGGAAACACATTGAGAAGTCTCCTTTATCACCAGTCACTACTCTGTGGAATAAAATCGAGGTGCTTCTATATTGACACTGTATTCAACTTTAGCAAACACGTTAGGAATGAATGGTGGCTAGAATGAAAGAGAAAAAGCTCCATGGGGATGGAGCCAGTGACAGTCATCACCTTCAGTGGCTCCCCATTGCATATAGGTTAACAACAGACCCAAATCAAAATCTCTAGTCTGACTCAGACCACTTTTCTAGCCTCTTTCTCCTCTGTGCCCTGGTATAGAGTTTGATCTCCACTTTAGCCTATCCATTGACTCCTGAATAAATATATATTTTAGCCTTTCTTCATTTTCTTACTACTGTCCCTTCTCCCTAGTCTGTGGATATTCTTCCCCTCCTCTCCCTGCTTATTCAATCCTATTCATCCTTCAAGTTATATATTACTGTAATAGGATATCAAAATGGAACTATTTTTTAGTCTTGTTTCCCATTGAAATCTGTATCAATTATTTATTGCTGCATAACAAATAACCCCAAACTTTAGTGGCTTTAAACTAGAACATGAGGGCGCCTGGGTGGCTCAGTTGGTCGGGCGACTGCCTTCAGCTCAGGTCATGATCCTGGAGTCCCTGGATCAAGTCCCACATCGGGCTCCCTGCACGGCGGGGAGTCTGCTTCTCCCTCTGACCCTCCCCCCTCTCATGTGCTCTCTCTCATTCTCTCTCTCTCAAATAAATAAATAAAATCTTTAAAAAAAAATAAACTAGAACATGAATTATTGTTCACAACCCTATGAGTTAGCTGGGTGTTGCACCCTCCACTAGGCTTATTCATGCATCTGTGCTCAGTGGTTGGCCATGTGGGCAGCTCTACTATTCTTTGTCCAGCTCTTTTACATGTATGTTGGTGTGACATAATAAGAAATATATATTTGGTTATTGTTCCTGGTTCCTGACACAGAGCTCCTAAAACCCTTGAAATTAAGTGAGTGATAAGAATCTTAGGAGCATCACTTGTTCTGATATTTGGTCTTTGGTCTTTGTTCTTGATACAAAATTCCTAAACCCATTGGAATTTCCTGGGTGATAGGAGAGTCTTTTAGTTTCAGGAAACAATTCTTGGTGGGCTCCTGATAGCTTCAGGATGAGGACTAGTCACCGGAAAGACCAAGCCATGATTAGATGCTTGGAACTTTCAGCCTGGAGATTGAAGTAATAATCAGTCATGCCTACATGATGAAGCCTCCATAAAAATCCCTGAACTACCAGGTTTGGAGAGCTTCTGGGGTGGTGAACACATCCATGTGCTGGGAGAGTGGCACACCTCAACTCCATAGGGGCAGAAGCTTCTGTGCTCAGGACCCTCTGAGACCTTGCCCTATGTATCTCTTCATGAGGCTGTTCATCTGTGTCCTTTATGATAAACCAGTAAATGTAAGTAAGTGTTTCCCTGTATTCTATGAGCCCTTAAAGTAAATTATCAAACCTGAGAAGAGGATTGTGGGAACCACCAATTTATAGCCAGTTAGTCAGAAGTATAGAGGACAACATGGGACTTGCAATTGATGTCTGAAGTGGAGAGCAGTCTTGTGGGACCAAACTCTAACCTGTGGGGTCTGCACTAATTCTAGGTTCTTAATGTCATAATTAAATTGTAGGACAACCAGTTGGTATCCAGAGATTTGGAGAATTGATTGATTGGAGAAAAAAAAAATCCCATACATCTGATCTCAGAAATGTTGTGAGAAGACTATAGGAAAATAGTGTCCTGTTCAATTAGTTAAGACAATCATAGCTGTGACAACTAGACTGTTCTCCAGGTGCTCTCCCATACAGTAGGCTAGCTTGGGTTTGCTCACATGGTGGAAAAAGGTACCCAGAGAGAGCAGAACCACTCACGACTTCTTGAGTTCCAGGCTTGGAACTAGTGCTCTATCAGTTCCATTACAATCAGTTGGCCAAGGAAAATCACAAGATCAGTTCAAATTACAAAGAAATGGACTCTACCGCTTGGGGCACCTGGGTGGCTCAGTCAGTTGAGCATTTGACTCTTGATTTCAACTCAGGTCATGATCTCAGTCATGGGGTTGAGCCCCACCTCAGGTCCCCTGCCATGCTCAGCTGGGAGCCTGCTTGAGATTCTCTCCATCTCTCTCTGCTGCTCCCCAGCCTCACGTGCTCTGTCTCTCTCTCTCTCTAAAATAAATAAATCTTAAAAAAAAAAAGGGAAATAGACTCTGCCTCCTAATAGGATGAATTACAAAGTCACTTTGCACAGGATATAAATACCAGAGAAGTTAAGAAAAATGGCCATTTTAGCAATCAGCCTACTCAAGGCCTCCATAGATCTGTATTTCACAGTGACATGAGAGCCCCTCTGTAGAACTTAAAAGGGACTGTCTGAAACTGGGTTTGCACTTCCTAAATCCTCGCTCTCATCAAGAATTAGGAATCAGATACATAGGGTACTGTGCTTTGAATATAACACTCCCTCCTACACACACATCAAGATAAAGGGTAACAAGTGCCTGCCCTAACCTAAGTCTACAAAGAGGTAATTCAGTGAGACTTCTTAAAGAGCTTGAAATGTATCTCCTAAAATCTGGAGGATGCTGTGAACTACTGTCTGACTCAATCCAGATAAATATAAAATAAGGACAGCTGGATAAAGCACTGTAGTTTGTGAAATCCCTGAACTCCCACCAATGATGGGTCACAAGTGCAAGGCTTCCTGTGGAATAGATGTGAACCAAGAGTTTTAAAGAGACGATACAAGGTTGTCTTGGATCACCATCTAGAGGGCCATGAGAAGGACTCAAGCAAAAGGAAGCAGAATGTGTACCATGGGATGCCTGGAAGTCAAGTGACCAGTTGGAAAAGAAGTACAATTACCCATTTTTGAGGGACCTGATGATCAAAGTTGCTCAGATTGGGAGAGGGGAGGAGGCAGGGTTCTAAAGAGTCACAGATATACCCCTGATGAAACAAAGAATCAGTCTTTGGTATAGGAAGCCCAGATCACAGAGATACCACCAGTCAAGTAAGAACTTTCCTGCTGCCACTGACTCTCCTTTGTCTCTTCCCCAACCCTCAACCCACCAAGATAATTCATGTTAAGAAAGATAAAGAGCAGGAGTACTATGTGAAGGAGAAAGATCCATAGCTCCTTCTTTCTTAACAAGACCTAATCTTGAGTTAGGGAGGCAGAGAAGCTATAATTTCAAGAGAAGTTCTACTTTTTTATTGTTACACTAGACTTACTAATTCCTGGGTTGGAACCACTTTTATAACCTCAGATTTACCAAGAGTCTTGGACCATGCCTCAGTTTTCACTCAAAAGGTAAGGCAAATACTAGTCCTACAGCACATGTTTGAATGGGTGGTGGAGAAATAAATCAAGTTGTTTTCTAATTATACCTCTTGAGTGTTGCAAGTTCAGTGTAATGATTTCCTCAAATTTTCTGCTTAGAGCAGCTGTCCCAGGTGCCTCTTCAGCCACTGTCCTCTTTTCCTTCTCTGGATTGATTAGGGCTTTTCTTAAAAGAAATCATGAAGTCTACCTAGAGCTACAGAATCTGAATTGGAATTATAATTCACTATATGACATTGAGCATGTCCCATAAGCTCTCTGGCCATCTATTTTATTCCTTTCACTGAAAGTAAAATATGATGATAATATGTAGGTCCGTGGTTATTGAAAGTATTAGATGAGATACTGCAAATGAAAACAATTTTAATATTTATTGTTTTAAAAATATTTTTAAAACATTTATTAATTCACTTAACAATAATAAACCCATTACATGTTTACTTAAGTAATATATTTGCATGAAACATAACTATATTTTCCAAAGCAAAATAATTCAGGGAGATAGGTGGCATTGTTTTTCATTTTTTACAAATCTTTTTAATGTCTGCCCTAATAGAAGACAGCTAGATTCTTATATCTGCTTCTGCATTCAATACTGCAATCTGTGATCTTGGTTATAGTACATGAAGAAAATCTGGCCTCAAATAGATACGTAGTTGAAAAGGGGAGGAGTATTTTATTAATAATTTCAGATCATTGTGGTTACTCTTCTTTAATACTACACCAAAACTCAGCAAGTGGTAATTCTTTAAAGTGAGTTACAACATGAAATCTGAAACCGTATCAATGATATTCATACTCTGTTACATAAAAATCTATTGATCTAATGTATACTTTGAGTAGATCTTTTATCCATGCATGATTTTTTAACATTATGTATTCATCATTTGGAAAATACTGGCTCACTGAGTTATATGGATCATCCAAATGCTGACATATTTCATTATACAATAAAATTACATGAAAACAATTTCATTATATAAAACCCCACATTTATTAGTAATATCACCACTGACTTCATCAGAAAATTCCTTGAGTATTGGAAATCTATCATGGTCGTGTGGCAAATACAAGAGGTCTATACTGCCAATTTTTGCTTAAAAGCTCAAATGTTTTCATTAGCAATCAATATTTTTCATTGTTTTCTTGAAGTGACAGATTCACATAGTTCATTTTCAAAAAATGTCTGCCAAATTCTCAAGTCTGAATAACCATAATTTGTCTGTTAGTGTTTGATTTCAAGCAAAATGGTGTCTCATGAAGAAAGCTGCTAGTTATATGATTTCAAAAGTGTTTTTCAAATGGGAAAGAGGGTGTCGTTAATGTTGGCCACATTGTCTGTACTTCTTGGCCAAATTAACAGTGGTAGCCTTCACTCATGTGTCTCAACAGGAATTTTATTTTGGCTTGAATCATCCAGAAGAGCCATAGTAATAATGCCAAATTTAGGGAATCATAGAACTAGAAAATATTTTAGACATCACGTAGTCCACTCTACAAGAAAATTTTCTTTACAGCAGGCTTCTGATCAAGTCCTTCCAGTGACATGAATCTCAATAGTTCTCGAAGCAGCCCATTCTACCATTTTTAGGTAGCTTCAGTTATTACTCAGATGTTTATCATATTAAGTCATAACGTTTCTTCCTTGGTTTCATGATGCAAAAGAGAAAGAATTGACTTTCTCTTCCATATGGCTAACCTCCAAGCATCAAATCTTCAAAATCATTAAATCTGTTGAGTTTAAAAGACCACTTTAAGCCATACCCTTCCCTACTTACACACACACACACACACACACACACACACACACGCACACGCCCTTCCCTCATCATGCTATTTCTTCTCTAGGACAGAACCTGACATTTTCACTACTCATCCTCAAATAACATAGTTTTTAGATCCATGTCACCTTATCATCCTAGACTCTTTCTGTTCACTCTATCTGTGCCTCTTAAAAATAGCACCAGAATGCTATTAAAAGATTCTGAATTAAATCTTTCTGGATCAGAATTCATTTCTTTCCTGTACACTTGTTTTGTTTTAATGCAGCCTACAATTGTATTCTCTTTTTTGTTTGCAGTTTGTTTGCTTGTTTTTCAGGAACCACATCAAACTGCAGGTTTATATTGAATTAGTCTTCAAGAAACATCTCCAACTTTTTCCTATATGAATATTGTTACTTTGGCTTTCCTATTCTGTTCTTGTGCAATTAATTTTTTTAGGCTAAATGAAGGAATTTACATACTATACTGAAAAAAAAATCTTATTGGTTTATGCCACTTTAGAATGATCCAAGCTATTTAAATTTTTATCACCTTTTATTTTACATCTCTGGCAGAGAACACTTGCAGGTCACCAAAACCTAGTCTCTTCTTCCTGAGAACACGACTGGATTACATTTCCCAGGCCCCTGTGTAGTTAGATGCATCTCTGAGACAGATTTCCAGCCAACTCAACGTGAGTAAATAGTTTATACTACTTTAGGGGACTTTAAGGCAGCAGCATGACTACTGCATTCTCTTTTGTTCCTACTCTTGAACTTGAACATCAGGACTCACATTAACTATTGACCATACTTAACTATACTGTTGACAAAAGATATTTGGATATGACAGAGCCATAAGCAGAAGAAGCCTGGTTCCCTGAATCTCTGTGCAGAGAAGAGTTGCCTTCTGATCTTAGAATACCTGTCTTGGAATTACATGAGCAAGAAATAAAATATTCCTTAAGCCAGTGAATGTGCGGTCTATTACAACAGCTTAGCCTACATTAACTAATATAATTGCAACATATTGATGGTAGATATGATTTTAAGGTTTGTGTCTTCATCCAAATTGATTCCTAAAGTCCCTGATTCTGGTCATATTGTGCTTTATTGTGTAATCTCTTTGAAGTCATTTCCATCTTCCCCAGCCAGTCAGTAACTCTCTCTACTGTGCTCCCATTGAAACCTTGTCTAGGCTTCATGACTTGTAATTCCATTAAAATTGTTTACCTGCTATCCTTTCATTAGAATCTGTGCTCCCAAGAATAGGGACCACGTTTTATGGATCTGTATATTCTCAGTACTGTGTTACAGTGTTTGACACAAAGGGAATACTCCGTAAATGCTTGAGAATGGATTAATAAATAAATTAGTGGATGCTTTTAAATTTGGGCCTATAAGAAAAAGAAATCATCAGGAGACAGTGGTTCTAACATCACTAAGTTTTCATTAATGCCAAATAAACACTGAGTCTCTGAGTACAAATTTATAGGGACAGAGTAGTCATCTGGAGAGTCTCTCTGGTATTCTGAGATCTGTGAGTCCTTTGATAATCCTATTTCTGCTTCAGCTATCTAGAACTAGTCATGGTGTCATTATCATCTATGACTAGCCAATGTTCCACATTGCCATGAACAAGCCTCTGAAAACCAGAGCATGTTTTTCAAATCTTGCACATTCTCTTAAGATGGAATCTACTGTCTCCTTAGATTTCTTACTTTGGGTTCGATTTATTTAAGACAATTCATGACAGCCAGATGGTCCACACTAGTTTCAGACAATTTATCACAGTGCTCAGCTGTTGCATTAAATCTATTTCTTAAAGGAGAAAAATCATGTATTATTTTAACAAGAAGAGAATAGGGCTCCAGACCTACAAAGTAGCCTAGATGTCAGCTTATGGCTCCCTGTTCCTTAGAATCTTTATCAGAACTTATTTGATTGGCTCAAACTCCATTCAATGTCCTGTGAAAATCCAAAGCCATTACCAGATTTTCTCCAAATTCTTGGGATTATGGGAGTGGATGGGATGTGTCTTAATGATGACCTCCTGCTTGGAGGTCTTACTTCTCACCTTGTCAGATACACACTGCATTCTACACCACATCAACCCAGGTATGAAGCTAAGCCCCTTCCTCAGTTCCCACTAAAAATTCCATCAAATGTTGTCAATGGTTTGGGGGGAAGGGAAGCTCATGTTATAGAATTGCAAACAACTTAAAAATGAATGTTAGCCTTGCTCTCTCAATTTCTTTTAACCCACATCAGGGATTTTTTTCAACTGGCTACTTCACCTATGATGCCTCAGCCCTGTGTGTTCTCACTGGTTCTTCTCTCCTTCTTCTGCCTCTTCTATTTCTTCTCTCTCCCATCACAATTTCTATTTCTTTCTAATTCTGAGCTGTATAGTTATTTCATTTGTGTGTTGGGTTCCTGAAGACCCAGTGAGGATCTCAACTTTCTCTCTGAATCTTATTAAGGCTCTTTCCTAAAAATGGCATTATTTTTCTAAGTGGAATTCTGTGTCCAACTGTAAAACAAAATTCTAAGGCCATTACAAATTCATTCTGAGTGAGGGGGAGAGATTGCTGATATTTGGACCTCAGTCATTTTGTATAGAGACTTGTCCAAGGGTCTACAGTACATCCACTGCAGAATATGGCCCTACCTCTGGGACCCTCAGCTCCCAGTTGACGCCTCACCACAAGCCATATCACTGGCCTCTGCAGTATGGAGTATTTTTCAGCCTAGACCCTAAGCCCAGTCAATACCCCTCCAACCTCCTCCCTTCATGCCCAACTTTGGTAATAGTATACCTTCCTTGTTCCCTGATCCTACATTCCTGTCTTCACCACCTGCCCATTAATTATCTGTATCCATCTAAGACTGGGACTCTGATACCCCAATGCATGTAAGATTGGAGCTACAACACCAGTTTTCAGTATTTCACTATTCCAGAATATTGTGATATTTCCATGTGCAAAATTACTACATTTTGTTTGTGTTTTTCAAAATCTCAGATCTGTATGATTTATATCTTTAGCTAAACCTTTAAAAAGCATTCTGAACATATCCTCCCCCTGTTTAAAATCCCTACAATGTATCTTGCTATTTAAATTCATGTTTCCTAAGTTAATGAGGACGTTGGGCATGTTTTCTTATATTTATTAGTCATTTGATTTATTTAGAACTAGATGACCTTGATAAAGTGTTAGAAGTTAGATGGAGATGGGGGAAGCCAAGAAAAACTAGAGGTGGTTATATCATTTAATTAACCATTACTTAGATGAAGTATTCTATATGCAATATCAAAATAAGGTTAGGTATTAGATAATCAGCATTCAGACATATGTTAAGATAGAATTATCCACATCTTCTCAATAAGACCAACATATAATATGGAATATCCTTAAACATTCACCTAAACTATATCTTACATGCTCTATCTCAAAGTTGGCTGCAAGAGGAGTTAATAATTGTTTCTACATGACATCAATATATCTCCTCAAAAAGTTCATACAACTGCACGTGCGTGCACACACACACACACACACACACACACCCTCCAGATGTGTTGTCTTCATGTTCCAGGCACCTGATTGTTTCTAAATAGCTGGGTGCATGGCCTCCTGCAGGTGAAACATCTGGGTGATTGACTGTATTCCTCCCTATTCATCCAAAAGTTTTGGCAGCTAGTTGCAGACAGATTGAAAATCTTCTACTGAAACACGCAGGAGTAGCCTCTGTCAGCTGAATATTGACAGGATTTGTAGTAGAGTTTTTTTTCCCCAAGTCTCAGCTACCATCAAAATGTTATTTTCCAGCTGCTAAGTGCTGGTCTTTTATATTATAACTCAAGAATAGTATATTCAGGATGAAACATGAAAAATACATTTAGTAAGATTTTGGTCTTGGCAGAGGTGTTTGTGCAACAGATAAAGTCACAGAATGGTATATTGTACTTGTGAATATCAGACTATTTTACATCTGAAAATTTCAAATCCACACCTAATTTGGGCTTTATGTATATAGAAAGAATCAAAATTGGTCATCTATTGGCAATTAAACTTACAATGGTCCAGACTTATGTGTCCACTTATTCTAATGAACAGTGGAAAACTAAATCAAGGAATTTTTTGAGTTCCAAAGGAATAAACATGTGGTTTACATTAATTACATAGATTACTTGGCATTAACAATCATCAATTATGTAAAATATACCTATAGAGTAAAATATATACACAGTATTTTCTGCATATGCATACATTATTTAGCTATATGGGTTAGTGGGTAAGAACATCTATTTTGGCAACCAGACTATGTATGAATTTTGGCTTTACCACCTATCTACATGAACTTGGGCAAATTATTTAACCTCTCTGTGACTCTATAAAACATGAATTACAGTACAGCCTGTATCATAAGGTCACTGTGTAAGGGTTAAGTGAGATAATATGGGTAAGTCATGTGAGAGGTGCCTGGTACACAACAGACTCTCAATAAACATAGCAGGACTAAGTCTGTGTGAAATAGAGTGTGTGAGTGTGTGTATGTGTGCATGCTCAAGACCTAGATATATTTTTTCTAAATAATGAAAAGGTTTTGGCATTGATTTTCTGAATTTTATCTTCAAAGAACTATTATAGAATTCATAGGTCGTAGGGTATAGGAAAAAAGCAAACTTAAAGAATGGAAAGAAATTTTGTTCAAAAATAAAATGTAACTGTTAGGGCTTTTCTTTATATTGTTCATCTTTCTTAAATATCACTTTGATCATTTCACTTCCCTGCTCTAGAATCTTCAGTGGATTTTGATCAAGTTCTTGCTCAACCACTTACAAATTATTTGACTTTGGGTCAGCCATTGTGTCTTCATCTATTAATGATAATGGGAATTCCTACCTGCCTCTTGGAACTGTTGTGAGGATCATATGGGAAACTTTATATCTGCTGCTCTTGTCTGCCTGATTCCTTCTTCCCTTGGAGGAACTGTGCCCTTTCTCCATCTGCATGTCTCCTGTGGGACTGTCCATCATAGGGACCTGCTTGCTTCTTATCTCAGACCTGGGCATGTGGTAGAGGCCTGATCAATTGTGGTATTCCATTCTCATGCCTTTCAGCAAAGGATCCAAGGAATAGACATCTGAGAACTAGGAGTAGTAGTCTATCCATGAATTTAGATATAAACAGACTCTTGGTAAGAAAACATCCTCTTCTGGGCACCTGGGTGGCTCAGATGGTTAAGCGTCTGCCTTCAGCTCAGGTCATGATCCCGGGGTCCTGGGATCGAGTCCCGCATCGGGCTCCCTGCTAGGCGGGGAGCCTGCTTCTCCCTCTGCCTCTGCCTCTCTCTCTCTCTGACTCTCATGAATAAATAAATTAAAAAAAAAAAACCATAAAATAAAAAAAAAAAAAAGAAAACATCCTCTTCTTGGATCACCACTTTTATGGAGGATGTGGGCTGGGGCTATTGCCACCATCTTCCCCAACCATATAAGGGAAGCTGTCTATAACAGCAGAGACAGAAGGCAACCAGTAGAAAGAAGCAGATATGCACAACAAAAGCACAGCAAGTCCATAGAAACACCAATTTTCCAATCTTACTATAAATCTGTAGTGCATCATTTTAATTATTTCTCACTCTCCTATATCCCGCAGCCTCCAAGTTCATGCCTTAACTTGCATTGCTCTTTTGTCACTCCTCTCCCCTTGCCCCACTTGCAACACCTGGATCTCTTTTCCTGCTGCATTTTCAAATCTTGGGTCCTTCCGTTTCTAGATTTCTTTTACTTCTCCTTCCCTTACTGATTTCCTGCTCTGAAATTTTTACCAAATATTACCATGTACTTCATATTTGGGTACTTAATGATATTCTATAATGATCCTTTTGTATGTTTTACTTATCAATCTGGGTTTCTAAGCCACACCTGCTTCCATATTCCAGTCCCCACATTTCTCTTACTCTACAGCAGAGTGAAGGCTGCTTGCTGGCCAGCTCCTTCCTAACTTTTAAATCCAATCCACGTTCACAGCAAAATGAATGGGTCTTTAATAGATAGTGCTTAGTGGAAAAGTAAAAAAAAACACAATGTTATGCCAACACCATTTGTAGACATTAAACATACTCACAGACAAATAAACATGCATCTTATAAAAATCTATATAAACAAAAAGGTATATATTAAACAGAATAAAGTGGCTGTGGAAGAAGGGCATAATTATAGGAGTAGGGTATAGTGATGGAAAAGGCTTTGCATGAAGTAATGAGGATGGTATGGTGTAAGCTAAAGAAGATTTTAAAAAGTCAACCTTCCTCATCTGGGGTCTTAAATAAATTCATAAATATATACTTATATTCTGGGTCACAAGTATTACAGATCCCTCAACAGTTTTGAGAATTAATATCATAACCCTACCCACCTATATATTTTCTTACATATACTCTGTTTATACAATGAAGCAAAAAGATTTCACATCAAGTGGATATCAAACTTTAAGAAAATCTAATATAAGGAAATATGGATAAAAAATTCTAAAACATATATTAAAAGGATGGGGAAGCAATTATTTCTATTGCCAAAAAAATGTGTCCTATTTAATAGATAACTTGCTGCAAGGTTAATTTAAAAATGAGCAGTCCAGTTCATGTAAAAGCATGTTTCAATTAAAATGTTCTTCTACTTATAAAAATTTTACTCACACCAATATTTAATAAAGAGAAGCAGCTCTATTTTTTGTTGTTGCTGAAACTCTGCTTTTCTGACAAGTTTATAAGTTATATGTCTTAATAACGAATGAAGTATGCAGTATAAAATACATACTAGGGAAGTCTGAGAACATTTATTTCAAGGGTAATTTAACTAATTTAAAAATACATTTTCCAAGTACTAGTTGAAAGAGTTTTTTTTTTTTTTAATTTGGGGGTATTTTTTTTTTAATGCTGGGCAACAACAAAGCCCTCAAGAGCAGAGACACATTGTGTCCTTTTTTGTTATTCCCAGATCTGCCGGGTCTGATGATGGTGGTGATCACAGTAATGAGGTTAATGACAGTAATAACGTTGATAGGAGAGGTAGTCAAGACTGCCAAAATGAAAAATCTCATCCTTGAAATGGGCCCTTTTAAATTGTCATTTCTTCCTTTTATTTTTTCCCCCATTCTCCATTGGCAATAATAGGTAGAGAATCACAAATAATTTCAAACTACATTATGTTCCTTGACACAGGGAACCATAATTTAAATCACTAGTTCTCAACCAAGGTGTCATAACACACTCATTTGTTCATAGCAGCGGTGGAGTACTTCAAAAATCAATCTTAGTGTATGATGTAAGTAATGAGATATTAATAGGGAAAATACTTTAAAATGTGATTTTTAACCAAACAGAGTATCTTTGAGGTTCTACCATGAACAATGTCACTTTCACACATTTTCTTTCAAATATGCTCTGCTGAGAAAGGAAAAAATGGTGATATAATGAGTATGTTAAAAATTGTACATAAAGCCCTTCTATTTTGTCCATACCAAGTCCCATGCTGAAAACCTTCACGGATCCTCATTTTAAATGCCCTGTCATCCCATAAACAAGGAAAGATCCCAGCATTCAAGTCTGTCACAATCTCACAATCTAAAAATCTAACAATGTGTTTCTCGATGGCAGAATTGGCACAAAAATCTTTTGTCAAATTCTGAATCCTGAATTTTTGTCTAAAAAATATGGTCACCATGGCAATATGCTAAAAATATAATATTTGTTAATTGCCATATAAATGGGAAACAGAACCAGAGAGCCGTTAAACAGACATTCAATCAGGTATAAACCAGTAATACATGAAAACCCATATAAATAAAAATTCTCTTCCATCAGAGCAATGCATTTAACTGATAATTTCAACATTTTCCATCTCCAAACTCTTTTTACTATGTCTATTAGCAAAAAGAGAGAGAGAGAGAGAAGAAACTGCAAAGGGCATCCAAGCTTCTAAGAATTTATAAGACCAAAAAGGGAGACATTTGGTTATATTCGTACCTGCAAGAGATTGCCAGTCATTTGCAGTGCACTGAATAAAGAATTGCCGTTTTCAATTCACACTGGGGAGAGAGAATCGGGAAATTCTATAGGTAAAAAGGAAAATGTCACATTCACACAAAATACTAAAAATACAAAGTTGAGTGAGGAAAAAAAAAAGTGGGAAGAAAAGGAGAAAAGGGGAAAAGAAGGCTGTGGGTGTTGGGGCCAGACTGAAAGAGCGGGGACTGAATTGAGTTTTTAATTTTAAGAGGAGAAGGAATTAAATTCTCCACTAGAAAAATAAATCAAGGGAACTTTTATAGGGTGACTAATACATTAATAACCTACAGGAAGAGCTGAGCTCTCAGGTGAAGCTAGTTCAAGGACAAAAGGGCAAGCTCCCACTCTCCAAACACTGTCAAGGGATCTTCAATGAATTCACTGAGCAGAGACACAGAATCCGGAATTCTTAGAGATGCTTGTCTGCGTCCAGAAAGTCTCTTGTGTATAACTCTGAAAGGCCTTATTATTGACTAATGAGCTTGTCTGAATCACCTATTTCCTTTATTATTTGCAAGCAAACATACAATTATGCCTGAGCTAATTTGTGATTCCAACTTTTCATTTTTAATGCAGCTTGGTTAACGCATAAAACCTTTCACAGTGTTCATGACAAAAAGGTTACTCTTTATTCTTTTGTGCCGGTGATTTTTTCAAAGCAAGCTTCACTAGATGTCATTTTCTCTCGAAACTTTTTTCCCTCCTTCCATTAGTGGAACAGTCTAATTACTGCATAATCAAAAAGAGAGGCGCACACGGCTGCCTGGCTTCACCACATCCACACAATGGTGCCGAATGCGTCTTAACAGTCCAGTGAACTGTCAGCCGCAAAAGTAATTGGAAATTGGGGGTATTTCTTCGTGTACTGGTAGTGGGAGTTGTTCCTGTGCTTTGTTAACAGGCAAATCACTCGCGGGAGGTAGGGAGTCTATAGTTAGTTTGTAAAGACTATAATGTTTTTTTGGGGTTTTTTTTGTTAAGTTAAGACACTGCTTTACTTCCTCCTAAAAATTTTTTTTTTCAATTACACATTAAATGACTTGGCATTTGAGGTAATGTTATCTAGTGTTAATTCACCTGTTAGGAAATTACCTCTCTCTAGAACCTGGGGTTAATAGAGTGCAAAAGACCATTCTTATCAAGGGGTGGGAGAAAGGTGGTTAATTTACACTATAAATTAAAACATAGAAAATGGAAAGAAAACAGACTCTGAGTTCTGGCCTCACTCCTGAAAAGCTATTATGTTTTGTTGTTTTTTTCTCTTTTTAATTTGTTATTTTTATCCACTTTAGCAGGCCTCTAATCATTCCAGGCAGAACACACAGCATGGATGAAACTATACATGAAAGAATATGCTTCAGGAAGCAAAATTAATTGACATTGCAGGGAACATATTCACAGAGTCCGTGGAGTTACAGCTGTGTGGCTTCTATTCACATCACAGTAAAATCATTTGCCTGTTTAATATTTGCAAAAGCACATTTGAAAAAGAAAACCATGAAGTGCTAAGTAGCCTTGTTGACAAGCATGAATCTTCTTTGTCATATTTCACCTTTAATAAAAATAGTGATGCTAATAATGATTAAATCCATTTGTACCACATTCAGAACACATTGCAAAGCAATGTATGTCAGAGGATGGCTTCCAACAAGTGAGTCTGAAAATAGTTGTTTATGGACCACTATGCTGCTCTTTGTGAAAAATCAGTTATTGTAAATGAAGTCTCTGGTTAATTAATAGCAAAAATAAACAAATAACTAAAGAGAGAGATATACGTTACTCATTTTCATTTCAGGAGACAGGCCTTTGTTCTCTACTTCACCCACCTCCAAAAACTAAAGGTAACAACAGCTCTTGTCACAAGCAAAATTTTAAATACGCTTACCTTTTACTTCCCTGACTGCCAAGTCCCAGCATCCTCATGATGTTTGGTACCTTCCCAGGAGCCCACACTCAGGTGCTTCAAGTCATACTTTAGCATTTGCATCTCCCTCACCTGTCAGTACTTAATTTTCTCATTCCATTCCCTCAAGACCCTGACATAGGTCAGCAAACACAAAGATTTGGCCTGACTGGCAATTGCCTAATGTATAAGTCAACTAAGTAATACGTGTGATTGATTGAGGGTTCACCACGTACAAATTTGGTGGCATTGGGCATGTCGTTTAATTTCTTAAGCCTCAGTTTTCTCACTTGTGAAGCTGAGTCAATAACCCTGTAAGGGTCTGGTGAAAATTAAATGAGATGAGCTGCATATAAAGCACCTATGCCAGTTCCTCGCCCAAAGGAGACACTCAATAGTATTAGCTAGAAGATTATTATCCCCACAGCCAAGCACAGTACCTGCCACATAATTGGAACTAGATACATGTTTGTTGAATGGAATGAATGAATAAAGACAGAATAGGCCAGATTGCCATCTGCACCTGAAATATCAGAACAAGTCATCAATCAAGTAGCAATTATTTTGTGCATAAAATATGCAAGCATCAACATGTTCTCAGGAAGAACATAACATTTTAGACGAGTTTCGTTTCCTTCTATGATAAAGCATAGATCACACAGATAAAAGATACATGTTTCATGGCATTAGTTAGAAATGACTCACTCTTCACCTGGCAATTTCAAACGGTGGCCCAAATGACACATCTTTAGCATCCATTCTATTCAATCTATTTGTGGAAAACAAAACAATGACTAATCCTTTTCAAAAATCAACACTGTAGTTAAGAAATTTCAATGTATCACCAAGTAAGTGTTGGAAGACAGAAAGAAAACGTGAAGCATTCCTGATAAATTGGGCAAATCGCCTTTAAATAGGACAAAAATCAATGGGACAAGGAGACATATTTAGAGAAAATAAAAAGAAAGAACTAGATTGGAAGAAACATCTTTGGAGGAGAAAAGGGACTTTTCAAGAAAAAGAATTCGAATGTGAATAAAACTCCATCCCTTCTTAGCTATATAACTTTATAGACACCACTTAGCCTCTCTAAACCTCAGTTTTCTTATCTTCAAAATGGAAATTACAATAAGTGTCTGCAAGTGTCGTGTGAGAATTAGAATAATAAATACTCCAGGCTCAGCGTAGCCACTCAGTGAAGAGCAGTGGTGAGGTGTTGGTGGCGGCAACAGCAGAAGTAAGACAGAAGTAGCAGGAGCAGTAGACTAGGCTTTGGGGAGTCATATGTAACTACAGGCTAAATACAAAGCAGCAATTTCATACTGGAGGGGGAAAAAAACAGTGTTCTGAAATGTATTTTTTAAGCATGTAATGGAAGGGGAAGAAACAAACGGCCAATAAACATACGAAAAAAAGTTCAGTTTTACTAGTGATCAGGGAAATGCAAATTAAATAATGTGATACTATTACACACACATCAGACTGGCAAAAATTAAAAAGTGTGACAATATCAAATACAAGTGAGGATGTGAGAAACAGGAGCTATGAGAAGCACTTGGGAAAGCAATTTGCAATATCTAGTTAAAAAGCTGCAGGTCCTTTGCTGTTCTCCAGTGGCATTTCTCCACTGGAGACACTCGTATCTGAACATGAAGCTGAATGCACAAATACTGCTTACAATGGGGGAAAAAAGGGAAAAAATATAAATGTCTCTCAACAGAACAATGGATATATGAAAGATATTTGTTAAATGGAATATGATAGACCCTTTAAGATGACTGAGTCAAAGTTGCATCTATCAACCTGGATAAACCTAACAAAACAATGCTAAAATGAGAAAAGAATGCTGCTGAATTATTAAAAAATATTATACTACCTTGTATTGGTCCTAGAAAAGTATAAAATCATGAAATGATACACACTAGATTCAGGGTGGAGGTTTTTCCAGGGATGAGAGTGGGAAGAATAGAATCAGGCAGAAGCAGAGACTCTGTGATGTTTGATTTCTTTTTTTAAAGAGACTGAAGCAAAGGGTGCCTGGTTGGTACAGTTGGTTAAGCGTCCAACACTTGATTTCCACTCAGGTCATGATCTCAAAGTTGTGAGATGGAGCCCTGCAAGGGTCTCCATACTCAGCTTGGAGTCTGCTTGTCCCCCTCCCTCTGCTCCTCCCGCTCATGCACATGTGCACTCTCTCTCTCTCTCTCTCAAATAAATAAATAAAATCTTTGAAAAAACAAAGTCTGAAGCAAATAGACAAATAGATGAGATTTCTTAAACTTGGTACTATGTATGCAGAAAGGCCCACATAATCACATCCCGTAGACAAACCTTTGGGGCTTAGAGTCATCATCTATAAAATGAAGTGACTGGGCCAGCTAATCATCAAGTTCCTTTCCAGCTGAGATATTTCATAACTGTGAAAAGAAGAACCTATAATGATGGGGTGGGCCAGTCAAGTTGTTCTCTCTGGCATAGGAAGAGAAAATTGCGTTAAATGTAAGAAAAAATACTAGAAAACTACAGTAATCAAAACACTGTGGTCCTGGCAAAAGGCTAACCATATAAATCAATGGAATAGAATTGTTTTGTTTTTTTTTTTAAAAGATTTTATTTATTTATTTGACAGAGAAAGACACAGCGAGAGGGAACACAAACGGGGAGTGGGAGAGGGAGAAGCAGGCTCCGTGCTGAGCAGGGAGCCCGATGCGGGACTCGATCCCGGGACTCCAGGATCATGACCTGAGCCGAAGGCAGTCGCTTAACCAACTGAGCCACCCAGGCGCCCCCAATGGAATAGAATTGTGAGGACAGAAGTAAACCCTTATATTCATAGTCCATCAGTTTTCAACAAGGATACCAAGACCGTTCAATGAGGCAAGAATAGCCTTTTCACAAGTAGTACCAAGACAATTAGAAATTTGCATGCAAAAGAATGATGTGGACCATCACACCATACACAAAAATTAAATCAAAATATTTCATTGACACTACAAACTATAAAATGCTGAGAAAAAAATAGGAATATGTGTGACTTTGGATTAGGCAACATTTTCCTAGATATGACTGTAAAAGCACAAGAGATGAAAGAAATATAGTTAAATTGGATTTCATCAAAATTAATAACTTTCTTGTGTTTCAAAGGATACTGTCAAGAAGGTGAAAAGACAACTCATGGAACGAGAAAAAATATCTTCAAATTATATATATAGTAAGAGATTTATATCAAGAATATATAAAGAATTCTTACAAATCAACAATAAAAAGACAGATCCTATTTTTTAAATAAGCAAAGGATTTGAATAGACAGACAAATATACAAATGATATTCAAAGGAGCAATAAAAACATGAAAAGATGTTCAACACCATTAGAGAAATTCAAATAAAACCACAATGAGATACCCCTTCACACCCACTAGGATATCTGTGATCAAAAAGAGAGATAATATCAAGTGTTGGCAGAATGTGGAGAAATTGGAACCCTCATGCAGTGCTAGTGGGGATGTAAATTGGTGCAACCACTTTGGAAAACAGTTTGGAAGTTCCCCAAAGAGTTAAAGATAGGGGGGCGCCTGGGTGGCTCAGTCAGTTGAGCATCTGACTCTTGGTTTCAGCTCAGATCATGATCTCATGGGTCATGGGATCAAGGCCCGCTTCAGGCTCCACACTCAGCAGGAGGTCTGCTTGAAGATTCTCTCCCTCTGCCCCTCTCCTCACTCGCACAGACGCATGCTCTCTCTCTCAAATAAATGAATAACTATTTTTTAAAAGAAAGAGTTAAAGATAGAATAACCCATATTATCTAGCAACTCCACTCCTAGATTTATACCCAAAAGAATTGAAAGGATATGTTCATACAAAAACTTGTATACAAATGTTCATAGCAATATTAGCCATAATAGCCCAAGGGTAGAAATAATCCGCATGTCTATCAACTAATGAATGGATAAACAAATGTGGTATAGCCATACAGTGGAATATTATTTGGCCCTAAAAAGGAATAAAGTAATGATACATGCTACAACATAGATAAACCTTGAAAACATTAAGTTGAGTGAAAGGAGCCAAACTTAAAAGGTCGCATATTGTATGATTCTATTTATGTGAAATGCCCAGAATAGGCAAACTCATAGAAACAGAGTAGATTAGTGATTGCCAAAGGATAAGGGAAGGGGAAATGGGGAGTGACTGCTGATGGGTACAGGGTTTCTTTGTGAGGTGATAAAAATGTATTACAATTAGTGGTGAGGGATGCACAGCTCAGAATATGCTGAAACCCACTGAATTATACATTCTAAAAGGATAAATGTCATAGCATGTGATTTATATCTCAATAAAGCTGTTATTAAAAAGTTTAAGGAGAGAAATAAAAATTAAAAAAGTTTAAGGGGGAAATTTTGGGGTTAAGTTTTCAAAGAATATCTTATCATAATTATTAAAATTATTAGAATTGTTTAGAAAGCTCTCAGAAAATATGTGGGCATTGTTGTTGAGGGGTCCCAGAAGATAACGTGTTATAAACTATCTTGACACTTTTAGACATTTTTTAATCTGAAGACATGAGGTTGGTTCACAGAATTTTATGAGATTTCTTTCAGTTTTATTCAATAATGAACCTAAGACTCCTGTTACCAAATATTGATTTTTCTCCTGTTTCTCTCTTAGGTTTTATTTTAAATATAAAATGTATTCTTTTTCTCATCAGATTTGAGGAAAACCCTTTGTGGAAATCAAAATGCAGTGATACTATATTCACCTGTCATCATTAAGGAAAAAATTGTCCCATATAGGAAAATATTACAAAATAAATGAAATTTATCCACAGCCAAGTCCCATGTTGTGTTTCCCTTAATCACACTTGATAAAAGTATCTCAAAAATGCTTTGTTTCCCTGACTTCTGAAGCAGAGAATAGTGACTATACCCACCTTTCCTTCATGAAATGGGGTCAGCATTATGAATGTCCATTCCCTGTAATACACCATTATGCACCGTCTGACTCTGCATTGGTTTTGAGTATCCTATCCTCCCAGACTGTCAACAGTCACTTCTGTTGTCATCGCAGAATGCCTTCCATGAAGGCTTTTTATAGGTTTACAGGGGGATTATTTCATTTCTCCCAAGCCCTCCCTCATGTTTCAACTGAACAAAGTCTTTGACATCAGTCACCTTTAGAGGGAAAAAAAGGGACTTTTTCATAAAGAGAAAATGAAAATGAAGGACAATTGGCCTGCACTCCCATAACTCAGTTGCATCCCAGATTGACTGATAGATTTGAAGGCTCTTGAGTCCAGCCTTTCTTCCTTTAAGCACTGACGGCTTATGCTAGACTCTGTTAAAGAAAGGATGGATCCCCATCTTTTCAGTTCCAAGGAGAGCCAGAGGAGTTGGGATGGGTACCAGGGCTTCATCCCCATAAAATAGATATAATGTTACTCCCAGCAGCCCCATTTTGTCACGAGGATCCCTACTCCCATCTCCTTTCCCTTCTCATTAACGTCCTCTCCCTAAAGATGGTAAGGTAGGAGAATGTGGGGGGATTTTAGAAGATGAAGGGGAACAAAGGAAGCAAGAGCACAGTTCTTACGTTGATTTATTTCCTTCTAAGACATAAGCAGAAGAATAGGAATTAATTATCATAGTATTAGCTTCTTAATCTTACTTAAAGATACAACTTAAATAAATTAACACATTTCTCTGGCTGCATGAAGTTGACCAAACAGGATTATTTTTTATTATGTACCATTTTTCATCATTGAACCCTGAGTATTTACATAGTCTTGGCTTCTATTTTTTTTTTCCCTAGAGGAAGGAAAAAAATATCTGCAGAAAAAATTTTCTCCCAAACTGGCTGCCACCTGTTTTCCGTCTTTTGTCTTCCCAACACTTCAGTGTTACATAATTACAAACAAAACCTTAATAGTCTACATGTGCATGGGTAGAAAATAGTCAGATTGTTGAATGCTAAAATATTACTAGAGATATTTTGGAATCTCAGAGTCCCTGTTCACTTACTTATTAGTCCACAGATATGTTACAAGGTTGAGTATATCTGAAGTCTTATTTCTAAATAAATGGGATATTATATTCCAGAAATTATTTGGAAGGAACAAATCTAATTTCAGTAATTAAGGTTACTGTGTGTTCCAGATGGTACAGCTATTTTTTGCAGGTATTAGTCTCTAACTGATTGTGTGGAAGAAAAATCCCTGATAACCTTTATTAGAAATGTAGCATGAACAAGAAATGAAGATTTCTTGGGCGCCTGGGTGGCTCAGTCGGTTAAGCGACTGCCTTCGGCTCAGGTCATGATCCTGGAGTCCCGGGATCGAGTCCCGCATCGGGCTCCCTGCTCAGCGGGGAGTCTGCTTCTCCCTCTGAGCCTCCTCCCTCTCGTGCTCTCTGTCTCTCATTCTCTCTCACAAATAAATAAATAAAATCTTTAGTAAAAAAAAAAAGAAATGAAGATTTCTTAAATGATTGATATTTCAAATCGAATATTCATTGCCACAACATAACCTACCAATCCTGAGTAATATAGGCTTTGATGGAGCAAATCTGTGTGAAAAGGGTGTTCAGCTTGAGCTTTGTTAAGAATTGTTGTTATTTGGAAAGAAAAAAGAAACATTCTAGGCTAGGATATGCCATTTGAGCAGAAGGAGAGGTGTGAGGTCCAACTGAGTAAAAGAGGAGAATGACAAATGTATAGAAAACATCAGAAAACATCAGACAATATGGTTAGCTTATAGTATAGGACCAGATCTCACAGTCCTTGAACCCAAAGCATTATGTAAGCTATTTTAACTTCAAGAAACAAACTGATTTGAGCTAGCCTAAGTCAAATAGAGGAAATTACTAAAATGATATGGAGGAGTTTAAAGGAACCCAAATGGACAAATGCTTCCAAGCCTCAGAAAAGGTTGTGAACCAGATCTGGGAAAGCTGATAGAAATCCTTTCTCGGACCATCTCACCTGTACTTCTTTTGGCATGTCTTCTTCATTCTCCTCTCACTCACTCTGAAGACTGGCTTTGTCAGCTTCTATTTACATGTTATAATTTCAGACACAGTCTGGTCATTTCGAGATTGCAATATCACATCCCAGGAAAGATGACCTTTGGGTGCTGTACAAGTCATATGTCCCCCACTGACTCAATCAGCTGTAGCCAGAAAGGAGGATCGCGTCATACGTACAGGGATGTTGGGAGCTCAGTCTGTGAATCAAGAGTCTCCAGAAGGGTCATGGCCTTGTGAGCTGCACTCGCCCCCCCTACTTGCTTGCTACAGAATGTAGATGAATTAACATATGATACATTATACAAAAACAAAAAAGTAAATAATATGACAAAAGCCATTTTAGAAAAATTATCTTGGTAATATTGAGCAGACTAGATCAAGATCAACGTAAATCAGAGACAGAATACATCGAGAAACATGCAGGTAAACATGTATCCTAGTAAAATTAATTATTTTAAAATAAAAGAAAATATGCAGGAAAATTCAATTCTATCATATCAACAATAATGATTGCTTCTTGTTTGAAATTACAGGACTTGAATACTGTGTGGACAATCTATTTCTTATTTAGTTAGAGGCATATGTAGCATGAAAAAAAAGTTTTTTAATGGAGCCAATCAAATCAGTTCCTCAAATTTTGAAGATAAATGCACATAGACTTCATAACATTAGTAAATGAAACATTGATGCCTTCTATCTATCTGGTCAATAATGGGAATTTCCCCTATCTTTAAACATTTAAGTCAGAAGAGTTTTCTGTTTAACTTTTCAAGCTATGAATAATATATTTTCTCATATATTTTTTCATTCAGAATTTATATCCTCCTTTGATTCAATCCTACAAGAAATGATAGTTTGATGAGGTAGAAAGGGCCTGATTGTTAGAATACCTGCTCTGAAATCATAATTCCACCTCTCTTGGATTGGAGTCCTTGAACAAAGAACTGAGGCAATCTTTGTTTCCTCATACAGGTATTGATTTAGACATATTTAACAAATAACATTTTGAGCAACACTAGAAAGCATCGTTTTGTTCAGGCTGGACACCAAAGGCAAGGGGTTTGCACATGTATGTCTTACCGGCTCTCATGCCATCCTGTGGAGGATTTGTAATCGTCTGAGTAGCACTGATCCCACCATGAGTCTGGGCTCCAAGAAAAGGATCTTGCCTTCTGCGGCTACTCACTTCCTGTGGTGCTTTGCACTGTGGAGGATGGGTACACAGTCTGAGCATAGACACCAGACTCTGAACTTGGGTAGAGCTGTTCTGGGATGCTGAATACTAGCAGCTCTGCACAAGGCCACCTTGTGGGAAGTTGATCTTTTCATAAAGCCAACCGTTAATTATTTACTGATCTAAGTTTCCTCTTCCCAGTAGTGTATGTTACCACCTGCCAGCAAATAGAAAGGCACACATGATCAAAGTAGTCTTTGCTGCCATCACTTGATAATAGGTTTAGCATGCATGTTTTCAAATAAATATATGTTATTCTATAAAAACCAAACCTACATTAGTGTAAGCATGACTCCAATTGGCACTTCTACTGGCCTCTCTTATCACATGGTCATAGCAATGTTAGTGTCCCACATCAAACTCTTAAACCCTAAGATGAAGATAATTTGCCTTTTTCTCTTTCATGTTACCTGGACCTTTAACAGTGTCTAGAATCAGAACAGAACAGAATGCAGTAGATGTTCAATAAATATTTTGGACAAAGAAAACATAAAATGTTTCCTTATAAAATGAACATCCAAAAGAAAGGAATGTAGGGAGGAAGAAAAGCAAAAATTTGAAAAGATGCAAACGAGTAATGAGACATTAATAAAGTTCCAAGTGGAATTCCATACACTACTGGGAAGAGGAAACTTAGATCAGTAAATAATTAAGGGTTGGCTTTATGAAAAGATCAACTTCCCATGTATGTCAACCCTAGGGAGTGGGTTTGGAGGGGTTTTTTGTTTTGTTTTTTGTTTGTTTGTTTGTTTTAAAAAAGAACAGTAGGAATCGTTAAGCAATATGATGTGCCCTTTCTCTGCAGCCCAAATGTTTTTGCCCTTCTTAGCTAATACCTATGATCAGAGGGGTTGTGATACTGTGAATTTATTGTATTTGTGATATTCACACAGCTCTTTAATCTACAGGCTTATGTCTTTCACCACATTTGGGAATATTTCAGCTATTATTTCTTTGAATAAGTTTCAAGTTCCATTCTCTTCCCTGTTTGGGGGATTTTAATGACACAAATGTTAGTTGAGGTCCCTGAGACACCATTTATTTTTTTTTTCTATCCATTTTGTCTTTATTGTTCAGATAAGGTAAATTCTATTGATCTTAATTCAAGTTCACCTCATTCAAGTCATTTCTGCTCTACTGCTGAGCCCATCAAGCAAGTTTTTTCCAGTTCTACTAATCTCTATCAGGTGTTGTTGTTTTTTTTGAATACTTCTATTTTTTCACAAGATTTTCTGCTTTTTCATTTGTTTCAAGAGAATTTATAATTTTTTGTTGAAACATTCGGTGATGGCTGCTTTAAAATCTTTGTCAGATAATTGCAATACATCATTCATCTTGGTGTTGGCATGTGTTGTCTTTTCTCATTCGGGTTATGATTTTCCTGGTTTTTGGTATAATGAGTGATTTTTTAATGTATCTTGGATATTATGGATATTATACGAGGACACTCTGGATCCTAGTTAACCTTTTTTAGCAGGCAGTACACCTGTTAAAGTGTAGTGAGAGGGCCAGGTGGGTGTGTAAGTTCTGCTTCCCCAGGCTCTACGTCCCACACCACCCTGCAAAAGCGGAGCCTGATTCCTATTGCCTCTTTGCAGACGTACGGAGCAGAAGTTCATCTCCCGCTTTGGCCTGGCTGACACCTTCCCAGGAAAGTGAGAGTATTAACTCAGCTCCAAGCTGGGCTTTCCACTGATACCAGAAGAGGGGAGGAGAGAACATACTGGTACTAACTAGCACTGCCTCCTAGCAACTCACTCTGCCTTGTTAGATGGCAGGTGTGGGTGGAGACTGGCTCCCTGCCTGGTCTTGCTTTTGAGAGGAGAGACAGTGTGGGATGTGGAGGGGAGGTGAAGGAGAGAAGGGGGACTAGAGCTGGAGGGTGGACTAGCCCTGCTTTGCACTGCCTCATTCAGTTTCATTGCAGCCAGCCGGGTGTGGTGGTTCGGCTCCCCACTAAACCTCACTGACATGGGTTGGACTGGAGAGGACTGAAATATACTGGCACTGAGCTGCCCTAACCCCCAGAAGTCCAACACACCCGCCTACCTTGCACCATCTCTTTAAGTCTTGTTGCTGCCTGCTGAGGGTGGAGGCTCAGCTCCATATAGGGCCTGCCACTGCCCTGTCAGGGGAGCTTACTGCACTGGGGGAGGAAGGGATGGAAGAGCAGTTCCCCATTCAGCGCTGCTGAAACCACATTGGGAGTGTGTGCTAGTTTTTCTGTTGGGTCACCTTTTCCCGTATTCTTTGGCTAGGAGAACAGACTTTCTTGGAGCTTTTTGGTCTGTACCTATCGGTAGTTCCAGGTTGGAAGGTTCTACCAGCTGGATCCAATCTGGGGATATATGAAAGGCAATAAGGAAACCTATGGGACCCACTGCCCTTTAACTGCTCAAGCCCTGAGGTCCCTAAGCAGTCCATTTCTTTCCACCTTTCAGAGTCTTCTTATGTTTATTTGTTCTCTTATGTCCAGGGGTTTTAGTTGACCTCTAATTTGGCTAGAACCAAAAGTTTGGTGTATGATACTTTAGTTCAGATAATTGAGACATTCCCTAGAAGCTCCGGCAGGAGCCAGCCCAACCAGAAATCTTCCTAGGCAAAAATACTTTGGAGAAATGAATGAATGAATGAATGAATGAATGAATGAATGAATATCATATATTCTAAAATTTTAGTCATTGCCAAATGGTTTCAAGAGAAGGTCCGGCTGTCATCCATTTTCATCTGATTTAATATAATCACCCTTTACTTTCACTCTAACACACAAAAAAGACATCTTACTAAAACAATTAGACGTATTAACATAAAAACACTCTAATTATGATGTTTATATTTCAAGATTTTAAAGAATAAATACTTCATTTTTAATCTAATGCTGAGCTTGTCTCCAAATCTGATTTTTAAATCTTTCTATTTTAACCTTTGAAAAGCTCATTTTTATTTTTATTAGAAAAGTAGTACATGCTTATTATGGAAAACCTCAAAGTATAGAAAAGTTTAAAGAAGAAGCTAAAAATACCTTTAATCTTACTAACTTTTAATACTTTGGAATATTTCTTTCCAGTCTTTTTGTGTGTCTATTTAGATGCATTAACCAATTAATATGGTACATATAATTTTAAATCCTCCTTTTTTTCATCTAACACTGTCTTGACCATTTTCTTTTCTTTTCCTTTTTTTTTTAAAAAAGATTTTGTTTATTTATTTGACAGAGAGAGTTAGTGAGAGCAGGAACACAAGCAGGGGGAGTGGGAGAGGGAGAAGCAGGCTTCCCGCCAAGCAGGGAGCCCAATGTGGGACTCGATCCCAGAATCCTGGGATCATGACGTGAGCCGAAGGCAGACGCTCAACTACTGAGCCACCCAGGCACCCCTGCACAGTACAATTTTTTAAATAAATGTTCATCTTTATATAATTGTGATTATTTCCTTAGGATAGATTTGTTGCCTTCAATCTTTATTTTGAAGAGCTTAAGTTTAATAATGGTATTTTGGTCTTTTCAATAAAGGTGGAGAAATAGTTAAGATCCCAGTTTTAGACTTTTTGATATGCTATAAAAATATACATAATATTCAACACCAAAAAAAAGATCTGATTTTAAAAAATGGGTAGAGGATCTGAATAGACATTTTTCCAAAGAAGACAAACAGATGGCAAAAAAATACATAAAAAGATGCTCAACAAGGTCACCTGGGTGGCTCAGTCGGTTAAGCGTCTGCCTTCGGCTCCAGTCATGATCCCAGGGTTCCAGGGTGGAGCCCCCAATAGGGCTCCCTGCTCAGTGGGGAGTCTGCTTCTCCCTCTCCCTCTGCCCCTCCCTGCTTGTGCTCTCTCTCTCTCAAATAAACAAATAAAATCTTAAAAATAAAAGATGCTCAACATCACTAATCATCAGGGAAATGCAAATCAAAAACTAAGAAGATATCACCTTACACAGGTCAGAATGGCTAGTATCAAAAAGACAAGAAATAACAAATGTCATAACAAGTGGCTAGGACACAGAGAAAAAGGAACTCTTGTACACTGTTGGTGGGAATGCAAAGTGGTGCAGCCACTGTGAAAAACACTATGGAGTTTCCTCAAAACATTAAAAATAGAAATACCATATGATCCAGTAATTCCATTACTGGGTATTTATCCAAAGAATATGAAAGCACTGATTCAAAAGGACATATGCACCCCTATGTTTATTGCAGTATCATTTACAATGGCCAAAATGTGGAAGCAATCTAAGTGTCCACCAATAGATTAATGGATAAGGAAGATGGAATATTACTCAGCCTTAAAAAGGGATGAGAGCTTGACATTTTGACAACATGGATGGGCCTAGAGGGTATTCTGTTAAGAGAAGTAAGTCAGACAGAGAAAAGACAGATACCATATGATTTTACTTATATGTGGTACCTAAAAAAAACCAACAACAAGTGAACAAACAAACAAAAAAAGCAGAAACAGACCCTTAAATACAGAGAACAAACTGGTGTTTGCCAGAGGGCTGGGGAGTGGGGAGATGGGCAAATAGGTGAAGAATAGTAGGAGGTATAGGCTTCTAGATATGGAATGAACAAGACCCAGGGATGATAGTTACAGCATAGAGAATATAGTCTATGGTATTGCAATAATGTTGTATAGTGATAGATGGTAGCTATACTTGTGGTGAGCACAGCAAAATGTATAGAGCCTTTCAATCACTATGCTATATACTTGGAACTAAAGTAACATTGTATGTCAACTGTACTTAATTTTTTAAAATGTACACAGTACATGTACATGTCTATGGAAAATGAGAGCCCTATGTTTCTAGCACATATTTACATCTTTGTTCTTAGATACTTTAATAGAGTTTGTGATATTTTCAATGGTCTTTTTTTTTTTTAAAGATTTTATTTATATGACAGAGAGAGATAGCGAGAGCAGGAACACAAGCAGGGGGAGTGGGAGAGGGAGAAGCAGGCTTCCGGCCGAGAAGGGAGCCCAATGTGGGACTCGATCCCGGAACCCCGGGATCATGACCCGAGCCGAAGGCAGACGCTCAACGACTGAGCCACCCAGGCGCCCTTCAATGGTCTTCTTAATTACACTGAGTTAGTGATGGGTGGTTCTTATGTGACATTGATTTTCCCACTGAAGTGTGAAGATTGCCCTTTACGAAATAGTAAACATATATTTTTAACATATATTTAAAATATACCTGAACACAATAGACTTTTTAGGTCTTTATGGTATCATGAGAAAAACATATTGTATTAATTTTTCCTGGAAATTGTTTAGGAAAAACATTGCTGAACACACAGTTTGAGAATCACTGTAGGTATCATGTAAATTAGTGGAATTTTTAAAGACCTTTGGCTTATAAGAATCATGATTTTTTAAAAAAGTGAAATCTGTTTATCATCGTAAAGCACATAATTAACCTTCAGTAGAAAGGGATACAAGGAATATCACCAAAGACGAAAACCAAATTGAGTTCAGATGATTTGAGGATGAAAGGAAACTGGTTATAGGTAAAGTTCTTCATTTCCTAAAATGCTCAACAGGAGAAAAAATATTCACATAAAAGAGTTTAAAGATTAAATTGCCTTAAATTGCTTTTTCTTCCTTTAGAAAATAGACACAATCCGGCTCTTAGTAGCAACAGATCTCTTCTATAATTGACATGATAAATAAATGGAGCTGGGCAAAACCCGAGGTGGTTTGGAATCTGAGCTGGGAGTATTGGATTTATACATTCCAAGTTTCCTTTCCTAACTTGTGACTCTGGGGCTGAAATAATGATCTCTTTTTTTCCCTTTAAAATAAATCTTTCCCTGCTTCTAACTACCAGGGGAATATTATGAAAACATTCAGAACTAACATTACAGAGCTAACATAGCTAAAAACTGTGCATCAGCATTGTGAAAAGGCCTATAATCCCAGAGAGAGGAAAACTCCAAACATTATCAGCAGTGCAGGGCTCTTGACTGTTGATTCTGAGTAACAGTAAGTTTGGGATTCTTGCCGCTCATTTAGCAAAAATAAAATGACCAAAAAAAGAAGAAAGAAAAAAGAAAAAAGGAGCCACAGAGAGAAAACTTCTTTGTGTTCACCTGGGTATCTCATGACCAAGGAGCCTGTAATACACTCAACTCAAAGGATGAGCACTGACAGAAGGGAGGGGTGTGGTGAGCACAGATAGAAGCAAGGACCGGACAGGAGCTTCAAGCTTCTGGGGTGTTGTTTTCTCCTCCATGCTGCTTTGCTCATCCAGAGAAGAATATAAATGGCAGACACCAGTTTTATTTTTTATTTTTTTAAGATTTTATTCATTTATTTGAAAGAGAATGAGCGAGACGGTGCACGAGTTAGGGGGAGGGGCAGAGGGAGAAGCAGACTCCTCAATGAGCAGGGAGCCCTATCCTGGGCTGATCCCAGGACCCTGAGATCAGGACCTGAGCTGAAGGCAGATTGCTTAACTGACTGAGCCACCCAGGTGCCCCATGGTAGACACCAGTTTTACTCCACTAAGTCTTTCTGTTGGTGTGGGACTGAGTAGGGAATCTTAAGCAGCTCAAGTTAAAAAAGCAGATGTCCTCAGAATAACTATGACTGCCCCCCACCCAACACACAAATTAAACCAAATGCTACCATCTCATCCTGAGTTCTCTGGTTCCTTTTGGTATTTATTTACTTTCACTCTAATTTCAAAATCCAATTTGCCTATCTCTGCTACAGTATGCACAACTTGTGTGTGTGTGTGTGTTAGGCAAGGGATAGTGTTTTAATGTTAAATTCTCACCACTTGATTATTAATTCCCAGAGAGTACCCTTGAATCCCTAAAACCTTACAAAATACCTGGCATGTAGTAGGCATTTGACAGTAATAATTATTATTTATTGAGCAAGTACGATTCTCAGGAATTACGCTAAGTAATTATACATGGTAATAAACAGAAGTTTAAAGGAATTAAGAAAATTGTCCAGGGTAACCAGGTGTGGGGGGGCAAGTCTAGCCCCAGGAGTTAGGCTTCTGACAAGCAGTAATGCCTCACTCATTTGTTAAATAAATATGGGAAGCTCTCTTTCTCTCACCCCATTGTGATAACTAACTATGACTATAGATAGTCAATATTTTAATATAAGAAACTGAAAAATCTATCTTTTCACTATCATCAAAACACTATTTGCACTTTTGTATACTGAGATTGCCTTAGAAATAGTTCCTGCCTTCTAGGAAGCTAGAATCTAGGGCAATCACATTATGGGAGTCACAGATGTGTAAAAGACATACAGCCTACAGAATAAAAGCATTACCCTATACATTAATGGACCATAAAATACTACTTAGGGGGCCTCACTTTTCAATTTACATTTAAAACTACAGCAGGAACATGTGATATATACATCAGTATATATATGTGTGTGTGTGTACATGTATACTTTTGCATATATATACACATACTTCTGTACATATATACTTCTATAATTATATATATACTTCTGATATACATATATACACATAAGCATGTACACATACATGTATATGTATAAAGCACACACACACATGCACACACATGGCACACAGAGTCATTATTGAGGAGTGTCCTAAGTAAGAATCTACCTCTCTATTTCTCTGTTCTCCTGTAAGATGGGTTGGTGTAAGTATTAAAAGGGATAAAGCATAAAAAGTGCTTTGAATGCAGTCTGCAGCCTGTCAGTCATTTCGTAAATGATCACAGCAGAGGGAACTATCCCTCTCAGGTTAAAGTTAACATGCCAGTCAGCTGAATCCCCTGAGCAGAACTCTCACAGACTGACAGTCTACCCACTTCTGAACGTCTTAGGACCACTCTGAGCACATCAAGCCTTGCATCCTTGTTGCCCCTCTCTACCAGCAGTCCAGGCCATGCATCATCACCTGAATTCTCACTCCTACTTGGCCACACCACCCCTAATCTGACTCAATTCCATCTCTTCTCTCTGAATCCTTTCCCTGGACCTTCTGGAACAATTTTTTGCAATGAGCCTCAGCTCCATTTCTGAAAAATTCCTTCACCTCTATGCCTAGGCAAAATGTGTCTGTCTACTGAGGACCCCATACCCCCTTTCAAATGGAGGCTGTTGTTTCTTTTCCCTCTTCTGCACCACCCCCTTAGGGCCAAGAAGTAGGTTAGATACCTCATTCCCACTGCTGCTTCCAGCCATTTCTCCTTCGCCCTCCTTCACACTAAGGTTAACTTATCCATTGGGGATACTGGGCACAGTAGACACAGTCCCTCTCTTGCTTTTAGGGGACTAGGAAAATATTTCAATTTCTTTTAAAATTAGAAGAAGAAAATTAATATAATCCAACCTGAATTGTGTTCATTTTTTATTCAAGCAGTTGTAAAATATACTTTTTAGAATTTTTTTATGAAGGAAGGGACCAGTATGCTTAGGGCCTAGATAAGTCATAGCATGGCCCTGCTTTAAACCCCTAGCTCCTTCCAAGCTCCGGCTGTCAAGGTCTGTCACCTCTACTCCCCTGCTAATCCATCTAAGGATCAGGGTTCTGTCCTTATATACTGAGGACCTGAGCTCCAGTCGACCACTTTCCTCTCCATCCAAACTCTAATATCCAGGGTTGGCCTAAGTATATACTGAGGCCTTAATGCAAGAGGTCACTCTTCTAGATCAGCCTCCCCACTGGACTGGAGAAAGTATGTGTGTATTTTGGTAGCTACCTGGGGGTGAAGACTAAGGAAAGGAACAGGGCTAAGGGCTGGAACATTGTACATATTTCCTATTTGGCCCAGACCATTTCAAACATTGGGGAGGGATTGAATCTGCAAGCAGATGGCCTTGGTAGTTTTGGTGAAAAGAGCTGGGGAAGGCAGAGGGAGGAATAGCAACTGAGGCTGAGGACAGTACAACCATTTGGGGTCTTTCAGTCATTATTCTCTCCCTCTTTGTAGCCTCAGCCACTCTCATTTGCGTAGCAGGGCTGGGTGAGCCAAGGGTGGGATGCCAGGTGGGGATGCTCATGGCCCAGCACTGTGAAGGATCTCCTCGCGCTGCTGCAGTTCTCAGTCTGCAGGCCGCATGCATTAGCCTCTGAGTGCCCCTGTCCTGAAAGCCCTGCTGAGTTTTCAAGGTGCTTCAGCGCATCCTGTAGGGAAAGCAAATGCTCATCACAATGGAGGGAGAAAAAAATCCTGAATCCTTATTTCCCCTGAAGGTTGCTAAGTTCTTCAAGTGCAAAGTAGAGAGAAGGGCTCAATGTGTGTGCAGAGGCTCTTCACGCTATAAAAGCCAGCCTGAGAGCGGCAGGCAGCTCTCATTAGGCAGGTGTGGGAGAAAGCCTCCTCTTCAAAAGGCAGGAGGCAAGGTAGCAGTTGATGGGGCAGATGTGTTTGTTTTAGCCTGGGCTGTATCCTGGGACTGCTGTGTTGGGAAGGGCGATTGCCTGGGGTCACAGAATGACCCTGCCCAGGGCATCTTTCTCTCCTTCCCTTTTTCTCTCTTTGTTAAAATACAGATTTACATCAGGAAATAGCCCAGTTTCCTAATGATGGACACTGCCTCTGTGCAGATATAATCTCTGATTGATGGGGTGTGGGGAGGGAAGGAAAAAGACCAAAGAGAGTTTATGAATTCACTCTCAGATTCAAATCATGTCAGAGGCCCTGCTAGTCTCCTTGGGGATAAAACCAAGCAAGGCAGAGATCAGCAACGTGTGTTGATGTTTTGCCTGCTCCCCCTTTTCTCTACACCTGAATTTACTCACTTAACAACCTAGTGAACTTAGGCAATGGAGCCTTACCACTCCTTCCTTCTTCCATAAAGCAAAACAGACATGGAAAGTCTTGCTTTGTTTTAATCACTAGTCTTCTCTGGGGACTTTAGCAAAACTGAACATACTGGTTCACTTTTAAAGAAAGTTTTATTTAAGTTACTTCCAGTGGGATGCCCCAAGGTTATTTTGTCTACTATTTGTCTCAGTATTTAAAAGCTTAGCGTATTAATAGAACAGGGATTTGCAAATGCTCACCGTCACTCACCTAGAAGCGATTACTCAAAAGATAATCAATTTAACATCAATACTTTGTTTTTTGAGTGCCAATATCTGACTGGCTCTGTTCTGGGGCCTTTTGTAAGTATACGATAATAAAGGTCATATTCCATGTTGGTCAGTGTGGGGTGAAAAAGCAAACACTTGAAAAAATAGCAAAAAAAAAAAAAAAAAAGCATACTAACTAAAAAAGTACCAACAGGCAGTAGCATATACCTTACACATTCTAGGTTTTCTACACAGGTAGAAATAAAGCTCACATTTTCTGTATAGTAATACTGACCTGTAAATACCTTATGCTATTTCATAATGCTGGTCACCTCATCCATATAATATGCAAATCAACTGGTTCAAATGAAATTTTAAAAGGTGAGGTCTTTTTCCTTTATAGCAGAGATCATTTGTGAGGCAAATCGCAACAATAAAAAATCACAAACCCCTGACAGATTCTAAGTCACGGCAGAACTTTTATTTTATTTTAATTTTATTTTTTTAAAGATTTTATTTATTTATTTGAGAGAGAGAGAGAGCAGGAGCAGGGGGAGGGGCAGAGAGAGGGGAAGAAGCAGACACTGAGCAGGGAGCCCAACGCTGGGCTCAATCCCAGGACCCTGAGATCATGACCTGAGTCGAAGGCAGACACTCAACCGACTCAGCCACCCCGGCGCCCCATGGCAGAACTTTTAAAATCAGTATAAGAAAAACTTCTGTTTTAACAGGGTGCCTTCTACAGAAAAGAGGAGTCCATAGCTTCTGCGCGTTACACTGAAAAACACTTTCAATAATCCTCAAGTCAGCTGGGAATGTGAACACTAGAAAGCATATCATCAAATGTTTGCATGGTACTAAATAACTTAATGCTTTAAGATTCAGGAAAGACAAAACAGCATGTTGTATAATTTTACCTTCAGAATTTTTCTTTCTCTTTCTTCATATAAATTTTAATTGTTTTAATTTAATTATAAGTAAATCTAATAAGAAGTTTCTTAAATTTTTATTAAGGGGTTATTGTTTAGAGAAAAGTCAGCCCTCTCATAGAGGGTCTCAACAGCAGTATGTTCAAACAATAGATGCAAAAACTGCAGGAGGAGACTCCAGCTGTGGAATGGGAAAAGGGAAGACAAGCAGACTTGACATTGGAACTCAGGTTCAAGAGGAAATAATAATTTAATGAACCTACAAGTTGTCTATTAAATTCTGGATTTCATTCCAATTTCAGGGCTGCTTGGAGGCACTTGGAATCTGAGATTGGTCCTTGTCAAAGACAAAAACCAAACAAGGAGGGATATTACTTTTATTCAGGCTATTACCATAAGGAGAACACCCAAGATGGGTAGATCAGAGTTTCTTAGCAGGATAGTTTCATCTCTGACTTTCATGGGAAGAAGGAGACAAGATATAGGTGGGATGATTTTACAGTAGGAATTGTGTCTATAATCAGAGGGATTCTCAGTTGGTCACTTAAACAGGAAATAATATTTCTCTGTGTGTGTAACTAATTTTTGGACAACAGATACTTCAGCTGATTATTTATGAGACAAAGAATGGAAATTTGGAGTGTCTGTGTCTGGTCTTGTAATAAATAAAAAGGTTCATTAGCAAATTTTATCTAAGTCGTAGGGAGAAGGGTGGTTCTATGTAGTAAGCCATTTTCCTTGATCACAAAGAGTAGGTCTTTTTGGGTTTTGTTTTTTTTAACCATCCCTATTTTCCAAGAACACAGAGCTCAAATAAAGTTCACTACTGCCATTCTCAATCTTGTTACTAACTAGAACGAAACTGTCGTGCCCCTTGAAAGTTCACCTACTAGGCAAACTTATTCATGTAGTAGTTCATTTATTGATGTATCATCCATTGAGGGCCTCATATTCCTGTAAAAGTTAATTTTCAGTAAAAGGTAAAATGGTGACTGTCATACAGATGTTCAAATGGACACATGTTAACCATTTTGTTCTACTCATTAATCAATGACAGAACCAGGCAGATGTCATAACCTGTTTGAAGGAGAATTCCAAGACTGTTCCTGATAGTTTTAGATCAGGAATATTGACATGAATATGCAAATCAAGGCAAAATGGGTTTTTCCAAAAGTGGTTGAAGGCGGTTTGGATTTGTCAGTAGGCCTTATTTTGCTATTGGTTGCTTACAATTTACAAAGTGATAAAATAGCTCAAAGACATTCTAGTCTTTCAACTAGAATCATATAACCTGGAGCAATGTCGCTGGAAAATGCCTGATTCTTCTTTGAAGTGCAGTTTTTTTCCTGCATTGCCTTTACAATGAAGTCTGAACTTTTTAGTGTTTTTTTTCCAGGTCCTGGTTCCTCCTACCTCTTACCCTCTTTCATTGCCTTTCCTTTCTGTTATGAGTTGAATTATGTCCCCTCAAAATTTCTCTGTTAAAGAATGTGACCTTATTTGGAAATAGGGTCATTGCAGATGTGAATTAGTTAAGATGAGCTCATACCAAGGAGGTATTTAATATGAGTGGTGTCCCTATAAAAAAAGACAATTTGGACACATAAATGCAGATAGGAAGAAGGCCATGTGAAGATGAAGGCAGAGAGGCTTCTATAAATGAAGGAACACAAAAGATTGCCAGCAAACCACTAGAAGCCAGAAGAGAGACATGGACCGGATTCTCCCTCATTGCCCCCCGAAAAGACCAACCTTGCTGACACCTTTATCTTAGACTTCTAGCCCCCAGAACTATGAGATAATAAATTTCTATTATTTTTGTCATTCAGTGTACAGTACTTTGTTATGGCTACCCTGGCAAAGTATTATACTCCCTTCCCACTGTGTTCTGTGTTCTTTTCAATTCATCCTCCTCTGAGAAGACCCAGGCTATTTCCTCTGTCTGGAATACTTTTCTTCCTTCCTTCCTGTCTATGCTTCTCCTCAGTCACCTGGCCAACTCCTACTCATCCTTCAGATCTCTGCTTCATCCTTTCTTCCTCTGCAAAACCCTTCTTGTCTCACTTGCACACCCAAAATATAAAGAACCATTCTGATGTGCTCCCATGGAACATTACATCATTTGTCATACTCATTATAACTAATGACGGTCAATCATAACTAATTACGATTATTTTCAGTAGCTATGTTCTGTAAGGTAGCCATGAACACTGAATTAGTGGATCCTGAACTGTCCCAGGAGAAATGCAGGGTTAAGTTCCTGTGCATCTCTGGTCACAACATTGTCATCAATCAATACATAATTTTGTTTTATGTGTGTTTCTGTTTGAAGACACCTTGTTTAATACATATTATCGATTCATTAACATGGAATTCAGCAGCACTGTAACTCATGCCTGAACGAAGCTTACCCTAACGCATGTATTTTCTATGTAAGTTACATCCCAACCCTCTTATATTTAAGAACACTAGACAGGACTTCAGTGCTACGCCTGAGGGCCATTTTAAATGATGAAGTCCCTGATAAAAAGTACAAACATGTGAAACAACATGGCACTAAATAAACTGAGAAGGGACTGTATTTTACAACCTAAGAGCTAAAACAAGAATGCAGAGCACTGCCTTGTTCTAGCTCAGTTGGGAATGTACATGTTGGACAACTTAATTTTTCTGCTGCTCTGCACATGTCTGTAAATGACCACAAAAGCCCTGTAACTACTAAAGATAAATTTTAGTGACAGTAGGTAAATTTGTAAATAGGGAATGCATGAATAATGAAGATGACTGTAGTTATTTAGTTTTTGCTTTCCCCATGACACTGTAACTCAGAGAGAGCAGAGGCTATGCCTCCTTATGTCTATTTTCTCTCCAATCGCTATGCCTGGCTCATGGTAGATGCTCAATAGATATCTGTTGAAAGAATGAATGAATAACAAGTGTATTAATAAATTTTCATGCTATTGTACTGTGGAAAATACAATGATAAATTAATTTTGGTTTCAGGATACTTACACAAGATAACAAGTGTACATACCTGTGCTTACCAATAACTGTGGGGGTTTCAAAGATGTCTAGGAGTTTGGAAAAGTTGTGCCTCAAGGAGGTTAAATGTAATGAGGCTAGTTCTTGAAGTAAGTGGGACAATGAGGAAAGAAGGAATCTCTTTAGGGAGAATACATAGTATATGCAAAAGATACGTGGGCAAACATAGGTTGTGCAGAAGCCAGCAGGTGGGTAGAGCCTAAGAGAGACTCCACCTTGAGAAGCTGTGGAAGAAAACATACAAAAAGGAGGCTGAAGTAAGAATGTGGAAGATAAAGCAGGCCCAGGTAGATTTGATTTTTATTTCATTAGATGTGATGAACCACTGAAGGGTTTTGAGCTGGGGAGGGACAAACTGATATATAATAAAAAGTAAGCATGGAATGGATCCTTAGCTGGGCTTATGGAAATCCTGTTAGAAAGCTTTTGTTCTTTTTTTTTTAAGATATTATTTATTTATTTGTTTGAGAGCCAGAGAGAGCAAGAGAGAGAGCACGAGTGGTGGGAGGGGCAGAGGGAGAGGGAGAAGCAGACTCTCCGCTCAGTGGGGAGCCTGGGGCTCCATCCCAGGGTCTTGGGATCAATACCTGAGCCGAAGGCAGATGCTTAAGTGACTGAGCCACCCAGGCGCCCCAAAACTTTTGTTCTTCCTAAGAAGTATCAAGAAGCTCCATAGGATAGAGTTGGCCTTCCAGAAATGCAAAAAGATTTGGGAAAGGAATGGAGAAGAGGAGAAGCAGGGACCAGCCAGAGGAAGCCCTAACCATAAATTTAATTCTGTGCCTGTTAGCATCACCAGAGGTCCATCTCCTCTGTGGAGTCTTCTGGCACACTGTACTCCAGTTCCAAATCTATAATAATCTTGACCTCCGCAATTTGCTTCAATCCCTACAGGACTCAATTTCTGTGTCTCTAAATGAAGAGAAATGGATGGTGCAAATTAGTACTACTGAAGACAGTTTTAGCGTCCCTCATTAGAAATGAAGACTCTCAGGCCCCTCAGCCCACAATCACTGAATCAGAATCTTCATTTTAGTAAGATTCCCTGGCGCACCATATGCGCACTGGTCTAGAGAGGCTTTTCCTTCTCTTTGGGGAACAAATATAGCCAATTCTCATTATTCATGGATTCCATATTTATGCATTTGCTTGTCCACTAAGATTTGCCTGTAACCCCCACATCAATATTCGCAGCCATTACAGATAGGCACAGAGCCGTGAAAAGTCCGAGTCACCCGATGTACACATTCCCAGCTGAGATCAAACAAGGCGATGCTGGGTCTTCTTGTTTTGCTCCTCATAATGTAAACAAATGGTCTTTTTTGCCGTCTTTTAGTGCCAGGCTGTGGTTGGTTTGTTTGTTTTTGTGTTTTGCAGTGGTGATGTCCCTGTTTAAAATGGCCCCCAAGTGCAGTGCTGAAGTGCCCTCTGGTGTTTCTAACACAAGAAGAATGTAATATGCCTCCTAGAGAAAATACATGTGGTAGGTAAGCTTCAGTCTGGCATGAATTATAGTGCTTTGGCCATGAGTTCAATGTTTTTTTTTTTTTTTTAAAGATTTTTTATTTATTTATTAATGAGAGAGAGAGAGAGAGAGAGAGGCAGAGGGAGAAGCAGACTTCCCACAGAGCGGGGAGCCCGATGCGGGACTCGATCCCAGGACTCCGGGATCATGACCTGAGCCGAAGGCAGACGCTTAACCATCTGAGCCACCCAGGCGCCCGCCATGAGTTCAATGTCAACAAATCAACTATATATATATATATAAAATAAGGTGTGTTTAAGCAGAAGCATACATCAAACAAGGTTATATATTCATTGTTTGATGAAAATGTTATGGTCGGAGGCTTGCAGGAACATAACCTTTATTTCCCCTAAGAGCAATATTTCAATATTCACTAATTCCCTGCCCTGTGACCTTATAGAACATAACTACTGTGAATAACAAGAATCGGTATACCCCTACTGGTGAAGGTAAAGGTACAATCTGAATACAGGATAATAGAAAAGATATTATTATTATTATTTTTTTAAAGATTCCATTTATTTATTTGAGAGAGAGAGAATGAGAGAGAGAGCACATGAAAGGGGGGAGGGTCAGAGGGAGAAGCAGACTCCCTGCCGAACAGGGAGCCCGATGTGGGACTCGATCCAGGGACTCCAGGATCATGACCTGAACTGAAGGCAGTCGCTTAACCAACTGAGCCACCCAGGCACCCAGAAAAGATATTATTTAAAACTGATGTCTTTCAGCAAACATTAAGAGACAAATAGAAAATTACCATTTCACAAAAAAACCTAAAACTTAGCTCCAATTCTAAATAGTCTACGAGGTCTGGAAATCCTCTGTTTCCTCTTAACTGCCATGAAGAGCCCCACTATCCAACAGCACTTTTGTGTTGTTTTGTCTTTATTCGTTCCCCAGCTGGGGGGTTCCCAGGGGAAATCTGAAACTTCCCTCCCCCCCAAAACAGAGAGCCAGGAGAGATGGGAAGAAAGTGGCTGGTCCCTCCAGATGGCGAAGTTGTGGTTTCATAAGCAAAGGACTTACTAATTGGTAATTGGGTGCCTCAAGATGAGAGGATCCCTATACCCGTTTGTTAGAATAACAGGGCTCAGTCACTTGTACTGTTCAGAGGGCATTGCTCAACAAGGCTGAATTCTTCCAAACGGTTCCCACTATGGGAATGGTGGGCGCAATGTATAATACGGCACAGGGGAAGGGGTGAGGAGCCTGTGACTGCAGGGAGCCAGCTCCAGGGTCAACCAGCGGTCACGTCCTCTCCATGACCTCCTCCTATAGTTTTTAAGATAGCAAAAGAGACAACATTTGGCCCCTGCACCTTAGTTAGACTTGGTTTCTCTGAGAAGATGGAAGTCCCAGTGTTTTATTTCTCACATTCTCTCCTTTGAGGCTTAAGTCTGTTCCCTTATTAAATCCCCCCTCCAGCCTGACAAGTATCCCTCTCATTCTGGAAAGAGTATTAGCTTTTGGAGCTCTTACACTAATGCATGGCTTAAATCCAAGCAGACTCTCAAGCTAACAATTCTCCTTCTTTCCCCCTTTCTTTTTCATTCCAGGGTTTCTTTTAGTGTTTACATAAGCTTTTTGTTTTGTTTCTTATTAAAAGATAAATTCCTACAACACAGTGAGGGTGTTTCCTTTTTTAGAGTCTCTGTTACTCTTTCCCTGTGCGTTTACAGCATCTGGGTAGGTGGCAAAGTGGCTTAAAATGACTCAAGAGCTCACGAGGAATTACTTGTGTCACTAATTATTGTCTATGGACTCAGACCCTGATTGCTCCTCTTCCTTCTATCTCAGAGAAGCAAGTCTGAGTGTTGGGTCAGCAACCTTTCTGTGATTAAATATTCATGCACAAACACAAATGCACACAGGCAAGGCAATAAGAGGTGCCAAAAATAACAGCAGCATCTCTGTCCTGTGGAGCTTGCTGAAGCACAAGTAAAGAATGAACACAGATCAGAATTGCAGATCAAACATAATGTGAGCTGAGAATGCACTCATTGCAATGGGTTTCCTAACAACAGTGAATTCTCAGGAATATCTAAAGTCATTGTCATCCCACAATATCCACAGAACAAATGAAATAAAGCTCTTTGTGCCCCAGATCTTACAGGACAGGCTGCATGATGACATAGGGAACACACACCGAGGGATGCCCGTGTTGGCATTGCATGCAGATGGGGAATACCATTTTCTCCCTGGTGACACTGGAGGGGCCAATGTCTAGTATAAAGCGTGGTGTGGTTCGTGACACATTATAAGCACTCAGTAAATATTTATTACATAGATGGATGACCCGCAAAGATGCTAAGTGGACCAAAATCTCCTCCCTCCATGGAGTTAATCTGTAATAAATCAAGATGTTTACCTGAGAAGATAATCTACAGAGAGGCAGAGGGATCAACGGTGGCGCCAAATAACTAACACTGAGGATGCTAAAGATACTTCCGTTAATAATTTAGTTTCTGTTGCAAAAAGTAAGTTCAGGAATTGTTATGGAATATTTCTTTATAGTTTGGTAAACATATCATGCCTTTTGGAGTCAGACCCACTTAGCTCTGCAATGTATTAAGTTATTCATTATATACAAATCACTTCATCTACCTTATTGTTACTTTTCTGTAAAATAGGGTAATAGCACCTACTTATTTAATTTGTTGAACTACATAAATAAAATAATACACATGAAATTGCCTAACCTGTTACCTGACATACAGTCATTTTTCAAATGCTAGTTTCTTCCCTACTTGGCTTATACAACATCTGCCCTGTGTCAGGAACTGACGTAGAATGTAGTGCTGAATAAAATATACACAACTCTTCCCTTGCAGAGCTTGTAGCCTAGTCGGGGAGACAACCATTAACCAAATTATTATGATAGAAACTCTTGAAAATGCTGTGAAAGAAGAATGCAAAGAGGGATAGATTTTTGAGTGAGATGACTTACTCAGTGTTTGGAAGGAAGGTGAGGCCAGAGGAGGTTTCTCTCTGAGGAAACCAGCTTAGGCTTGCAGTGCAAAGATCTAACAGAAGTTCCTTTGGCAGAAGTTGGGGAAGAGGGAGGAGACTCTTCCAGGATCTAGTATGATTTTGTAAAAGCCCAGAGTTGATGGGGCTTAGATTTTATTTATTTGAGAGAGAGAGAGACCCTAAGAGCGAGCATGAGTGGGGGGAGGGGCAGAGGGAAAGGGAGCAAGAATCTCAAGCAGACTCCTCATCCAGTGCAGAGCCCAACATCGAGCAGGGGCTCGACTCCATGACCCCAAGATCATGACCTGAGCCAAAACCAAGAGTCAGGCACTCAACCAACTGAGCTACCCAGGTGCCCCCAAAATTTTTTAAAATCTTGACTCAAAAGATTATAAATAACAGGGGCGCCTGGGTGGCTCAGTCGTTAAGCGTCTGCCTTTGACTCAAGTCATGATCCCAGGGTCCTGGGATCGAGCCCCGCATCGGGCTCCCTGCTCAGCAGGGGTCCTGCTTCTCCCTCTCCCACTCCCCCTGCTTGTGTTCCCTCTCTCGCTGTGTCTCTCTCTGTCAAATAAATAAATAAAATCTTTTAAAAAAAAGATTATAAATAACAATCAGATATTTCTCACACTGTTTTTTAGTTCTCCTTTCCAAGTTCTGTATAAGAGATCACTCTCATATTAGTGAGAAAGGTGAAGTGACACAGAACTCCCCCTACAGCAATGTTCCGTGAGCATGACCTAATCATACTTCCTAGAGGAGACAGGACTCTATTCCTCATTTATAACTGAGATTCTTGATAGGGATATCATTCAGCTACAAGTTTTCTTTTCTCTTTTTTTTTTTTTTAAAGATTTTATTTATTTATTTGAGAGAGAGAATGAGAGACAGCATGAGAAGGAGGTCAGAGGGAGACAAGTTTTCTTTTCTCAATTGTAATACAGAAAGAGGAGCTTCTTCTATTACATAACAGAAATATTACAAAGACACACACATGCAAGGTATATGTTTATTATTTCCCAGAATACCTCATGCTTTTGATTTTTTTCCCCTTTTGTAGCAGATAGAAATTACCTTCTTGAATGGAACTTTTCAGGCCTTGTGGGTTCCTGCTCAGGATCACTAGCAGACTTTCTCGAAGTCCATCATTTTCCACATTGTAACTTGGTAACAGGCCAAGAGTCTTGGCTTATGAGGTAGGAGTTTTCAAGTTTCTTGACACTATTTGTTCTATCATGTAATTAGGTTCTAAAACACTTGGAGTAAATGGAAAACTTGTTAAAGGCATTTTTTTAAACTGAAGAAAAGGGATTAATTATGTCATTTTAATTTCACGATATCATAATCATTTCTTTTTTAAAATGAAAGTTTTATTTTTTTTATTTTTAAAAGATTTTATTTATCTATTTGAGAGTGAGAGAACAAGAAAAAGCAGGAACAGTGGGGAGGGGAAGAAGGGAGAAGCAGACTCTCTGCCGGGCAGGGAGCCCAACATGGGGCTCAATCCCAGGACCCCAAGATCATGACCCGAGCCAAAGGCAGATGCTTAACCAACAGAGCCACCCAGGCATCCCATAGTTATTTCTCTCTTGATAGAAGCTTAATAACAAATGCTTGTTTTTTTAAGCTATAAGTGCAATTTTTTATCACAAGCCAAAAAGAAGAAATTGGGTGACAGGAACTGATGAAAACACACCCGAGTCTTGGGCAACTTGACGGAATGAACAAGTATCATTAAAATCTGTTATTTGAATAATTAAACATGAGATTGAAAAAGATGGCAAAAGAAACACAAAATCCAAACTACAACTGCAGAGGTGAATTAAATAGAGGCCCAAGTAGCCGTGAAGTAGCCTACCATACAAAGAAAACACCTATACATAAAAAATATTTCCCTACAGACAGGCAGTTGGCAATGCTCTATAGAACTGTGGATTCTTGAAACAAAAATTGTGTTCTATAGTTATTAAGTGTTATATTTATGAGTTGTGGAAGATCACATGGGAAAAAATATCACTCTTTTCCTTTCAGAGTGTGATGCCTAAGGCTTCCATTTCCTCCTTGAACATGGCCTTGTGAACTGGACTGTGATATGCAGATTTACTAACCAACACCTTCCCGCCTCAAGGTGGGTCTAGGAAAGGCACTGCCAGTTTTGGCTTCTGTGACTTATACCATGCTTCCATGACCTACCAAAATCCTCTTCCTTAACTGGTGCATTAGTTTTTATTGTTGTTGTTGTTATTGTTGCATTAATGTCTTTAACAATTACAGTCCAGTCCTCTAAGATTTTGCTATAATCAATTTTTAATGTATTTTTTCTTGATGGTTATCTTTAAAAAGTTAATATAGGTCTATCCTGGGTTCTATGAATGAAGATCTTAGAACTAAGTACTGACACTTCATTTTTATGCCTTTATCAGTGTTGTGTTTGTAACTGTGTTGGGTTCAATTTGTATTATTTTTAACTGTCGTGAGCTAAGGAGAAATGGACAGGGATAGACTTAAGGCAAAAAAAAAAGTGCTTTGGGGGGCCAAGTAAAAGCCAAATGCCATATGTTACTTATACTCATGAAGATTTCATAGTAATTTGAATAAAAAAGGAGGCAAGAAAATTGTATTATTATGTGGTATAAAGCAGTACAGACATGGTGAATTTCAAAGAATCAGTCCTGTAACAGGAGTCAATGCATGTTGTAGGCAATAGTTTCAGCAAAAAGACTATTATACTAAGGTTGTTAATTTGAAGTTTTTTATATTTAATTTGTAAAATTAAAAAATAATTTATAAGAATTTTAAATTACATATATGTATGTATACATATGGAGTTTTACTTAGGTCTGTACATTAAATAACATTATAATAAAAGTAATTTAAGTCAGCACTGGGATCAGAGAATTTGTCTTTCATAAACTGTCACTATTTTATTCAATTTTGATAAACCTGTTTTATATCAAACCTCACACCCATTGCTGGAATTATCCCATAGACAGGGCACTTGTAACTATTTGTTTTACTATTGGACAGCTCTGATGACTAGAAAGTTTAATTTTTATTGTTTGCTGATATTACATTTCCTTTAAGTTCCAATCATTGGTAGTAGTTACATTTAAGAACATATCAATTCTGTTCTCTCTTTTGTGGGAACTTTAAGTTATAGGAGGATAACTATCATGTTTTTTCCAGAGTCTTGCTTTCACAATATTTTTGAGAACTTACTTTGGCCAAAACATTGTGCATAAGCCATGTTTTGCCTTTCCAGCTTAAACAGCTACACTCCTTCTAACCTTTCCTTGAAACATATTTTCCCCCTAATTACTGTAATTTATACAAACTCTAGCCATGTCCTTGTCACAATGTGGCACCGAAAAATAAACATATACAAAATGGAGAATTTTATTCAATTTCACCAATAATAAAGATAGGAATTATTAAATTCAACAATGTATTAAGCACTAATGGAGGCAGGTACAGAAGTAAATGGCACACTATTCTTGCCTTCCAAGAGTTTTGAATCTAGTTGAAAATAAAGATCATGAGTTTAGATAATATTAAATTATAAAAATAAGCATTGTAGGAGTTCAGATGATTCAGAAAACTGAGTTCTAGATCTTTACTCGATGTTTCTATGTTCTAACTAGGGTTGTCTTGATAACTGCATTGGGTCTGAATATTACCAGTGTAAACAAGTACCAAATGCTTTGCCCAAAGTAGCATAAATATCGGTAGAGCCAAAATGGAACCCAGGTTTCTTGGTTCCTTGTCTAGTCCTTTCTCCACTCTTTACAGCACAGAGTAAATCTTTCCTTGAGATAGCAAATTAGTGATTAAATCTGCAATTTTCCGGAAGGCCACTGGAAATAAAACTTGGCAAAATTCTAATTCTTGTGACTGCTGCTGTTTAGCTTGCAACCAGTGAAGACTGAGTCGAATTTTCTTTCGATTTTTTAGGAACAGCTCAGGCTCAAACGACAGCTTTACTTAAAAAAAAAAAAAAAAAAAAAAAAAAGCTCTCTTAAGACATGAAAAACACAGGAAGCCTGGAATGTAACCAGATAGGCTGTATTTCCGGAATCCTACCCTTAAGCAATATGTTGGGCTCCTTTTGCACATGCGCAGAAGGAAAAGTTGGGCGGGGAGTTCCGCTGCGTCGGGTCGCGCTCCGGGCAGGGATTGGTGGCACCAAGCGTGAGAGGCGGAACCGGAAGCGCCTGTGTTGTGAGGCTCAGCCTGTTCGCTCCCGGTGACTTTCCAACGCTTTGCTTCTAGCAGTTGGTGCCGGTTTTGCAGAGGGTGCCATGGGGGAAGCGGAGAAGTTTCACTACATCTACAGTTGTGACCTGGACATCAACGTGCAGCTTAAGATGTAAGAGAATCGGGACAGTGATTGGGATTGCTGGGACTTAGGGACGCTGAGACGGGGGGGAGAAGATGGTTATTAATTAGCCTGAAGGCGGTCCTGGGGGTGGCTGGGAGGGCTGTAGCCAGCGAAGCGGAGGAGAACCGGAGCATAGAGAGGGGGGGCCTTGTGAAAGGATTGAGGACTAGGTCTCTGGGAGAAGGATAGCAGTAGGAATATGCCCTTAAGTCCCACGGTGTTTTACTTTCTTCAAAGCATTTTGCTGCTGACAGCAACCTTTTGAAGGTTTTTACATTTTACAGATTAAGAAGTCAAGTCTCAGTAAAGTTGCCCTCCCGCCATTAATAGTTGGAAGATCTTTACTTTAGAACAGGCTGGCAGGTGGAATGGAGGCTACAGATATTATGGAGAGCTGATCTGGTAGTTGAGAATAAGATGAGTACATGGATACAGTATTAGAATCACGGGAGGTGATGGAAGCTTAGGTTGAATCTTGGGACAGTGTGGCTTTGTTTACCCAGGGAAGTTGGGAGTCAGTCAAAGATGAGGGTGCCAATTGGAAAGGGACCAGAAGATAAGAGGAAAGGCCTTGCAGGAAGATCTTGGAGCATCACAGTTGAAGTAAAGGCCAAGAGCATGACATCTTGAGATGAGATTAATGGACTGGAGATTGGGGATGGGTAGGACTTAGTTGGAAATTATGTCCATTTTAAGGCAGTCTTATAGAAGTGTTTTCATATGTGAAATCTATCACAGATTATGAATCATATCATCATTCATAATATGTTTAGTCAATATTCATCTAATGTGCCTCTGGCAGAGGGCTGCATACATGCAGTGAATACATTTTCTCAGTTGTCAGATGCATCTTTAAAGGATTGTTTTATTTTCAGAAGTTACTTACTTCAGACTCTGACAAATCTTTTACTATCCATTTTGTGGTGATAGTAAAAATAGTATTTCAACAACTAAACTATACTTGTGTAAAATAATTTACACACCCATTTCAGAAAATTTCTACAGCATGTGGCACTAGATGCTTATATAGGACTGTATTACTGTCATTTGGTAAAGGGCTCTCCTTCAGTTTCATTCCTCTCAGTATTTCTTGGACATATGAATGATTTTTTTTTTGAAACTTTTGAACCTTAGAAGGAAAGAAGAAAAGTAAAAAACACTGGTCTGTCATTAACACACACACACACACACACACACATTGGGTATTTTGAGGCAAAGTTAAAGCGTAAATTAGAAGTTTGGCAAAATTCAGTACTTAACCATCTTTTAGCTTCTGAGACTGCCATTGTTGATCACTGGGGGCAGGAAGTATCAACTTAGAATCGTATAATGAGAGGGGTGCCTGGGTGGCTCAGATGGTTAAGCATCTGCCTTCAGCTCAGGTCACGATCTCCAGGTCCTGGGATCGAGCCCCATGTCGGGCTCCCAACTCAGCTGGGAGTCTGCCTCTCCCTCTCCCTCTGCCTCTCCCCTTGCTTGTGCTCTCTCTGTCTCTCTCTCTGAAATGAATAAATAAAATCTTTAAAGAAAGAAAAGAATCATATAATGAGAGAATAATGAATTCTTTAATTCAATTTATTCTCCCCAGGCTTTTAGTTTATTGTGACAGTTTTAATAACAAGTTGCACTTTGATGTCTCTTTTCTTACACCGTAACCAGATATCAAACTTCCTGCAAGACATGGTCACTTTGGATGTGCCGAAGCAACTTGTCTGAGACTGGTACATCATTAGCCTACCCCTCTGATTCTGATCTTCCTGTATTGTGTCACTTATTTTGGTGATTGTTGGCATCATTCATCGAGTTGGTTAAGACAGGAAACTTTGAGTTCTGCACACACCCCTCTCTTACCTTCTTTGTTTAATCATTTACAAATTTTCTTGAATCTACCTTCATATCTTTGATCCATGCCCCCTTTTTTACCCCACAACCCTGGCCTTAGTCTACCTTTTTCCTTTTTAATGTGGACTGAAAGTCTTCTAACTGCTTTCAGTCCTTCCTCTCCATTATGTTTTATACTCCTGCCAAAAGTACAAATCTGATTACATTACTCTCACTTCAAATAATTTAAAAGATTTTTGAATGTTCACTTTGTGTCAGGCACTGTACTGAATATGGTGGCTACTAGCTTCATTTTCTACCTACTTTTCATTCTCATCTTTAGCTTCTTTACCCCATGAGCTTTATGCTTTAGCTATACCAAACAACTTGTAGTTTCCCAACACATACCTTCTTGCTTCTTTGCATCTGCATATAGTATTCTTTTCGTCTGGGACAACTCCCTACTGTTTTGGCTCTCATCACCCATATATTGTTTGGGCTCATTTCCGGCATCATTCTGGGATACTAAGCTCTTGGCTCCCAAGCAAGTTTACATGCTCCTGAGACATTTTGGTATGTCTTTCTGTAGTAGGAAGGAAGGACCTTAGCTTTGGCTTCTTTATTATTATTATTATTTTTTTGATTTTATTTATTTATTTTAGAGAGAGAGAGCACAAGCAGGGGAAGGGGCAGAGGAAGAAGCAGGCTCCCCACTGAGCAGGGAGCCCGACGTGGGGCTTGATCCCAGGGCCCTGAGATCATGACCTGAGCCGAAGGCAGACTTCTAACCGAGCCACCCAGGCGCCCCACTTTGGCCTCTTTTGCCAGCTCTGTTACTTATTTTGTTATCTTGAATAATGACCTTGATCACTGAATGTCTGCTTCATTATTTATAAAATGAGAAAAGGGTGAAAAGTAAGAAAGAGTACATAAAATCCCTGGCACAATATTTGACATAATCTTGATGTCCAAGCAATGTTCTTACCTCTTTTTCAATGTCTTGTACATATCTTTTATGACTTATAATATTGTATTTTTTAATTTAAAGAACTGATCAGATAATATATCTACATAGTAACAAAATTGAAAGAGTAATAGAAAACATTCAGTTAAAAGTAAGTGGAAGATTAAAAAATAAGTGGAAACAAAGACAACATTTTCTTGTAATGCTGTATTGTTTATCTTATCTTTCATTTTTGGTCCTCTGTGCCTGGTACAGTGAATGTATGTTGAATGAATACATGAATAAGTGCTCAGCTTGAAATTAATAAAGGGAAACTAAGGCCTGGAAAGCTGGTGATGTCTAGAAGGTAGATTAAGAGTTGGTGACAGGATTTAAAATTAAGTAAAAGCCTAAAATAGAGAAATATGTTGGTGAAGATGGGAAGGATCTTAGGTATGTTGGGACTTTAAGAGACCTTTATTAGATGTAAAAGTGACTTTAATTTTATATACAAGAAAATGTTGAGGTAGCAGAAGGTTACTGTGATACAACCATAAACTGTTCTTAGTATTTTTTGTGTATATGCTTAAAAAAATATGCCTAAACATTATTGTTCTTATGCCTCCAGAGGAAGTTTGGAAGGGAAGAGAGAACAGAAGAGTTATAAAGCTGTTCTAGAAGACCCAATGTTGAAGTTTTCAGGACTGTACCAAGAGACATGCTCTGACCTTTATGTTACTTGTCAAGTTTTTGCAGAAGGGAAGCCTCTGGCCTTGCCAGTGAGAACATCCTACAAAGCATTTAGTACAAGATGGAAGTAAGTTGTTGTCTTGCATATGGTGGGTTTCAGACTATTCTCCCATTTCTTTATAGGTGTTGTAAGTATGATTTGGTAGGCATTACAGAGGAAATTTTTTAAAAAATTGTATTTAACACCTATAAACATTGATCCAGTAGTTTATTTATTTATTTATTTAAGGTTTTATTTATTTATTTGACAGAGACACATCTAGAGAGGGAACATAAGCAGGGGGAGTGGGAGAGGGAGAAGCAGGCTCCCCGCAGAGCAGGGAGCCCAATGTGGGGCTCGATCTCAGGACCCTGGGATCATGACCTGAGCCAAAGGCAGATGCTTTACGACAGCCACCCAGGCGCCCCGATCCAGTAGTTTAAAGCAGCGACCTACCCAGATGGGATAAAGTATTATATATAGTAGTATTGTAAGTACTGTTTAGGTAGAAGTGAATTTATGTTTGTATTCAGTATATTGACATATTTTTGTAAGAACTTGACTGATTCACAAAATGACCCAAACCAAAAATACACGTGTAACATCTTTACATTTTCTACCACTCTATGCCCTGAACACGTGAACATTTCTGGATAATCTGAAATGTTGTCCAGCTTGATATTTGGTGCTCAGATTTGATGAAATCTCTCAGACAACAGAAATATCTGTTGTCATCTGTTCTGATCAGATTTTTATTATTATTTTATTTTATTTATTTATTT
>NC_138381.1:28569274-28582713 GCF_054177405.1 Leptonychotes weddellii | reverse complement strand
ATTATTTTAAATATGAAACTAACTTTTTTCCTTAAAGTTCATGGTTTATTGAGCATGGTACATTAGCAAACTGTTGTTGGGATGCAAGGTAAATATAATGAACATGAAGTTCCTGTTTTTCCAGAACACTTTTGTGGGTCCTGAATTTAAAGTCTTGTCTCTCTTTTTTTTTTAGATTTTATTTAGTTATTTGACAGACAGAGAGACAGCGAGAGAGGGAACACAAGCAGGGAGAGTGGGAGAGGGAGAAGCAGGCCTCCCTCCGAGCAGGGAGCCCAATGTGGGACTCGATCCCAGGAGCCCGGGATCATGACTTGAGCCGAAGGCAGACTCTTAACGACTGAGCCACCCAGGCGCCCAGTCTTGTCCCTTGTTATTTGATAGATTATGTGGCACAGTTTTGTTGTTCCTTCAGTGACAGTTATTCAGCACCCTGGGAGGCTCAATGCAGGATACACAGGTTGTGTGCCTCTGAAGGGAAGAACTTACGCCCACAGTGTTAATGAAGACAAGGTGTGACTGATGGATTACCAGGTTGTGTTGTTGAGCGTACAACCCTGTGTTTACCAGGTGTGGTCTAGTAGGCTGGAAAGGATTTTTCAGAGAGCAGAATCCTGAGCCCTAGTGATCTGGCTACATTGAAACCAACTATTTTAATGGTGTAATTTCTTTAGTAGTCTTTTTGTGGATAGCTATAAACACATACAAACACACCCAAGTATGTATGTATGTATATATATACATATACACACACACACACACACACACGTGTTATTTTGGAAAATTTCAAACCTGTAAATATAGAGAGAATAATATAATGAACTCCCAAGGCCCCGTCACCTAGCTTTGGTAATTACTAACTCAAAGCCAATTGTGTTTCATCTATCCCCATAGTTATTTTGAAGCAGATTCCAAATATGATATCATTTTTAACTGTATTTCTGTATATTTTTTAAAGAAAACTGTAGTACCATAATAACATCTAAAACAATGGACCAGGATTCCTTAATTGTATTGGGGTTTTTCTTAGAAGTTTTTTTTTGTTTTTAAGATTTTATTTATTTGTCGGGGTGGGGGAAGAGTGAGTGTGCACAAGCAGGGGGAGTGGCAGGCAGAGGGAGAAGAAGCAGACTGCCTGCTGAGCGGGGAACCTGATGCGGGACTCAATCCCAGGACCCTGGGATCCTGACCTGAGCCGAAGGCAGACGCTTAACTACCTGAGCCACCCAGGCATCCCTGTATTGGGTTTTTAAAACTGGAATCAGAAAATCTGTACAAACCTGAAATTGTCTGCAGAATTTTGTATCTTGTGCATTTTTACAGGGACAGAACTCAAAGCTTTTGTTAGATTTTTTGAGGTGGTTTGTGACTTCAAAAAAGACTTAAAACTATAAATTTAGATCTAGACTGTCAACATTTATGGTGAATTCCACCTTTCTTGTAAGGGAAATTGTATGTATAGTGGTTTTGTTCCATGCCTTGGCAATAAAGAAAATTAGAGAAAAAGCAAATTCCCAGTTACAGGGGGCAGGGGGTGCAGAGGGAAAAAGAGAAGCAGATTCCCTGCGAGTAGGGAGCCCAACTAGGGGCTCCATCCCAGGACTCTGGGATCATGACCTGAGCCCAAGGCAGACACTTAACTGACTGAGCCACCCAGGTGCCAGGTGGATTTAGCTCAGTGAGAGTTGCGGGTGTGGGGAAGGGATGATGCATGGGGAGGGAGAGAACAAAATGATGTTCAGAATTCACAGCTTTTTGATGTCTGATCAGATCTTTCCATAATTTCTAGAATATCTAAGGTAGTTTTGAAACTATTTTATAGCTGCAGATTCATTTTCTTCGAAAGAACTCTTCTGCAAAAGTCTGGTATAAAGCAAGTTAAAGTATAGTTACTTTGATTTTAAAAAGGTGTGGGGGCCATGGTTTTGGATGGCAGAAGGTTTGAGGCAGATGATTGCTTGATCATAAGCATTGTCTTCTAGGCAAAGGACAGAATATAGAGGTAAGAATTTTCATAGTTCATTTTAGATATTGTTACAGATTTTTCTAACTTTAGCTTGTGTTAATCTCTGTTTTTTTTCCTTGTCACAAGATGAAACTGCTTAGTATTTACCTTTTCAATTTGGCCCACTGTGTGGATAATAAATAAATTTACTTATTTCCTCAAGCTTATCTGTAGTGGAGAATGTCTTTTTTGAGCATACAATTTATTTTTTTTAAGAACTTGATAGACGAAAAGGATTTAATGACTTTGATTCTCCTTTAAATTGGTAGTCATGTCTAATTTTCTTATAGGTCCTTGAATTTATATGATGGATATAAATGATTTGTCCTTTAAGTTTTTGAAAATTCTGTTCAGTTTCTTACAATGCAGATGTATTTGACCTAGACTGGGATATGACCCTTGGATAATAATTTTGAGTAAACAATAATTTTGAGGAAACAGAGAGAAACAGTTCTCTGTGTCTGCTGGGTATTACTTTGTGTATTGTTTGCATAGTTTTCTTTTGGGATTTTAAAAGCCATCTGTTGTTTAAGGGAGTTGAAATTATCAAATAGATTCAGTGCGAAGTTTGAATGCAGAAGAAAATTTGCAGAGATGAATAGAGAATTTAAAAGAAGAGCTGTGCTGTCATGACTAAATTATTAAGAACAAAGATTCCTTAGTGAAGTGATATATACAAATATGCTTTAGAAGCATAAAAAAACTGATAGCTAAGCCTTATCAATATTAATGAAATAACTCGAAGAACAGAAAAATCTCACGTTAAAAATTGTCACGTCTGTCCAAAGCAGTCTGATAACTTCTTCATGTTATGAAGGTAGTGGATAGTCTACTTTGACCTCTAAGGTTTTGGTTGTTGTTTTCTGCTTTGTTGAGGTACTGTTGTATATTATAGGACAGTATTATCCATTGCAGCTTTTTGAATAATTCTGAGTTTTTTTCTCTTTATAATATAAAACTGTGTTCTGGAGAAAGCTTATAGATAATCACAGTTTGGTTCAAAACAAGTTTGGTTCTGATAGGTTTGTGTTTTCCCAGATTTTTATTAGCCATTATTATATTCCTTGTGTCTTAGTGATACTGTCTGAATTTCTTTTCTTTCTTTTTTTCTTTTAAAGATTTTATTTATTTATTTGAGTGAGAGAAAGAAAGAGAGAGAGAGCGAGAGCACGAGCGGGGCAGGGAGAGAGAGGCAGAGGGAGCAGGAGAAGCAGGCTCCCCGCTGAGCAGGGAGCCCGACGTGGGGCTCGATCTCAGGACCCTGGGATCATGACCTGAGCTGAAGGCAGACACTTAACCCACTGCGCCACCCAGGCGCCTCCTGAATTTCTTGATTTAAGAATTTACCAGTGTTAATTTCTGTAAGCTTGGTTTTTCAAAAATTTTTTTCATGTGTTCTGTATTTAAACTTGAGGTTGCCTACATCAAAATTAAGGGAAGTGCCACATTTTTTGCAGTATTAACCTAATCTTTTGGGACATTTTCTCTGAGCAGATCTTATATGGTTTGTTAATTTAAAAGGAAGTTTATATACACACACACACACCACACACACACACATTTTATTTCCTTAGTGTTATGTTTTTGTTGACTTTGTTCCCATAGCTGGAATGAATGGCTGAAACTTCCGGTAAAGTACCCTGACCTGCCCAGGAATGCCCAGGTGGCCCTCACAGTATGGGATGTGTATGGACCAGGGAAGGCAGTGCCTGTGGGTGGAACAACAGTTTCACTCTTTGGAAAATATGGGTAAGCATTTTTGTCTTCTCTATAGGAGTGTTGGGAGAGCTTTTCTTTTTGGGAGAGCTTGAATAGTTTATACCCAGTCTGATTCTGTCTGTCGTAGGAAGTGAAAACCTATGTGGTACATATGATTCCTTCATTCTTGAGACTGAATTTGACACATATTTCCTATGGGATATGCAGATAGATTAATTAAGAAACTTACTGTTAGTGATTGGTAATGTGATTTCTATTTAAAAATAGTCATTAGAAACTAGAATCTTGCTAGAAAAAGCAAGATGGCCCTTTGATGTATACTGTAACTTCATTGTTAATAGAATTTTTTTTGCTTTCTCAGAATAGTGACAGGACAATAAGTGGGGTTTGAAAGCACAAATTTGCTAATAATGATTATAATAGAAAGTTGTCAACTCAGTTTTTAAAAATTTACAGATAATAGAAGCTAACTGTAAAAAAACCGAAAGCATAATCCTGAAGGGTATTTTTTCTCTTTCCCAGAAGAATCACTACTTTTAGAGAATTGGTGATATATATATATTTTTTAATTTTATTTATTTATTTGAAAGAGAGCAAGAGCACAGGCAGGGGTAGTGGCAGAGGGAGAGGGAGGAGCAGACATCCCACTGAGCAGGGAGCCCGATATGACCTGAGCCCAAGGCAGACACCCAACTGACTGAGCTGCCCAGGCGCCCCAAGAATTGGTGATATTTTATTATTCTTTTCTGTGTTTATTAATTGGAATTTTCCACTAAAGAACATGGTCTTTTCTCAAGTATTGAGTTACCTTGGTATACAGTTCATGTAGGAAAGACAGGTGAATGTTCAATTTTTTTCCCCTTTACCAATTTTAAGAATGCGTTGGTGTCCTGGTAACTTGTGTATTTGATGATCAATTTTATTTTTCTTTTTGTTTTTAAGTTTTGTCATGAACTTTTAGTCTTAAACATTTCTGGAATGTTTCGATTAATTGCTGTCTTTACTCTTAATAATCCTCAAAAACTCCCCATTTTTGGTCATAAGAGTCCCTTCAAGCTGATCCCATGTTTTTTTGACAGTACTCCAGTAGTCATTGGTAGCTTCTTTGCTTTCTGGTGGACAAGCTATTTCAGGCTCATTTGGCAATTTTCCACCCCGGAACTGGAATCTCTGAAAGAAGCCCTAATTTTTTTCGGTGCAAAATCTAGGTATTATTGAACTTACTAGTTTTTGTCCATTTGAAGTTGGGAAATTTTATCTCCTGAATTAATTTTCACATCATTAAATGTAAATGAAGATGATCATATTTTGATATGTTCATTTACTACTTGTGTATATGTTTCTGTGAATTGCTTTTTGATGTCCTTTGCCAGTTTTTTCAAAAATTGAAATATAATTCATGTGCCATGAAATTCTGGTTTTTTTTTTTTTTTTGAGTTGTCATTTTTCTTATTAACGTATGGGGGTCTTTGTAGATTAATGAAATTAGCCTTTTGCATGTTACATGTTACAAGTACTGTTTTTCCTATTTGACTTTTTTTGAGTTAGTGTGTATTTCTTTGCTTGCCATTCATGCATCTTAAATTATCATGTTGAATTGATCAGCTTTTATTTTTATGGCCTGTGAATTTAATGTTTTAGAAAGTCCTTTTCTGTTTTTTTTTTTAAAGATTTATTTATTTATTTGACAGATAGAGACACAGCGAGAGAGGGAACACAAGCAGGGGGAGCAGGAGAGGGAGAAGCAGGCTTCCCGCCGAGCAGGGAGCCCGATGTGGGGCTCAATCCCAGCACCCTGGGATCATGACCTGAGCTGAAGGCAGACACTTAACCGTCTGAGCCACCCAGGCGCCCCAGTCCTTTTGTGTTTTTTAAAAATATTTCTTCTTATGATTTCAGTCCTTTACATTTAAGTATTTGATTCATCTAAAATCACTTTTGTGAGGTGCACCTGGATGGCGCAGTCAATTAAGCATCCAACTCTTGGTTTCGGCTCAGGTCATGATCTCGGGGTCATAAGATAGAGCCCTGAGTCGGGCTCCACACTCAGTGCAGAGTCTGCTTGAGATTCTCTCTCCCTCTGCCCCTCCCACTTGTGCTCTTGCTTGTACTCTCTCTCTCAAATAAATAAGTAAATCTTTAAAATTACTTTTGTGAAAGGAGTGATATATTGGGAATCAACTTAAAAAAAACCCCAACAAATGGCTAGTTATTTGTCTTAACACTATTAAATTAGCCATTGTTCTCAAATATTTTGAAGTGGTACCCTTATATATTCAATTCATCATGTATTGAAGTCTAAGAGAAGCAGTGTTGTACATCATATGGTGGTGGTTAGGGACGCATGATGTAGAACTAGGTTATCTAGGTTCACATCCTGACTCCTTTAATATCTGTGTACCCTTAGGCAAGTTATTTAATCTCCTTCTGCCTCAGTTTCCTCATCTGTAAAATGATATAACAGTAGTATTTACTTTACAGAATAGTTTATGATGATAAATTACTGAAGACACATATAGTTAACTTAATGAGTGTTTATTAAGTATTAGCTATCATTATTTCTGAGGTACTCTGTTAGTTTTGAATACTATTATAAAATGTTTTAATACTAGATGGTGATGATCTTCCTTATTAACTTTCTTTTTATAATTTCTCTGGATATTCTGTTTTGTTAGATAAATTTTATTATTTCCTCAAATAAGAAAGCTCATTGTTATTTTGTAGGAAATCATATTGAAATATGTATGTTAATTAAGGAGAGAATTGACACCTTTGTAATACTGAATTTTTCCATCCAGGAATAGGGTGTGTTAGAAAGGTTTCAATTCATGAATAAAACCTAGATGTAATTTCATTTTGAATAGCTTGGTTGCTTAGTAATATGAAGGTATTTTAGTTTAATGTAACTATTAGATATTTATTATTGAAATACATGCAAGAACAAATTTAGACGTAGTCTGACACATTAGATATAATTTGGGTAGAATAGCATGTTACAGTAGAATGGACATATTATTAAATCAGTATTGTTCCTTTTCTAGAATGCTTGTTCCTTTTCCTCTACTAGAGTGGGGTTTGCTTGCCACACAGAAGAAACATGGGCAACAGTTTATTACTCTTACTATATAGTTAGTGGTTAAATGTTCTTGAAAACAGTTACCAGATAGACCTCTTGGTTTTTCCTCTTGGTCTCTTTATAAGTGGTTTGCCTTCTGGAATAATCAGCCGGAGGTTCCCTCATAAAAGCACCTCTTTTAGTACACCTGTGCATTTTAGATGACCTTAGGATATAGTTTCAGGAGACACTGACTAGACAGTAAGTGTGAGACAGACGAAATTTCCACAGAAGTGGAGTGAAATGAACTGCTTAAAGCCAAACAAACTCTTTCTCAGGTTAACATTTGTGACGCGGTTTGACTTGACTTTTGGCAAGGTTTTGAAAAGTACATGAAGTCAGTAGTAATCAACCTATGAATAAGAAGCACCTGGTAAGCTCACTAGACAAGCATCTTCCTGTGTTCTCATTAAATTTGGTAAGAATGTGATGGGGCCCAAGAATCAGCATTTTTAGTAAGCATCCTGAGTGATTCTGCAGACCTATGGATCACAGCTTGCAAAACACTGCATTAACCTTTTCATAGTAGTGGACTTGTCAGACATAGGCTTGCAGTTTTCAGAATTCCTTCCTTGACTTCATCCCATTGCTCACTTTATTTGTATTTCTGTATGAATCCCAGTAAAAGACAACTTCCTTTACTTCCTATCCAAACCATGCTGGAAATGGGCCTAAAGATAAATCAGTAGTATTTGTTCTAATTTATGAAGTAATTAAACCCCAGATATTTCCATGAAGGTAATAGTAGCAATTAAGTGGGACTTAAATTCGCTTCCGATATTAAGTAAATTAAGACTTTGAATTTTGGAGAGTCATCTGTTTTCTCTTAACTGGACAATAGGTTATGGTGTCCCTCCATGGCCTGAACACCTGAGATGTCAGATGCATGTGAAACATGTTGGAGAGCAGTACTGATTCTTGTGACATTCCCTCGCTTAGAACAGGGTTTCTCAAATAGGAGTTGTTGACTTACTACTTTCAGAATTCCTGCCTTATCTCTCTACTAAGTATACTCTTACGTACTTGATTTTTTTTTTATTATGTTATGTTAATCACCCTACATTACATCATTAGTTTTTGATATAGTGTTCCATGATTCATTGTTTGCATATAACACCCAGTGCTCCATTCAGTGCCCTCTTTAATACCCATCACCAGGTTAACCCACCCCCCCACCCCCCTCCCCTCTAGAACTCTCAGTTTGTTTCTCAGAGTCCATAGTCTCTCATGTACTTGATTTTTTATTTGAACCAGCTCACTTCTTTTTTTACCTTTAATTTAGTTTGAAGCAAAAGCTTAATATCCCTAATATACATGGAAAGCAAGTATTATTTGACATTGATGGGTAACGATAAAATAAACACAACGAGAATAACTATGTTATTAGGTTTTGGAAACTGAAGGAAAAAAACTGCAGTGGAATATAAATAATAGTAAATGTATTTGATTTGCAAAACACATAAACAATACCTACAGAGAAAGTCCTTCTTTAATTAGAATGGTTCTTTTTGTGCCTAGTCAGATATTTAGCTCACTGTCACTTAATTGAAGGTAAAAGGTAAGGTTTTACATCAATATTTTCTTTGTTAATCAGTCCAACTCTTACATGGTTGTTCGTCATCAGTTAGCCGAATGATAACATCAGATTTTAGTAGAGGTTTCTGGATACTTTGAACAGTGGGGAAGGAATGCAGAAAAGCTGGATCACCTACTTCTGTTCCCTCTAGGCCGGTGTTTATACTGACCTTCACCTCAGAAAAAAGAAGCATAAGAAATTTTATGAAATTAAAATAACTCATCTTTTCTCTGTGTGTCCTGGGGCCTTTTCTTGAGGGCACGAAGTGGGTTGCAGTGGCTACAAGCTCAGGCATCCCCTAGCACAGGACTGGACTTTGTGTGCAGCTTCTGGTCCTGGTGCTCTGTGCAACTGGTCAGGATGTTCCTGACACTGTGGCAGGGTGCACATGTCCACTTGGACTGCTGGGTCACAGCTGCTGCTGTACAGGCTGCTGCTGATGTTCAGGGAGAGAAAACCTCAGTCTTCTGGGTGTCCTCAGAAGGAAGCCTGTGCAGATTTTCTTCCACCGACCATTAAAAATCATGTCATGTGCCACCACAGATTTCGTGACTTAGGGAAATAGTGCTTTAGACTGTAGTTTCTTCAGATTTTTTTTTTTAAAGATTTTTTATTTATTCATTTGAGACACAGAGATACAGAGAGAGAGAGAGCACGAGCAGGAGCAGAGGCAGAGGGAGAGGGAGAAGCAGGCTCCCCGCTGAGCCAGGAGCCTGATGCAGGACTCTATCCCAGGACCCCGGGATTGTGACCTGAGCCGAAGGCAGACGCTCAACCATCTGAGCCACCCAGGTGCCCCCAGATGTTTCTTGAACAGTGATGTCACAGCAGTTGTTCTTCACCTTTTCCCCTAAATAGTCCTGGTATGGACTTAGTAGCTATCTATCTATCTATCTATCTATCTATCTATTTATTTATTTATATATATATATATATATATATATATATATAAGATTTTACTTACTTATTTGACATAGAGGGAACACAAGCAGGGGGAGTGGGAGAGGGAGAAGCAAGCTTCCCGCCGAGCAGGGAGCCTGACACGGGGCTCGATCCCAGGACCCTGGGATCATGACCTGAGCCCAAGGCAGATGCCTAACGACTGAGCCACCCAGGCACCCCTGGACTTAGTAGCTTTTAAAAAGTGGTCTTCAGAGTGTGTAGTAGTTGTCATATAGTATTGGAAACCTTGTGACTACCAACTCTTGTATTTGCTAATGTCTCTTTGGTATACTTGAGTTTGTGTGAAGCAGTGCTTTTTGGAGTGTAGTGTAATTAATAATTAAAAGACTGATCTCCTAAGATACAGCTAGAATAACTAATTGTCTTCATTTTGAAAGTTTAGCTTGTGGGATTTCTAAGTAGCTAAAGAATGGATTGATCGGTAGGTTGAATTGGCAAAGAACCATGGGCAGGCTGCAGATTTGTCTTGCAGATGTTTTTCCAGATGCGAATTCAGAAGTCAGGGCGGTGACTGCTGTAGTAGCTTGGCCCTGGGAGTGGGAGCAGCGGCTGTTGCTGGGGCCCCTGCTGGAGTCTGAAGGAGATCCTGCTGTGCTGTTTCTTTTGTCTTGCCTGTTTGGCTTAATTTCCCAAGTGGACACGATGCTCTGAGCATCTTCTGGCTTGCCACCTGGAGGCTGTGTAACTCTGCAGAGGTTCCATTAGTGTCAAAAGAAAGTAATATGTTCACTTGATCATTTGAGTCACTTGGCATCACCCCTACCCCTCCACATGCCGTATCCTTAAATCTTCTTTCCAGACCCATCCCAGGGCACCTAAATCCTTTATTAAACTGACTTCACGCCAAATGTACTTATTTTTGATTTAGTTACATTTAGCCAGTCATAGTATTCACTGGGGGACACAAAGGTAGAGAGAAGAAAGGCAGGCCTTCTGCTTCTCCAGGTGTATTTAAGGATATTCATCTAAAGTGGCATTATTGCTTCACTGTACCCAGTTTCCTAGAGACTAAGCAGGTCTACTTGATGTTGAATCTATACCTGAGTTGAAAGAAAGTCATCTTAATAAAAGGCTTGCATATGAGCTTTTTTGTAATCTAACTTTTTTTTGATCTTTAATATAATAAATAAATATTGAGGATTTTGATTCTTCACAACCAGTCAGTGCCTTCTTTTTTTTTTTTCAAGATTTTTTTTACTTGTTTATTTGACAGAGAGAGACGCAGCGAGAGAGGGAACACAAGCAGGGGGAGTGGCAGAGGGAGAAGCAGGCTTCTCGCCAAGCAGGGAGCCCAATACGGGGCTCCATCCCAGGACCCTGGGATCATGACCTGAGCCAAAGGCAGACACTTAACACCTGAGCCACCCAGGCGCCCCGAGTCAGTGCATTTTTTATCGGGCCTCCATATGGTTGCTGGATAGTACCTGTTTATTGCCAACCTTAGAGACCTTACAGCAAGTACGATTATACCTTAGCCTTAGTGTGCTCATGAGCTTGTAGCAATCACTTATCATTCCCATTCTAATTGTTTATGGCATCATTGCTTATATACATTACATAATCAATGAAAATCCTCTTTATTACCTTTGGAAAATCTGTGAAGAGATTTTCCATTAGAACATGATAGTAATGGTTTAAAAATTTTATGTAAACCTTTTACAGTTAAAAATACCATATCAATATGTCTACCATGTACCTTATCTGAAAAATTATTAACTGTGAGAGTGTGCAAAATGGACTTGCCTCCTCACCTGTACACACTAAATATTTGACATTTACCTAACATTTAGTGCCAGTGCTATTTCAGGTACTTTTTACTTCTGCCCATCTGTTTAATTTTTCTAACAAGATACAGGTACTCTTTATAATCTTAGTTTATAGATGAGAAAACTGAGACACACAGGTAATTTACCCAAGGTCGTGTAGGTAATAGATGATGGCATAGCTGGGATTCACATCTCAGCATTTTGACTTACAGTCAGCTCTGCTGAATTGCCATTTAAAGTGGAGAGTAGTGTAATTATTTAAATTTTGGTTTTAGTCATTTTAAATGTGACATTCTTTCATTGGGTAGGAATTTGGTCTCTATTTTTTCTAAGATCTCCACTGAAGTAATGAAGTGTGTGGTCCATCATTGAACTTTCTCTGTTTCTACTCTACCTTTAAAATTTCTGTAACAGTTCTATGTGGAGGAGCAAAGAATGGCATGTAAAAAAGTGTTACATGGATTTTAGTTGCTTGGTTAATTGCTTTACAACCCACTGGAGGCTTCAAGCTTGGCAAGAGAGACATGCATTTTCCTGTGTGGAATTCTCTGTTTGGGAACCGAAATGTCCTGTAATGAACTGCATTAATTTACTTCTACCCTGAACATTCTCTTTTCACCTAGCATGTTTCGCCAAGGGATGCATGACTTGAAAGTCTGGCCTAATGTAGAAGCAGATGGATCAGAACCCACAAAAACTCCTGGCAGAACAAGCAGTACTCTTTCAGAAGATCAGATGAGCCGCCTTGCCAAGGTAAAAAAGAAACTATCAGAACAGGTGGAAAGCTCTGAGTGATGCCTGCTATAGAAGAAATTGGCATTATGAATTCTGTCAGATCATTTTTTAATTTAAATTTAATTTTTTAATAATAATTTTACTGGAATGATAATTCACATACTGTAAAATTCACTCTTGGAAAGTGTATAGTTCGGTGGTTTTTTAGTAAATTCACTAAAAGTTGAATTGTGTAGTCATGCCACTATTTAATTTTAGAACATTTTCATCAAAAATGTCGCCATACACTGTACCTATTAGTGGTCAGTCCCCTTTCCCTCTGCTCTCCAGCCCCTGGCAGCTATTAATCTACTTTCTATCTCTGTGGATGTTCCTATTCTGGACATTTTGTACAAATGGAATTATACAGTATGTGGTCTTTTGTGTTTATAATTCTGTCAGATTTGAGAATGTAGAGCTTTTGGTGATACTTTCAAGATGACTGTCTACCTTTTTTGGTGACATAGTCTTAAAGATGCAAGTATTACATGCTAGACATTCTTATGTTGCTTGGAAGTAACACTATAAAACCAGCTTAAATTATTACCTGGTCTCAATTGCTCTCACACTTCCCCCACTTCTTTTTTTGTAATCAGGCGCTGAATTGTTACTTTTTTATTTAAAAATTGTTTTAATGTAGTGTTTTCATTTAGGAAAAAAGAAAAACTCGGATCAATTCTGTGCTTAAATCACAACAGTATAACTTTTTTTTGTTCACAAAGCACTATGCCAGATACTGTGTAAAGATCCTTTTACAGTTCTTCTGAGAGACTCTTTTAATTCTTATATGTAAATTTCCTTTTCAGTCTTACTTGTATGGATGACTGTTTAATGTCTGGAGAAAGTTTTGATGCCAGGCATTTTATAGCTTGTTGCCTCAACCTATATATGGAAGAAATCTTAATTATAAAGAATAAATACTTGCATTGCTTGGCTTTGTTCGTCAACATAAAATTTTTGTTGTCAAGTTCATTCTTTGTCTTTTAGTGTTGCTCTTTTATGGAAAAATGATATCATAGTTTCCTCATAAGCTTTCTTTCTTTTTATTTTTTTAAATTTTTTTATTGTTATGTTAATCACCATACATTACATCATTAGTTTTAGATGTAGTGTTCCATGATTCATTGTTTGTGCATAACACCCAGTGCTCCATGCGGAACGTGCCCTCTTTAATACCCATCACTAGGCTAACCCATCCTCCCACCCCCCTCTCCTCTAGAACCCTCAGTTTGTTTTTCAGAGTCCATCGTCTCTCATGATTCGTCGCCCCCTCCGATTTCCCCCCCTTCATTCTTCCCCTCCTGCTAACTTCTTCTTCTTTTTTTTTTTTTTTTCTTAACATATATTGCATTATTTGTTTCAGAGGTACAGATCTGAGATTCAACAGTCTTGCACAATTCACCGCGCTTACCAGAGCACATACCCTCCCCAGTGTCTATCACCCAGTCACCCCATCCCTCCCACCCTACCCCCTACTCCAGCAACCCTCAGTTTGTTGCCAGAGATTAAGAATTCCTCATT
>NC_138381.1:28491861-28568774 GCF_054177405.1 Leptonychotes weddellii | reverse complement strand
CACATTTAGGTCTTTCAACCATTTTGAGTCTATTTTTGTGTGTGGTGTAAGGAAATGGTCCAGTTTCATTCTTCTGCATGTGTCTGTCCAATTTTCCCAACACCATTTGTTGAAGAGACTGTCTTTTTTCCATTGGACATTCTTTCCTCCTTTGTCAAAGATGAGTTGACCATAGAGTTGAGGGTCCATTTCTGGGCTCTCTATTCTGTTCCATCGATCTATGTGTCTGTTTTTGTGCCACTACCATGCTGTCTTGATGATGACAGCTTTGTAATAGAGCTTAAAGTCCAGAATTGTGATGCCGCCAGCTTTGCTTTGCCTTTTCAACATTCCTCTGGCTATTCGGGGTCTTTCCTGGTTCCATACAAATGTTAGGATTATTTGTTCCATTTCTTTGAAAAAAGTGGATGGTATTTTGATGGGGATTGCATTGAATGTGTAGATTGCTCTAGGTAGCATTGACATCTTCACAATATTTGTTCTTCCAATCCATGAGCATGGAACATTTTTCCATTTCTTTGTGTCTTCCTCAATTTCTTTCATGAGTATTTTACCTCATAAGCTTTCTAACCAAATTACTGTTGTCGTCTTCCCCTCCATAATTAAATAAATACGTTTTAATTTGCAGTACAGCTACTCATTCTGAGATTTTGTTTACATTCTTATATGGGATGTAAGAAAGTTCTCAAGCTTTTCATGTGCCTACCTTCTCTCTAAGGGTTTATCTTAGTGATGAACTTTATGCTACTCTTTGTGACTTTTTTTTTTTAATTTTATTTATTTATTTGAGATTGAGAGTGAGAGAGAGCATAAGTGGTGGGGGAGCGGGGGAGGGACAGAAGGAGAAGCACAGTCTCTGCTGAGCAGGGAGCCTGATGTGGGGCTCGATCCTAGGACTCCAGGATCATGACCTGAGCTGAAAGCAGACGCTTAACCAACTGAGCCACCGAGGTGCCCCCTTTGTGACTTTTATAAACCCTGAATAGTTATAGAAATTTTATCAAAAGCAGTTCATTAATAGCCATGGGTCACAAAAGGTTAAATTTCAAATGCAGGAGGAATGTAGCATGTGTTGAAGTAAAGCTCTTAAATATATTTTTTTTGCAAATAGCAATATGATTCATATTATGGATGAAATTCCAAATTTGAGGGGTAATAGGCAGAGTCAAGAAATACAAAGCTATATGGTTGCACAGTTCATCTACTTTGGTTCTCTTTTAAACAAATTATTTATGCTTCTGTCCATATGTTTCTAATTTTTTCCCCAATTATTTTTGATGCAATATTCAAACATAATTTTTATAACAACTGACTATGCCATTTTTCAAACATCAGTATACGCAGCATTGAAATTTATTTGAACTGGACTTTTGGATTTTTAAGGTCGCATGATGTTACGCATTTCTCGTTTTTTTTTTTTTTTTTAAAGATTTTATTTATTTATCTGACAGAGAGAGACACAGCGAGAGAGAACACAAGGAGGGTGAGTGGGAGAGGGAGAAGCAGGCTTCCCGCGGAGCAAGATGCGGGGCTCGATCCCAGGACCCTGGGATCATGACCTGAGCTGGAGGCAGACGCTTAACGACTGAGCCACCCAGGCGCCCCCGCATTTCTCGTTTTTATCTTTTGAATTTTATGGTAGCAAAAGAGATGTGATTTGATAATGATCAACTTTTTTATGATTGAAACAATAACCCGTTAGAGTTTTATGGGTTTATATTTATTCTTTTGGTTATTAGTGCACATTTGCAGCTTTAGAAATGATGTCTATGCATATGCAGAGCTAAATGAGGTGTTGGGAAGACGCTTTCTTAACATGTTTGTCAATTGGTAGGAATTGTCTGTAGTCTCAATTCTTTATATTGAAGAATATGGCAAGTTGGGTCCTAATTTTTTTTTAAAGATTTTATTTATTTATTTGACAGAGAGACGCAGCGAGAGAGGGAACACAAGCAGGGGTAGCGGGAGAGGGAGAAGAAGGCTTCCCGCTGAGCGGGGAGCCCGACGCGGGGCTCGATCCCAGAGCCCGGGGATCATGACCTGAGCCGAAGGCAGACGCTTAAAACTAAGCCACCCAGGCACCCCGGGTCCTAAATTTTTAAGAGATATTAAAATTTATATGTTGTCTGTATTTCCCAGAGTAGTTAACAGTTTTCAAATAAGTCTTTATTCATTAGTTTATAAATCTTTAAAATGGGAATAAAAATTAATGAAAATGAGTATCTAACAGCCTTTTTGAGGCTAATTGGAGATGAACTCTTTTCAAAGTTCTTTGCTCCTAATAGAATTGTACTTTTTACTTCTGAGTGGAGACTTCAGAGCTTGCTATACTGTGACACCCTGCTTTAGTGTTACCTCATGCTCCCCACAGACTAAAGAGAAACCATTAAAACCAGTAATTACTTTCCTTATATGGAAAAATACATCATGTTTGTAGCATTGTTGAAGGAACTGCTCCCCCTCTGAAGTCAGCTCTTTCTCTTTCTTGACATTTGGGTTATGTGCTTCATTCTTTTCTGTATGGCAGTTGGTCATGCTGTTTGAGGTTTCAAAACCTGTTCTATCCCTGCTGCTGTAGAGGAAGAATGTGTTTTCAAAAGATGATGTCTTAGGTTTGGTGAAATTGGAAGCTTGGGCACTTGGAAGAACTTTTCAGTGGGAAGAGCACTATAGTATGAGTCAGAGACTTGGCCATCCCACTGAATCACAGAAAATAAATTCTGAGCCTGTAAAGTCAGAAGTTTAGAATGGATGATTTCTGAGGTCCTGTGTAGCTATTCATATTCTGTTATTTTCAAAGTACTGAAATAGTGGGGCATTGGGGTGGCTCAGTTGGTTAGGCCTCTGGCTCTTGATTTCCACTCAGGTCATGATCTAGGGGTCCAGGGATTGAGCCCTGCACCAGGCTCTGCACTCAGTGGGGAGTCTGCTTGAGGATTCTCTTTCTCCCTCTGTTCCTCCCCCTGCTCATGTGTGCGCCCTCTCTCTTTTTCTCTCTCTCAAGTGAATAAATAAATCTTAAAAAAAAGTTACTGAAATAGCAGATAATCAGGATTATTTATCTACCTGGATTTTATAGTTATCGCCTTAGTAGAGCATAAATATGTAATCATCTATTTGCAGTTGTGAAAGTGCTTGTTCATGTCATTCCTTTTTTTTTCTGCGATCTCTATGCTTAGAGTAAAGTATTATTCAGGACCTGCCTAATGTGAATGATGTGGCTCTGCTCTTAGATTCGATTTTTGTTGTTGTTTGATTAGTAACTGCTTCTTTAGTTCAGGTTTTCAGATTAGCTTTCTGAGTCTGTTTCCCTTGCCTTATACCAGAGAAAGTATACTTTGATACTTGTTATTTCTGAACTTAAAATAATATTTCCATATTTGTTTTGTTCTTAAAATTGTGCCACAGTAGCTCTCTTTTCCTCTCATTTTCCTTCCCCTCTCATTTTTCTGGTTCCACATTAAAAAGTTTGTTTAGTTAGATTGTCATTATCTTCCTCAGAACACTTTAAAATTGTCTCTGGTACAATACATTTTTAAAAACTGGGAAAGAATGCGTATGCTTGTGTTTCCATTTTTATACAGAAGGAACAGATTTTAGGTACAATATTCTTATTTCTCATACTACCATTTTAAGGAAGTAAATGAGAAGAGGCTGACATGGTTAGAACTGAATAGTTTATTTCTTGTACTTTGATTTTCCAGTCAGTGAATTTACTATGATTGTTTCTAATTGTTGAGAAGGCAGTTGGACTCAGAGTAGAAAGGTGTAGATAAATCTTAATAATAGCAAAGCATGGTTACCACGCATCATACCCATGAGCCAAAATAAATAGCATAGTGACAATTTTCAAACTGCCGTGTAAGAAAGTTTATTCAGTTACGGAAGTGCTTTAGTCTTGGCTGCCTAGGGATAATGGGACAGAGGACTGTGAAATGAAGATGAACTATTTAAATGGCTTGTGAAAGATGGCATTAGATAATTATTAAGCAGAGAACCTCACACAAGCTGGACTAACCATTCTTATTCGACTTATTGCTTGTTCAGCTATGAAAGTTGAATTATAACTGCAGTATGAGTAACTGAAGTTTAAAAGCCTGATTTCTAGGTTGAATAATTTTAAAAGTCAAATGCTTTCAGAGGGCTTTTAGTGGAATTAACCTCTCTGATGATTTTACATCATTTTGTGAACATGCCTAGTTTTCCTTTGAGGAAAAGAAAACAAAATGGGACAGTCTTCGGTTTGGTTCTTGTTTTTTATAAGTTGGATTTCTTAGACTTCGTAGGAAATAGGAAGAAATGAATGCATTAAAATATACTTACCCCTCCCCAATTCTTCCTCATTATCTTTTTTTTACCCAGCTCTAAATTTTCCTAATTAATATTTACAAATATAGTATCTTTCTGTTTGAATTGATTTGTGAAAATAATCAAAGGCCAGACCTCTGGAGCATTTACTTTCATTGTCCATGACCCAGCCTTTTAATGATTGTGGGCCTTACTTGAGCAAATTTGCCCATTGTTCCCATCTGCTCCGTTTTTCAGCTTGTCATATCGTAAGAGTTTTATGACTAGGATGCATATCCACCTGGGTTTTTGGACGTGACTACCAAGCTTCAGTGTTTGATATATATTTGAATCCATGTCTTTAGACATGTAAGGTTAGTGCAAAAGCATGCTTCTCCACTGTCTCCTTTTCATTTTAGCAGCTCTGCTTGATACCTTTGGAATGTGCTTTAGTTTCTGTCAATTTGATTAAGAGGAGGCAAAGAGAAAGTAATGACTAGATGAAAAATACTTTGTGGTCTGTGTGACATACATAGGTTGGGGAAAGTTGAGTGTGTAGGTGAGCACTGCAACAGTGAAGTTGTGGTAAGATGAGGTGATGTTTCAGGCTGACCCTCATATTGTCTGCATGGGATCATTCTGGGTCCAGGATCCAGACTTCAGGTTTATAGCAATAGAAACTGGATGTTTTTAGTTCATCCAGGAATAATTAGTATCTTGAGGATAGGCTCATGCCAGTCAGTTGGAAGGGTTATTTATAATCTGGAGCTGTACTATCTAAAATAATAGCCATAATTCACATGTGGCAATTTAAGTTAATTAAAATTAAATAAGATTAGAAATTCAGTTGCTCTCTTACCATAATCACATTTCAAATACTCAATTGCCACATGTGGCCAGCAGCTATTGGACAGTGCAGATATGGAATATTTCCATTATTGCTAAATGGTCTATTGGACAGCAGTGGTCTAGAGTGCCAATTTACTAATCTGTAATGGGTTAGTGACCATATTATTATCTTTCTGGTAACTATATTACTTGTGTCTGCTACCCAGGACACCTTTTCTTTAAAGCACCTTGGAAATTAAATTAGTCTTCAGGAGATTGTTGATTTCTTAGTGAGCCATGAAGGAGCTAGCCTGAAGGAACTAGAAACTGCTGTGAGATATTTCAGTTTGGGGAAATCTTAAAAGGACCTTCTCTCTTGACATTATCATTTTGGTTATAGCATTACTTGGATATGCTGTCTACACTGCATCTTTTGAATAAACATCGACAAATTATCATGGTTACAAAATAATCCTTTAAAATTGAGATTAAGGTAACAAGAAATTTTCTGGTGACATATTTTGTGGAGTGGGATTGAGGCTATTTATTTTATTTTTTTTAAGATTTTATTTATTTGACAGAGCGATAGAGAGAGAGAACAAGTAGGCAGAGATGCAGGCAGAGGGAGAGGGAGAAGCAGGCTCCCCGCCGAGCAGGGAGCCCGATGCGGGGCTTGATCCCAGGACCCTAGGATCAGGACCTGAGCTGAAGGCAGTTGCTTAACCGACTGAGCCACCCAGGCGCCCCGAGGCTATTAATTTTAAATTATTTTTTAGTACTCTTTAACCTGCTGAAACATTTGCCCTTGAAAGAAAATATTTTACATTGAATGCATTACATTGAATGGGTACTAGTCTAGAGGCATTAATTAGAGGAGACTTTTATTATAAATATGTGGAAAACTCTTCTTTTTTTAAAAACTATTTTCATAAAAATTCATTCAATGTAAGGGACTTTATTCTAAGATTGTATTCTTTTGGTGCTTTTGAGTATTAAAATGTCTCATTTGATAGTAGCACCTAAAAAATGACTTTACTTGGCAAAATAAATTTTGGGAACACTTTTATAAGCAAAAATTGTAGTTGACATGCAATATTGGTTTCAGGTATACAACATGGTGATTCGATATTTATATACTTTATGAAATGCTCACCATGATAAGTGTAGTTATCATCTGTCACCATATAGTTATTACAGTATCATCCCTCTTTGTCTCCACCACCATCACCTCTCTTGAAGGCATACTTCTGTATGTTGGAGACAAAAAAAAGGGTATTACAAGGTTGATGCTGTTGTTACTATTAGTGCATTATGAGTAATAATAATAAGTAATAATGATAATCACCTTGCATGTATAAAGTGTTTTAGTATCTATAAAGCCTTTTAGTATAGATTGAGAACTAAAATGGAGAAGTGGTTAAAATCATGACTTTGAACACGGTTTTTCATTTTGATTTCAGTTGTCTCTTGTTTAGTTGTGATCTTAGATTAGCTACTTAACTTTTTCTAAGCCATGAAATCCTCATCTGTATAATAGTAATAGTAGTTAACGTCTACTTTTTTGAGTTATTGTGAAGACTAAATATAAATGAGATAAACTATTTAAAGGATTTCATATTGCTAGGCATCACTGAGCACTAACAAATGTTAGCTGTTGTTATTACTTTATCTTATGTGTTTTCATTTGATTCTAATGAGTATAATGATTGGACTTACACATTGTTTTTAAACTCCTGAGAAGATGGAAGCCTAGAGAAGTTAAGTGATTTATTTAAGGTGTTATGTTTAGTAAGTTGAACCAGGACCTAAATTCAGGTCTTTAAATTCTTCATGTAAATGTCTTTCCAAAGATAAGCATCTGACTTTTTTTTAAGATTTAAGGCTTGTGGGGCGCCTGGGTGGCTCAGTCGTTAAGCGTCTGCCTTCGGCTCAGGTCATGATCCCAGAGTCCTGGGATCGAGTCCCACATCGGGCTCCCTGCTCGGCGGGAAGCCTACTTCTCCCTCTCCCGCTCCCCCTGCTTGTGTTCCCTCTCTCGCTGTGTCTCTCTCTGTCAAATAAATAAATAGGATCTTTAAAAAAAAAAAAAAAGATTTAAGGCTTGTGAAGGATTTCTTTGTATGGAAAATACGTTTTTCTTATCAGGAAGATAAAAATTGAATATAGGAGAAGGGGCAGAGGGAGCTTTGGTCAAATGGCATGTAGGGCATAAAAAAATGGTGCCTGGGAACTTAGTAAACAAGGATTTGCCTATGGTCAGTGAGTACCCATTGCAAACATGCTATGAATGAACTAGAGTTATAAACAAATTTATTTATTTTAGAGTTAGAGAGAGCAAGTGGGGAGAGGAGCAGAGGGAGAGGGACAGACTCTGCACTGAGTGCAGAGCCCCAGGTGGGGCTTGATCCCACGACCCCAAGATCATGACCTGAGCCAAAATCAAGAGTCTAGCGCTTAACCGACTGATCCACCCAGGTGCCCCTGAGTTAAAAACAATACTTGTGGCTTCAGTTGTTACCAATGCATAAGTTAAAAGCAATAAATAACAGTCACTTTTTTTTTTTTTTTTACAGTCACTCTTAAGATTTCTTTCACCCACAGACCTCAAACAACTAAGGTTTAGGAGGAAAGGAAACATGACAGTGAAGAGAGTATATGTTGTCCAAAGAAACAATATGGTAGGAACTTCAGGGTACAGCTGCATGTGAGAATCCTTTGCTAAAGATAAAGGAGGGAAACAGATGCTGATAAAATTGTAGAAACATTTTAGAGCTGTGGAGGGGAAGGTGCTGATAGTTTCTTTGTGTGATCACAAAATATGATGCAGCTAGAAAATTAGTGGCGATGAAGTCTCATTTGTTGAGCCCAAGCTTTTGTCAAATTATTGCTTGATCACAGGGTAATTTTTTAGAAGGTTAAGGAAACAAAGTGTGGCTACTCTAGCTCTAAATTATAGCCAATATGAAGGAACCTCAGTTGATGAAAGGGGGATAATAGGAACTTTGGAAAAAAACTAAGGATGTCGCATTGTACATTGGGATTGCAGTTATAGCCAAGGAATGGAATAATGGATCAAGTTTGGGGTTAGTCTTGGACTCTAAGGAAACAGTTTCAGCAAGAGTGGAGAAAGGCAAGACATTCCATTGATCTGAGAATCTAAAAAGAAAGACAGCCCAAGAGAAACAGTGATTCTCAGGTGATTTGGGATGGACATAAGAAGTATTTATGACAGGAATTGTCTAATATTTGGAAGAAAAAAAGTACCTAAGGATAACAGAATACTTATATTTAATTTAATTTAATTTATTTATGTTTTTTTAAAGATTTTATTTATTTGTTTGAGACAGAGAGAGAGTGAGAGCACTAGCTGGGAGACAGAGGGAGAGGGAGAAGCAGACTCCCCACTGAGCAGGGAGCCTGATGAGGGGCTCCATCTGAGGACCCTGGGATCATGACCTCAGCCGAAGGCAGCAGCTCAACCGAATGAGCCACTCAGGTGCCCCAGAATATTTATATTTTGTTTTGAAGGCATTAAAAGCACATTGAAGAAGTAGGTCTATGTGAGATAACCCAATTGAATTAGTTGAGTTTTATCTTCCTCGTCAAAGTGTCCTTCAGCCTAAGGGAGTTAACTAAATAAGTTAAGTGATAATTGAATCCCAAGATTGGTGAGAAGAGGTAGTAAGAAGGCACTCACAGACTATTCATTCAGTTTTTCCAGTCCTTGCAAGTTGAATGCCTGGGTTTTAAAATTATGTGTACAGTTAAGTTTTTAATTTTTATTATAAATTCAAATAAAAAATGCATAAAATAATGTAATAGACATCCATGTCATTGGATGATTGTCATTTTTCATTGTCATGATTGAACATTTAACATTTTGCCTTGTTTCACATTGTTTTAAAAAAGATTTAAGGGGTACCTGGGTCTTCCAGTTGGTTAAGCATCTGCTTTCAGCTCAGGTCATGATGCCAGGGTCCTGGGGTCGAGCCTTGCATCGGGCTCCCTGCTTGGTGGGAAGTCTGCTTCTCCCTCTGCCTCTACCCCCCACCTCCAGCTTGTGTTTTCTCTCTTGCTCACTCTCTCTCTCTCAAATAAATAAAATCTTTAAAAAAAAAAGATCTAAAAAAAACACAGATATTTATTAAAACTTCCCTCATTTTTTTTGTTTTATAATTTACTTTTTTAAACTTAATGTCCTTGAGATTTATCCATGTCAATATTTAGAGCTTGAGTGCTTTCATTTAAACTGCTATATAGTATTCCTTTGGATGAGTAAATTAGTTTATTTGTTCTCCCAACAATTTCAGCTTTTTGTATATTTACAGGGCTGAAGTGAATGCTATTTCGTATTTCATCTTATGCCCACAAGTGATTTCTTTAGTGTAGAAATTTAGGAGTGAAATTGTTGGATTTCAAAGATTAACATCTATACATTTTCTGTTTCCAATTTTCAGGTAGTTTTTGTTGCTATTGTATATGTCTTCTAAAAATTGTATTTTTAGATTGGTAAAGAGGGAATAGTAGGAATTGTGGAATAATACTGATTTCTATTTATTAATCTTATATTCAGTGGCATTTCTGAACTCATTGTTTCTAATAGTTTGTCTAATGGTTCTTTTGACTTTTCTATGTGACAATGACCTGTAAATAATTTTTATTTCTTTCATTTGTGTTTTTCTTCTATGGCTGGTACACAAAACTCTGGTATAGTGTCTAACAGAAACAGGAGTGGAGGCATCCTTGTTTTGTTCCTGACTTTAATGAAAATGCTTCTTACATTTAACCATTTGATAAGATGTTGGCTATTACTTCTTGGTATATATATATTTTTTAAATCAGGTTAAGAAAAGGGGCAACTGGGTGGCTCAGTCGGTTAAGCGGCTGCCTTCAGCTCAGGTCATGATCCCAGGGTCCTGGGATCGAGTCCCGCATCAGGCTCCCTGCTCAGCAGAGAGCCTGCTTCTCCCTCTCTCTCTCTGCCTTCCTCTCTACCTACTTGTGCGCTCTCTCTGTCAAATAAATAAATAAAATCTTTAAAAAAAATCAGGTTAAGAAAGTCCTATTTTATAGTACCAAAACTTTATATGATGCATGAGTGTTGAAACTTACCAAAAAAATTTTGGGATCCTCTTACCATATGCTTTTTTCAAAACAGTTAATGTAGTAGGCCTGAGGCTGCCATCTTTAGGAGGTCCTGCTTGCAGGGATGGCTCTCAGCTGATGTTTGTGAACTTAGCTTCTGAAACATTCCCTAGCTGGTATAGATGTTTGACTGTGTCTAGGCTCTCTGTACATTGTGATTGATGGTGAATACCTGCTTTCTTCCTGGGAATTTGGAACTTAAGTAGTTGAGAGCAGAGAACACCTGTGTGACCAGCCCCTGATGAAAACCTCTAACTAGAGACAGCCTCAAATGGGCTTTCTTAGGCTGCATATTTCTTTCTTGAGAAAGAAGCACAGTCAAGTATGTTTCTTTTTGGGCAAGGAGGGGAAACTATAGGAAGCCTATGTATGGACTTTTCCCAGACCCTGCCTTGTCTTTTTTTCTTACTGAACCATCTGGCTGTATATTCTTACTGTGTTGCTGTAATAAATGTTAGCTGTGATTGCAGCTGCCCCTGAGTCCTGTGAGTTTGTCTACTGATTTTGGGGACCCCTGATACACTTAATAATGTAAAGGATTACACTAATTGGTATTCTGTGTTAAACTGTTCTTATATTCTTGGAATCATGATATGTTTTGTTTAAATATTTAATTTATTTATTTGACAGAGTGCACGTGCACAGGGGGAGGAGTAGAGGGAGAGGGACAAGCAGACTCCATGCTGAGCGGAGCCTGATGCAGGGCTTGATCTCACAACCCTGAGATCATGACCTGAGCCAAAATCAAGAGTCAGATGCTTAACCTAGGCACCCTGATATGTTATTTATTTATTTATTTATTTTTTGGTTCAAGATTTTATTTACTTTTTTGTCAGAGAGAGAGAGAGCACAATTAGGGGGATCGGCAGGCAGAGGGAGAAGCAGGCTCCTCACTGAGCAAGGAGCCCGATGTGAGACTCAATCCCAGGACTCTGGGATCATGACCTGAGCTGAAGGCAGATGCTTAACTGACTGAGCCACCCAGGCATCCCAATGTGTTTGTTTGTTTGTTTTAATTGCTTGATTCAATTTGCTAATTTTCTGCTGAAATTTTACATCTATGTAAGTAAGAATTGCTTGTAACTTTCCTTTCTTTGACTTTCCTTCTCTAATTTTTATAATCATGGTCATATTGATCTCAGTGATTTTGTTGATACTTGATTGTAAAACCACTTGAGTTTGAAAAAGGGGAATACAGTGGGAAGAATTACTCTACTCAATATTAAGGTGTACATAAATATATAGTCATCATGTCTCGTTCTTTTTTTTGTGTTTGATTCCTTCATTTATGTTTTATTTTTTTATGTCATTGTTTTATTTTGAAATAGTAATTTTATTTCTAATATTGTATTATCTGAATTTCTGGTGGGTGTATTCCAGTTGTTTGTTATGACTATTGACTTTAGCTTTTATTGGGTTGTAACTGTAGACTGCAAACTCATCTTTTGTGAGACTTACCTAAGTTGTTATACCTATTTTACTGTTATTCATATGTTTTAGCTGTTTGTTGTGTGAGGATTTTCACTTTATTTTGGTCTTCCACATTATTGAAATTGGAGCTCAAACCCAGTGTTATTTGCTTATCTGCTCTTGATGTTAGAGGAATCTAGAGAACCTATATTGGAAAACTAAGATTAGCAAATGTTTTGGTTTTTAGAAATATGATTTGAGAAATGAGTTTTGTTATAAGCTGGTCATCATTTCTGGTTACAAATTCTAGGATAGATTGTCAAATTGGTGACTTAAACATGTACTTTGCATAATGGTATTTTCTGGTTAGGTTTTAGACATATGAAAAACATGGAATTATTCAAAGAGGTATTTTGAAAAATGAAGACATTATCTTTTATTTTATACTTTTAAAATTAATAGAACTATCAGAACTGTCGGAAGATTTATTTATTTATTTATTTAAAAGATTTTATTTATTTTTTTGACAGAGAGAGACATAGCGAGAGCAGGAACACAAGCAGGGGGAGTGGGAGAGGGAGAAGCAGGCTTCCCGCAGAGCAGGGAGCCCGATGCGGTACTCGATCCCAGGACCCTGGGATCATGACCTGAGCCGAAGGCAGACGCTTAACGACTGAGCCACCCAGGCGCCCAAAACTGATGGAAGATTTAAATAGTAATGAGATACATTATAACTGGGTAGAAAGACTGGCAGTCAAAACCCCTCATTTATCTCTCACAGTGGCTCATTGCATAACCAGCTATTTCTGTATTTGTGGATATTTTTCATTGATAAAAGTGATCAGTTGGACTCCATCTGTCTGTTATATAGGAATCATAAAAATGACATTATTGTTATTATCATCACCACAATGAAAAATACTAATGAGTATAGTAGAAATGATGTCAAGCTCTCAAAAAAATGAGCACCCCATTTATGTTTTTTGTCTGTCATTAATAATGTACTTTCCTGAGAAGAAACCAGCAGCAACAACAACAAAAACTCCTGTTTTTTAAATGTCTACATTTTGGGGAAAGGAAAGCAGTGGTCAAAAGTGTTAATGAAGAGATTTGTTACTTTAAAAACGAAAGAGCAGAATCCTGCTATAAAATTTGAGTTAGGCAGAAGCATCCATTTGGTTTATTTCCTTCCTCAGATCTTTTGTAAATGACAATAATAAATGACAGAATTATGATGACAGCTGCTGAAATTATTCGAGGCTATGAAACTTGTTCAGTGGCACCACTGACATCATCAAAAATACTTCTTAGCTATAGGTTTTTATATGAATAATAGGTGTAACTTTTATAAACATAGTTTATTTGATTTGATTCTGTGTTGCAATTCTTTTTTGTCATAAAAGAAAGATTTGGAAATCTGTTATAAATTTATTCCTAATGATACATGGTAGAATCTTCTTTATCAGTCACTTTGGTTTGCTTACTGTTGTCTAATACTGTCAAAGCTTTTAGATTTGTCTTGAAAGCATTGGTAGCAAGTAGACTAAATTAGTTTTTGTCAGTGTTAAGATTGAGCCCTAAAAGAATATTGATTGATGTTCTATAAATCTGTTGTCTGTCTTTACAGCTATAGTTTCTGCCAGAAAAAAAGGAAGTAACATGCTTTTAAGACTAGATTAATCTCTGAGAAGTTTAACTGAATGAAACTTTTATGATGCAAAACCCACTCTTCCTGAATAAGATTTACATGTAAAGTTTCAAAGTAAAATTGAAGATTTGTAGCTAAGACTTCATTAATCAGGAAGATAGAAACTCCTATGCTTCCTAAGAATTAAATACATAAGTGTATGTACAAAGTCTCAAACACACACACACAGCTCCTTTTTTAATCTTAGCAGTTCAAGTGAATTCTTATATACAACTATATTTGATCTTGAATTATAAATTACTGTATAGCTTGTATTTAATTTGATACAAATAGGACTCATTGTCTTATGTTTATTGAAGAATTGTACATTTTAACAATAGAAATTTATGAGCCATAGTGCTTCATGTGAATGCATTAGCTGACCTATAATGGTATTCTGTTCAACGAATATTTATTAATTTAGCTCAGTTCCAGTTTAGGCTCAGGGAAGTGTTACAGTTGAAAGAGTTATGTTTTGGCCTTTAACTTGAGGGAATTTAGAGGAAGAAGATAATGAGGTAGTTGAATTAAATACCACTTATATAATCATGCTGGAGAAAAGTAGTCTTGTATATGGTAGTAGCCAGCACTTTTATTGGTCAATATTCTCATAAATGTTTCAAGAGAGAAATTTTGAACTTTCACATAGGCTCTGTGAATCTGAAAGTTCTCTTTTTGGTGACAGAGCAGACTGAGTTTTTTTCATTTAATATTCCAGTGGCAGGGAAAAAAAAATACAACTTTGTCATTTTTTTCCCCCTTAGATTCCCTAAGAAAGCATATGTGTATCTGGCCCAAGCATCATCTATTATAGAGCTACATATTTGGAAGGAAAATCCATTTATCTTGTAACTCTCCTCATAAAGTTTCTTGACATGAGTAAGGTTTGATGCATAAAGCTTATAAATTTCTCCATATGGGAGTTTTTTAGTAACCACATATTGAAAAATTGTGGTTTTTAATTTATACAGTTCTTTAGCTGGACCTAGTTGAAAGGCTTTTGGAAGCAATAATTTGAGAGAGAACAATTATATTGATTCCTGGTTTCCATTTTAGATGCTCAAATTAATCAGATAGGTCTTTTTTTTTGAGTTTTTATTATGAGGTGAAATAACTTCATATAGCATCATCTTTTTTTTTTTTTTAAGTTTTTATTTATGTATTTGACAGAGAAAGACACAGCGAGAGAGAGGGAACACAAGCAGGGGGAGTGGGAGAGGGAGAAGCAGGCTTCCAGCTGAGCAGGGAGCCTGATGCGGGGCGGGGCTCAATCCCAGGACCCTGGGATCATGACCTGAGCTGAAGGCAGACGTTTAAGGACTGAGCCACCCAGGCACCCCTAGCATCATCTTGATTAATGCTAATCTTTAGTGGTTTTCTCAACAGAGATTTCCTCACAATTAATTGTTTTTAAAATAACTTTAGTTTTTAAATAACATTATTTTTTTGAAGTAGAAGATTTTTAGAAGATTGGTAAAGCACAAAGACTATAAAAATCTCTTCTAACCCTCTGCTCAGAAATAGCCATCATTAATATTTTAGTTGATACGTTTTCAGTAATCAAATAAATATATGTGGTATATAAACATATATGTATTTATTCTTAAATTGGAATCATATTGTGTGTGTGTTTAATTGAATCCTGGTTTTACACTTAATGGTGTTTCAAAATTGTTCCAGGTCATTTAAGATACTTCTATAACATGATTTGTAAAGACTCCAAGAATTTGCATGGTGTGGATGGGTGTGCCATAATGAATTTCAACAGTCCTCTATGGTTGAATATTCAAAGTGTTTGCAATTCTGTGCTGTTGTAAAGCCATTATTCACTTTAAATTTTCTATTGGCTTGAAAATCAAAGAGGAGGATTGTTCTTTTGAAGTTGTTTTTAGATGGTTTATTTGATTTGCTCATATACTATATTTCCAGGTTATCAGATGTAGTCATAAGGTATATGTGGGTGCTTAAAATCAGGATTAAAGTTTGGTATACATTTTTGAGTTCTTTTATTAGTTATATTCTGTCTTATGTGTTCATCTTGTTTACAGCTAGACACTAAACTTCTTATGCAATCATATCATCTCTTAATAAACAAGAATAACCCCTTTTCAAAGCATCTGTGAACTTGGGCCATGTGTCTGGTATTGTTTGAAAAATACATGTTGATCGACGTCTTTCATAAAGATAGAGTAGGTGTATGAATATGGGAGAAATCGGCCAAGGAATATTTGTAAAGCAGAAATCATTTCTTTCCAGTTTCCTTTTGAGTCAGTGAGTCTCTTCCTCCTCCTCCTCTCCTCTTCCCATTTACCTCACTACAGATTTCTGGGCAGACTTGCAATAAATAAACACTGTTTTTCAGTCCTTCTTATTCTTCCCTTTCCTTCTTCAGGCTGTAAGTATAGTGTCTACTATAAGGAAAAATCTAGATGATGATGAACCTCAAGAAAGCTGATTCCCAGTAAGCATCTTATGTATATATAGATCTTCCTATCCTCCACCTTCAAGAGAACTTGATTTATTTAATTAAATATTTATTGAGGACTACCATCTGGTCTTCCTTTAATCCCTGGGCACATGAACATCACTGTTGTGCCGATAGACAACCTGGGAGGTATCATTCTGTTTGTTTGGCTGATTCCTTTATCCTTCTAGTCTCTGCTTGAATATTACTTTCTTGAGAGCCCTTCTCAAGATCCCCCATTATTTTCTGTCACAGCATCCTGTTCAGTACTTTCATATTACTGCTTCAATTTATAGATACACATATGGTCATTTACCTACCACGTAAGTGACTCATCCCTTCCTACCTTTTAAGTTCTGTAAGGGCAGGGAACTTGCTTCTCTTGTTCAACATTCTGTGTTTACTTTCAGTGCAGAGGACCTATTGGAAGTTTGCAGCTTACAGTAGCAATCAAGTAATATATAATTATGTTGAGAGTATATAAATAATAGGGAAAAGTGACCCAACGGCATGAATCATTTACTCCAGCTTCCTTTTGAGTGTTAACCCCCTCTCCCCTGATACCATGTTTCCCATCCACTCTCCAAAGCTCTTAAGCAGAATTCTGAAGTATACAAACATTTGTTTTCCATCTGTCACCCTTTTACACTAGAAGGCCTTTCAAAATATATTCATTGAGTGGATAAGTGCTGGGTTCTATCAACCATCATAGCTCTAGTGCTCAAGAAGCTTATAGTCTAATAGGGCAGATATGAATCTATCTAGTAAGACATAAGGAGAGATGAACTGTGAGTTGTGATCATGGGAGTCTATATTCCCAGGGATAACTGTCAGGTTTGACATTTGTTTTCCCAGCTATGCTTAGTTGATAGACAGTGCAGCACTTGTATTGAACACCCGGGAATCTGAGACATTGTTTCCGTCTTCGCATTTAGTCTGACAGTGCATGGTTGGTACTCCAGGCAGTTTCCTGGACATGCTGTTATTTGGGTCTTAAAGATTCTTCTATATAAATGGCCTTTAAAACTCATTGCTGTAATTTTTGGAGAAGTTAGAGCTCAGTAATTATGGTATTATTTCTGTGACAGTGGGCTTCTCTTTTGAGTTCTGTGTGTCTTATGAATTTTGTGGAAACCTGTGTTAGAAAGTGAGAATGGCACTTTTATTGTTTTCTTAACCTATCTCTCCTTCCTAGGATGGGCCCCCTGATGAGGATTATTTCTTCACAAGCAATTTGAAGCAGATTGTACTAGTTTTATCCTGCTGTTTAACAGAATGCAGATTTCTTCTTTTGAAAGATCTAGGTCACTGACATTTCAGACCTAAAATGAAATATACATTGTTAAAGTTCATTTTTGTTTTTTAGTTTCTGTGGAAGTACCCAGACTGGAGACAGCTAGCAGCTGCTTTGGACTGGTGAAAACCACCCAAGTCTGTCTCCATCGTTATCAGCACCTATAGGAAATGAAGTGACATAGATGATGGTCTAATTATGGCAGCTGCTTATACGATGCATAAGAGCTTTATAATTTTATAAAAATTTTTAGAGAAATTTTCCATCTAGTATTTAATCATTTCATCTGTATTGAGTGAGTCTTCAAAGTAAAATGCCTTATGGTTTGAAGAACTGGAAAGGGTGGCTGGAGTATAGCATGTCAGTTGGAGTTGTGGGAGATTATTTTGGAGAGGAAGGCAGGGCTAATAATTTAGGAATTGTGATAGCTAATTCTAGGCTTTCCCTATTGCCTGAAGTCCAGCCAAGAGCTGACTGCCATCTCCAGATTCTTTCCCACAGCTCTTTTGCAATTGAGCAGTCAACTGTATTGTATGTTTGGACTTTCCAATAAGTAAATGCTGTACTAGCTAGTCTCCAAAGATGACCCTCAGTGAAACATGCCTCTCAGTACTCATACTTCCATTCCACATTGGGATATGCACTAGCTCTGTGACTTTTTATTTTTATTTTTTTACACTTTAAATAATTTAAATTCTGTTAATTAACATATAGCATATTACTAGTTTTAGAGGTAGAGTTCAGTGATTCATCAGTTGCATATAACAACCAGTGCTCATCACATGCCTTCTTAATATCCATGACCCAGTTGCCCCATCCCCCCACCCTCCTTCCCTCCAGCATCCCTCAGTTTGTTTCCTATGATTAAGAGTCTCTTATGGTTGGGCGCCTGGGTGGCTCAGTTGGTTAAGCGACTGCCTTCGGCTCAGGTCATGATCCTGGAGTCCCTGGATCGAGTCCCGCATCGGGCTCCCTGCTCGGCAGGGAGTCTGCTTCTCCCTCTGACCCTACCCCCTCTCATGTGCTCTCTCTCTCATTCTCTCTCTCTTAAATAAATAAATAAAATCTTAAAAAAAAAAAGAGTCTCTTATGGTTTATCTCCCTCTCTTGATTTCGTCTTGTTTTATTTTTCCCTCCCTTCCCCTATGCTCCTCTGTTTTGTTTGTTAAATTCTATACATTGAGTGGAATCATACGGTAATTGTGTTTCTCTGATTGGCTTATTTGGCTTAGCATAATACCCTCTGGTTCCATCCACGTTGTTGCAAATGGCAAGATTTCATTTTTTGATGGTCAAGTAGTATTCCACTGTATATATATACCACATCTTCTTTATCCATTCATCTGTCAATGGACATCTGGGCTCTTTTCATAGTTTGCCTATTGTGAACATTCCTGCTATAAACATGGGGGTGCAGGTGTACCTTTGGATCACTACATTTGTATCTTTGGGATAAATACCTAGTAGTGCGATTGCTGGGTTGTAGGGGCTCTGTGACTTTTTTTAAACTAATACAGTCCATCTGAAGTGATGCTATGCCTGTTCCAGGCCTGAACGTTAAGACAGTTTGATAGCTTCTCGGTTTTTGCACTGTTGGGAACAGTGAGCCATATGTAAGAAGTTTGGGTATCCTGTTGGACTGCTTGTACTGAAAGACCACCTGGAGAGGGAGCAGCACTGAGTGTACATGCAGAAAGAGAGGGGCCCAACCACCCTAGTTTCCCAGGTGAGCCCACATTTTCCCACAAAGGTATTAGAAATGTGAGTGAAGGGGCACCTGGGTGGCTCAGTTGTTAAGCATCTGCCTTCGGCTCAGGTCATGATCCCGGGGTCCTGGGATTGAGCCCCGCATTGGGCTCCCTGCTCTGCGGGAAGCCTGCTTCTCCCTCTCCACTCCCTCTGCTTGTGTTCCTTCTATCGCTGTGTCTCTCTCTGTCAAATAAATAAATAAAATCTTTAAAAAAAAAAAATGTGAGTGAAGCTATCTTGGACATTCTAGCTCCAGCCACCAAAATGACGTAGTCTCATGAGAGACTGTTGGCCAGTAGGAAAAAAAAAATCTAGATGTCCCACGAGAAGATGGCTTCTTGACTTCTCCAGGAATCATGAGAAATAATAAGCTGATTATTGTTTTAAGGCACTCAGTTTTGGGGTGCTTTGTTACATAGTAATAAATAAATAGTGCAGGTGGCTAAGTGGACATTTTGAGTGACAATTTTCCAATTCTGCAGTTTAAACTTAAACCAGAGCCAGCAAAATGCTTAGTCCCTGTTTTGTATGAGGAATTAATGCTAAGCGCTTAGGTTGCCTTATTCTTTCTCATTTAGAGATTACCTCAGGTGAAAAGGAATTTGTTATTTGGAAGAAAGCTAAGCCGATATTTTTATATTACAATGATCTTCAAATGTTTTTATATGAAGTTACTGTTTTCACTTCTGAAATAGTATGACCACATAGTTGTGATGAGAGTTTCTTAGTTGAAGAAGATAAAGAGTATTGATGGTGAAGATTTTTAGTTCTTTGAGAGATAATTGATGGCAGTGTTTGGCATTCTTGTAGGAATACCATCATAACATATATAATGGAAAGGAAGACGACCGATAAATACAAACTATTGTGTAAGGCTTTGCTGCTCAGTTTTGCTTTAAGCTATGAGCTTGTTTAAAAAGAAAGAGAGGTTTTGAAACATGAATAATGATGTATTTAAATTACACTTTCTAAGACAAAATCTTCTTCCAATTTGAGAACCTTGGAAATTGTCTTGAATTCTCTGTGGATTTGAAGCGTCAGTGTATTATTTAATTTCTGAAACCAAAGGTGGTAGATTGGTATGTAAGATCTTCAGAGGGCTCTACCAGCTGAACCTCCAGAAATTATTTTCTTACTACTAATTCTTCTTTATTGTTAATGCTTTAATCACTGCTTCTTAAAATTAAAACATGCTTGCACACCTATACCTTTAAATCTTGGAGTATCAAATTATAGGCCTCAGAGAAATGCCTTACTGTATGTAACTTATATTTTATAATTTTTTTTAGATTGAGAGATGGGAAGGAAATAGACAAAATAGTTTATTTCCCATTTGAGAAACTGTTCTTATTATAAATCTCTCTCTTCATAATCAAAATATAAGAAATGTAGAACATGGAGATACTTTTAGGAAAGGCTTCATTATTTTTTAACATGTTTAAATGGCAGATTGTGGGCCTTTAAACAATTTTTAAGGTTTTTTTTTCCTAAAAAATATAATGATTAGTCTCTAGCCAAGTCCATTTCTTATCCTGATAGTTGTATATAGTTTCTGTTACATACAAAAATGTATCAAATGCAAAGGCGACGTTACTATCCTTTTCTTTTTTTTTTTTTGACTTGTAAAGATTTTATTTTTATAGAGCCGTTTTATGTTCACAGCAATATTAAAAGGAAGGTACACCCTGCTCAGCAGGGAGTCTGCTTCTCCCTCTGACCCTCCTCCCTCTCATTCTCTCTGTCTCAAATAAATAAATAAAATCTTTAAAAAAAAAAAAAAAAAGGAAGGTACAGAGAGTTCTCATATGCTGTCTGTCCCCATACCTGCATAGTGTCCCCCATTATCAGCATCCCCCACTAGAGTGGTACATTTGTTTTAACTGATGAATCTGCATTGACACATCATAGTCACCCAAAGTTCATAGTTTTCCCCAGGGTTCACTCTTGGTGTTGTGCATTCTTTGGGTTTGGACAAACATATAGTGACACTTATCCATCATTATAGTATTTTTTTTTTTTTTAGATTATTTATTTATTTGAGAGAGAGACAAAGATAGCAACAGAGAGCATGAGCGAGAAGAGCGAGCACGAGGGGGGAGGAGAGGGAGAAGCAGGCTCCCCGCTGAGCAGGGAGCTGGATGCGGGGCTCGATCCCAGGACCCAGGGATCATGACCTGAGCTGAAGGCAGACACTTAACTGACTGAGCCACCCAGGTGCCCCTATCCATCATTATAGTATTATACAGGGTAGCTTCACTGCCCTAAAAGTTCTCTGCCACCTATTTATTCTTCTTCCCCCCGCTAACCCCAGGCAACCGATTATATTTTTATTGTCTCCATACTTTTATCTTTTCCAGAATGTCATATAGTTGGAATCCTACAGTATGTGGTTTTTCCAGGTTGGCTTCTCTCACTTAGTAATATATACTTTACGTTCCTCCATATCTTTTTATGGTTTGATAGCTCCTTTCTTTTCAGCACTGAATAATATTCCATTGTCTGAATGTACCACATTTGTCTATTCACCTATGAAGGACATCTTAATTCTTGCAAGTACTGGTGGTTCTGAATAAATCTGCTATAAATATCCATGTTCAGGCTTTTGTGTGGACATGTTTTCAGCTCATTTGGGTGAATACCAAGGAATGCAATTCTTGGATCGTATGGTAAGAGTATATTTAATTTGTAAGGAGATGCCACACTGTCTTTCAAAGTGGCTGTTCTATTTTACATTACCAATGTAGCAGTGAATTCCCAGCAGTGAATGAGACTTCCTGTTGCTCCACATTCTCATCTGTATTTGGTGTTGTAGGTGTTTACAGATTTTGGCCATTTTAATAGGTATTTAGTGGTGTCTTGTTTTAATTTGCATTTCCTTGACATATTGCTCATTTGCCATCTATGTGTCTTCTTTGATGAGCTGTCCATTAAGGTTCTTTGGCACATTTTTCTTAGCCATTTTTCTTGCTTAATTTCTAATTGAATTTTAAGTGTTCTTTGTGTATTTTGGATAACAGTCCTTTATCAAGTGTGTCTTTTGCAAATATTTTCTTCTGATCTGTGGCGTAGTGTCTTGATAGTGTCTTTCACAGAGCAGAAGTTTTTAATTCTAATGAAGTCCAGCTTGTCAATGATTTCTTTCATGGATTGTGCCTTTGTGTTGCATTTAAAAAGTCATCTCTATACCCAAGTTCATCTAGATTTTATCCTATGTTATCTTCTAGGAGTTTTATAATTTTGCATTTTACGTTTAGGTGATCCATTTGATGTAATTTTTGTGTGTAAGTTCCTTGTCTAGTTCCTTTTTTTTTTTTTCATATGGAACTCTCATTTGTTCCAAAACCATTGTTGAAAAGTCTTTGCTCCATTATATTGCCCCTGCTCCTTTGCCAAAGATCAGGTGACTCCTTTTATGGCATCTATTTCTGGGTTTTCTCTTCTGCTCCATTGATTTGTTTATTTATTCTTTTGCGAAAACCAAACTGTCTTGATTATTGTAACTCCATATTAAGTCTTGAAGTTGGGTAGTGTCAGTCCTTCAATTTTTTTGTTCTTCAATACTGTGTTGGCAGTTTTGGTCTTTTGCCTCTCCATATTAACTTTAGAATCAGTTTGTTGATATCTATAAAATGTCTTGCTGGGATTCTGACTGAGATTGTACTGAATCTATAGATCAAGTTGGGAAGTACTGACATCTTGACTGTTTTGAGTCTTTCTATCCATGAACAGAATATCTCTCCATTTATTTAGTTCTTTGATTTTGTTCCATAGATTTTTATAGTTTTCTTCATATAGATCATGTTTTGTTAGATTCATACCAGTTTCATTTTTGGGGTGCTAATGTAAAATGGTATTGTGTTTTTAATTTCAAATTTGACTTGTTTATTGTTGGTATATAGGAAAGAGATTGACTTTCTTTTGTTAACCTTGTATCCTACAACTTTGCCATAATTGCTTATTAGTTCCTGGAGTTTTTGACCTTTCTTTGTTTATATCTACATAGATGATCGTGTCATCTGCAAATAAATACAGTTTTATTTCTTTCTTCACCATTTGTATACCATTTATTTCCTTTTTATTGTCTTATTGTATTAGTTAGTACTTCCAGTATCATGTTGATGGTCATTACCATTTTTATCCTCCTTTCTGTGAAATCTGTGTTAAAATTTTCTTCATTATATTTGTTCTGCAGCTCACCAAAGCACATCGACAAGGGCACATGGTGAAAGTAGATTGGCTGGACAGATTGACATTTAGAGAAATAGAAATGATAAATGAGGTGGGTTGTATCCCTTTTTTTTCCCCCCAAATAGTTTTCCCAGATGTCTAAGTCAGGATTTTTTAAGAAGCATTGTTTATTGCCAGGTTATCTCACAAATGTGAGAACATTGAGAATAACCTGTAGTTGTGAGTTTTGTGTTAATAATTGGAAAACTTGGGATATCTGTTTTTCTTATTTTTTTTTAAAGATTTTATTTATTTATTTATTTATTTGAGAGAGAGAGAGAGAGAGAAACAACATGAGAGGGGAGAGGGTCAGAGGGAGAAGCACCCCGCTGAGCCAGGAGCCCGATGTGGGATTTGATCCCAGGACCCTGGGATCATGACCTGAGCCGAAGGCAGTCGCTTAACCAACTGAGGCACCCAGGCGCCCTGTTTTTCTTATCTTTTAATGTTATATTGAACCATGAAGTAGGCAGTGGCCATCGTAAGTGTACTAAGTATTATACAAGTGAAGCTGGTATTAAACTTGATGCTTCACTTGTGTGTTCTCTCTCCATTTGGCAGCTTATGTTTAGGTTCAGTTCAGTATTGGATTCTTTCAACACAGTGCTGCCCCTTTACTTCAGTTACCTTAAGTCACTGTTAGTAATCCCTGTCCCCAGTTAAGATACTTTGTGTTTTATGTGCTATACTACATATAAGACTCTGCACCCTTAGTAAAGTTACATGGTTCAAAGTCATTTATTTGTTTCTTGATCTTGTTTATTGGTCTAGAATATGTTTAATTAAAAGATGGCTTCCATGAAAGTTTCCAAAAGTTAGAACAAAATTTTTTCTTTTTTATATATTTATACTGAAATACTAGATGTGTGGCTTAACATTCTGTGTCTGGAGAGTAGAAAGAACAATTATTTTAATCACATTAGCAGAGAGGAATATCAGTTTTTGTGATATGCCTAATTTATTGTGATCACCACAGGGTATAACTGACTTATTTTATATTCTCTGAATGATTTTTAGTGGGTTGAAAGAGAGAGAAATTTTAATTTTATAACGACACTTATAAAAGTTAAATTCTACTATTGTGCATTTTTTAAAAAAAATTAGTTGTGTTTAACAGTGTTTATATTCAGTATGAATAAACTGGGCTTCTTTTCTAAATTTATTCATAATACACTCTCATATACCGAAACTGAAAGAAAAATTTACTTTTTTGAATGTTTATAATAGTCACATTCCTAAAATAGTTAAATAAAAATGTTTACTTATATTTTTCTGCTCTTCAACTTAGATAGCCTTTGGTATAGAAAAGGCAGTGTTAGGGCTCACTTTGTCGAGCCCTACTCACCTTTTCCACCCCTGCTCTTTGAAAGATAGGAGAGCATTGCCATTACCATAATTCGACTATAATATGTGTCATAAAGCTCTATAATTTAAGTGATTTCTTTAGACCTTTATGATTTTATATATAAAGATTTAAAGCCATTTTTAAAACTGGTTTAAGATTTATCACCCTTTTAGACTTCTTTTATTTTCACTTTATTATTGTCCTAGTGTTTCCTTTTTTTTAAGGGGACATGTTGTTATGTTGGAGAAAAAGTAACTATTCCCCACTATGTTTAAAGTATATTGATAAAAATTTACAAATGATTGCCAGTTATCTTTTTTTTTTTTTAAAGATTTTTTATTTATTTATTTGAGAGAGAGAGAATGAAAGACAGAGAGCATGAGAGGGAGGAGGGTCAGAGGGAGAAGCAGACTCCCCGCTGAGCAGGGAGCCTGATGCGGGACTCGATCCCGGGACTCCAGGACCATGACCTGAGCCGAAGGCAGTTGCTTAACCAACTGAGCCACCCAGGCGCCCGATTGCCAGTTATCTTAAGACCACTTATAAATTGTGAAAAACTTGTGAAGGTTGTTTATGATAATGAAAGAAAAATTTGTTATGGTTTGAAGTTGTACTTGATAGATCATGTATTAGTGAATTGGAAATAATGATGCATACCGCTCCTTTAAGGGAATGTCAAAGATCATGATTTTTCATAAAAAACTCTTTTTTTGTTTTTTTTTTTAGAGTGAGAAACGAAGTTCTAATTTCATGTACTTGATGGTTGAGTTTCGATGTGTCAAGTGTGATGATAAGGAATATGGTATTGTTTATTATGAAAAGGTATTTGCCTTGGAACTGTTTATGGTCTCTAAAGTAGAGGGGAGGGGAAACATTAAAAAGAGTTCCTGTTGTACCTGCTGAGATGAATTCTTTGGTTGCAGGATAGCAGCAGACAGCTGTCAGCAGCCGCTGTTTGTATATACACAAGTCAGATCATGGAGCTACAACAAGATTACGAAAGCCGATCATTCATGTAATGCAGTTCTGGGTTCCAGAAGTCAATAAATATGCAACAGATTAAAAACTTTTTGATTAATTGCTCTGCAAATTGGCAAGTAGGGCATTAAAGCAATAGCTTTATTAGCAATTAGTATTCATTTGAAAAATAAAAAGGGAATCTGTTTTTAAGTGATAAGCTGTTGAAAGTTAAGGGTATGCTTACTATTTGAATTTGTATATATAATGGGTGACCCTAACGTAAGTATGCTTATGAAAGACGTCCTAAATGTATATTTATATAATAAATGCAGAATTAAAAAAAACATGTTTTCAGTAGGCTGGGTGATAACAAGTATGTACTTAATGGATTGGCTCTGATCTGCTCATTATCCAAAAGAAAGTAGTTGTGTGTTTGATATGTAGCTACTTGAAAAATATCTGTGCCTTAAATGCTTGTTGAAGGGTCTTAATTTAAGGACTATAGAAAGAATTGCATGCGTAGTTCAGAACTACATAAACCAGGTATTATTGTGGAAATACTTAGGTGCTTAAATCAGTGTGAGTGAGGACAGACTTTTGATACATGGCATAATGGAATAATATTTCTTCTAGTATATAGCTAAGCTTATATGCAGTATATTTGTTTATTAGAAGCAACACTTCTAAATTATATTTATGCTGTAGTGTTATTTAGTAAAGCTGTCATAGTGATTTTTTAAAATATACATTTTTTCATAACTGTAAGTTACTACTTGAAAGAAGTTTTCATAATGGAGTTTTAGGGTTTGTGTAGTTAATTTATGATCATTTTTCTGGTACTTTTCAAGTTAACACATATTTTTTTCTTTTTAGCTTCTATCCCTTCCCTTTAGTAAAAGGTTAGGAAAAGTTAACTTGTTTCAGTTTTTTATTTTGTAAATGATAGTCTTTGGTAAAAAGAAGTTAGGAAGATAGACTATTTAACATTGCTTATTAATTCATTAGAAAAACTACATTAAAAAGAAGGGGAAATATAGGTGAGTGAAATTGTTTTGTCACTTTAATAAAATCACATTTTACATTTTATACTATATGTAATTAAACGCATTATTTCTTGTCCCTATGCGGTTTATATTGCAAAAACATGCTAGTGGAAATGGTACTTTCAAACATAAGAGATGTGAAGAATCGTTTGAAAGACAGCTTTGTAATAGATGAAATAATAACAGAATAAAAATTAGAAGAATTTCAAGTATTTTTGAAAAGGTTCTTGACCCCTTTCTACTGCTTCTTGAAAATTGCTCGTAAATTAATGCCTGTCTACCTACCCTGTCATATTTCCACTTACTGTAAAGATTGCTGGGCCAGTGTATTGAATCTAATGGAAATAGACTTTCTTGTCACCTGTCTTTTGTGACAGATAGCCTTAGTGAAGATTACTTGTCACAGTTGGGCTGATAAATGTGTTTTCTGGTGTTGTGACTGAGAACCAGCCTGTTAAACAACGGCTGTGGGAATTTGTGGTTTTCTGTAAGACTCAGTTACTGAACTAAAGTCAAGTCCCAATACTTCCCTTCTTTCAGTCTCTCCTGATTTGGTTGCACGCATCTAACATTGGAAATACTAGCATTTGGAAATTGACAGAAAAGCTTGATGCGAAGTGTACAGTTGTGAGGAAATGAATTTTGACCTTGATTAGTTTAGCATTTTCCAGTATGTATGCAGTGACATTTATTATTCTGAATTACCAAAAATGGTAATACCAACAAAATAAGGCAGCTTTGTTTCTTAAGAATTGATGGATTAATTCTTCTTATTCAAGTTTGCATTGTATTGAGTAGAAGCAATGCTGCTGAGTCTCTAGCTGTGTATAAATTTCAGTAACATTAACTCCATGCTTAAAATCCAACTTCTTTGAATGGAACTCAGTTGTGATAATTTGAAAAGTTACCAACATCTACTTAGTAGTTTTTGCAAATGATGCAACACATCCCTTGTGCCATAATTTATACTTTGTGGTTTCTTGTTCTAAGTTTGAAAATTAGGACATGCTATTTTTGACCTGCTAGCATTATAAACAGAGTTAAAAATAACTGACAAAAGCAATCTACTGATTTCTAGACCTCATATATCTAAAAACTGTAACAAGTTTTTATTGTTAGATTTTATTTTTCCCAAATATTTCATCAGCAGCAACAGGTAAAAAATGGATATATATATTTTAAAATACAGTTGAAAGAAAATGCTTTTTTAAAAGGGAGGAATGATGTTCATTAAATAGAACTAAAATACATTGGAGTGTACATTAGCATGTATTATTTCTTACCATTTGGTTAAATTTTGTTAATTTTTTTTTAACTTACTACACCATAATCCAGGATGGTGATGAGTCATCTCCAATTTTAACAAGCTTTGAGATAGTAAAGGTTCCTGACCCTCAGATGTCTATGGTGAGTTATTGCCAGATTTCTTATGAAAGTGCTTTTCTCCAGAGTGATTATGACTTGGATTCACAGCATACACTTTCTTTTAAGAAAGTATATCTGAAACTAACTCAGTTATCTAAAAGTGATTTGTAAGTCCATTTTTAGCCATCTGGAATCAGGTTCAGGTGGAACTTTTATAATATCAACATCTAAAAATATGGTCAGGATAGTATAGTGTTGGGGAACCATTTATTTGAATTATTGGAAGAGTTAGGGGATGTAGTCTTTTTTTTTTTTTTAAAGATTTATTTGACAGAGAGAGACACAGAGAGGGAACACAAGCAAGGGGAGTGGGAGAGGGAGAAGCAGGCTTCCCGCCGAGCAGGGAGCCCGATGCGGGGCTCGATCCCAGGACCCTGGGATCACGACCTGAGCCGAAGGCAGACGCTTAACGACTGAGCCACCCAGGCGCCCCGGGGATGTAGTCTTGAAGTGAGAACTTGGGGAACAGGTACATGAAAGATTGTCATCATATGGGAGGGGAGTTTGTTTATACCAGGATGTAACACTGGGTTCAATGGATGGGAATGTTAGGGAGAGTGATTTTGTTGAAAAAAATCTGGAAGATCGTTGTAGCTACTAGAACTGTTTAATTTGGATCATGGTGACTTGGATGATTTTGAGTTAGCCATCTATGGAATTTTTGAGATGATAGTTCGGGGATATTAAACAGGAAGAATTCTTAACTTTGCAACAGAGGTTTAATGAGATGACTTTAAATTTAGAAAGTTTCAGGCAAAAGATCATTTTCGTAGCATAATAGATACCATGATATTCACACAACTCGTGACATCACCCTGAACCATTTTATTCTTATTTTTTATGTTTATAATTGGATTAGTTACCTTCCTAATCAGACCAAAGTGAATTTAAAGTAGCATATTGGAAGATAAAAGCATGATGAGGGAGGTAAATACAGGTCATTAAAACAGGAAGTAATGACCGATGGCCCAACCTCAAAGGAACAGACAGGGGAAAAAGAGTATAAAAAATTAGAAAAAAACGCAACTTGGGAGTTTTTTGGAAACAAACATCCTAAATATGATAAAGGTGACATTTCATCATTGGAACATAGTGCTGGGGAACTGATTAGCCATTTGGAAAAAGATAAAATTAAATCAGACCCATACCTCACATCATACCCATAAAGAAAAATTCCAGATAGATCAGGGATTGGATTTAAGTATTAAAAAAAAAAACGAAGCCTTACTAGTACTTTACTTTAGTGTAGGGAAACACATCTAACAATGACTCAATATCCAGAGGCAGTAAAAGAAGTGATTAATAAATTTGACTACATTAAAAAAATTGCATGGCAAAACACTGTAATAAAGTCAAAAGACAATAGACAAACTGGAAGAAACTCTTTTTTTTTTTTGTTTAAAGATTTTATTTATTTATTTGACAGAGAGACACAGCGAGAGAGGGAACACAAGCAGGGGGAGTGGGAGAGGGAGAAGCAGGCTTCCCACGGAGCAGGGAGCCTGATGCGGGGCTCAATCCCAGGACCTGGAATCATGACCTGAGCCGAAGGCAGACGCTTAACGACTGAGCCACCCAGGTGCCCCTGGAAGAAACTCTTCTTGCCATACATCACAAAGGGATAAATAGCTAATGTATGGAGAATTCTTAAAAACAAGTGACAGGGGCGCCTGGGTGGCTCAGTTGGTTAAGTGACTGCCTTCGGCACAGGTCATGATCCTGGAGTCCTAGGATTGAGTCCTGCAACAGGGTCCCTGCTCAGCAGGGAGTCTGCTTCTCCCTCTGACCCTCCCCTGTCTTGTGCTCTCTCTGTTTCATTCTCTCTCTCAAATAAATAAATAAAATCTTAAAAAAAAAAAAAGTAGTACATGGATAATGCCCTTTAAAAACAAACAAACAAAAAAGTGACAAAGCAGCAAAAAACTAATTGAAGGGAGAAAGACATGAGAAGACAGTTCACACATGCAAAAATAAGTAAAATAAATCTCTTTAAGCAAAGAGTGTATGTTCAAAACTAATGATTTTGGCCATAGGTAAAATAGTTCACACCAAATATGTGTATATTCAACCATTATGGTCATTGTCCCTGCCGTCAGTCACTACTGGCAGTTGAACTGTTAAGATGATAGTACAGTGATATCCCAAGGTCACTAGTAGCTCATAGGAAGAGGGAATGCTTTAGTCTGGGTTGTCAGGGAAGATTTTAGAGTGAAGGTTTTATCTGAGTGGGTAGAGGATGTGAAAACCTTGAATATATGGAGAATGAGGGGTATTAGGAGATGTTTTAAGAAGCTGGAATGGTAAATGCTTATTATGGCACTAGTGAAGCATAAGGCATGTTTAGTTTCCCTATCACAAAATGGTGATTTTTTTTTCCAATTTAATTTTCATTTTTTTTTTAAAGATTTATTTATTTATTTTAGAGAGAGAATGGAGGGAGGGACAGAGGGAAAGAATCTTCAAGCAGACTCCCCTCTGTGGGTGGAGCCCGATGCGGGGCTCAATCTCAGGACCTATGAAATCATGACCTGAGACGAAAAAAATGGTGATATTTTTAAAGAAATACATAGGGACAAAAGTTGTAACTAGAATAAAATGTTAAGCATTATAAAATGGTCTTAAGTAAGCAGCTATTTATTTTTGCATTTCTAATTGGCTGTTGAAACTTTTGATGACATTTACATAATCGATTAATATTTATAAATAATTTATAGGAGAATTTAGTTGAGAGCAAACACCACAAGCTTGCCCGGAGTTTAAGAAGTGGACCTTCTGACCATGATCTCAAACCTAATGCTGCCACAAGAGATCAACTAAATGTAAGAGAATTTATAAACTATTAATATAAAAAAATGAAACATGTAATTTGGTTGCAACTGATCTGATAACCACTTCATTTGGAAGTGATTCAGGTGCATGTTTTTTTCCAGGGTAATGAAATCTGTATAATAATTTCAACAAATTTGCTTTTTCTGTAATTTTTGTTTCTGGTTTTTTTTTTTTAAATCATTTTGGGACTAAGAAAATATATTAACACTGGAGGCAGAGCTACAAATAGTATGTACTTTCTTGATATAGCTGTCTTAGAAACCGGCCCTAAGGTATTGTCTGAGAGAAGTCTTGGTGTGCACACGTGCATTGTGTGTGTTGACTTGATAGGGAAAATGTTTATTGTTTATAACAATATCTGTAACTAACTCAGTTATCTAAAAGGGGACTTTTGTTATTTTGATTTGGTTTATTTTTGGTTGAATGAAATGAGCTCTGTAGTTACAGATTTTTATATGGAGTGTGACTTTTTAAGTTTTGTCTTTTTCTCCCTCTGCACTCCAATAATATCCTTTTTAGACTATTAAGTACAGCAAATTTAGTTTTATTCTGCTGCATGTACATTGTCCCTACTTCTATAAAAGTTCTATTATAGAAATATTTAAATAAGTGAAAAATTTTTAATGAAATGGAAATAGGAAGAATATATTTGACAAAAGTAGTTTTTTTTTTCTTTGTTGTAGATTATTGTGAGTTATCCACCAACCAAGCAACTTACATATGAAGAACAAGATCTTGTTTGGAAGTTTAGATATTATCTTACTAATCAAGAAAAAGTGAGTATCTTGAATATTTTTATATATCAGATTTATCTGTAAACTTTGTTGCTAATGAATAAGATGAAGTTAAACTGCCATGGAAATAGAGTGTTACTGTCAAATTAAAAACAAATGTTATAGGGCAATATGTATGATACCTTATTTTTTTAAATATTACAAAGGGTATATACACAAAGACACAGGTACCAGTTTGTTGGTGCCAGATTATGCATAGATGCATAGTGTGAATGGGTTAAGTCAGAGAGACTTGGGTTCAGTTTCTGGCACTTGTATGTATTCTTACTATGTAAGGTTAGGAGAATTGCTTTGGAAGCTTGGTTGACACCCCTAGACATTTGCTTTTCTTAATGAAACCAAGGAATTGATGAAGTTTCTGGAGAGAGAATTATGATAAATTAGTCAGCAGTAGATTTGGGTCTGGAGACTTGGTTCTGAGTCTTACTACTGCCTCTAAGAAGCTTTTTGACTACTGGCCTATCACTTCACCTGTCTGAATTTTAGTTTTTCATATATAATATGAGTGGATTAAATAATTGTGAACTTCTAAGTCTCTTTTAGTACTTGAAGTAGCCTGTAATTTCTTAGAACATAGGTTCAAGGATTAACTCTTAAGATAGAGTAATAATAACCGGTATCTATTCACCAGCCATGGTGTGCCAGGGATCTTTTCAGTCCCACAACAACCCCACAGTATCAGTGTTAATGTTGGTGTTCTACAGATGAGGAGACCCATGCAGCAGCACAGAGCTTACAGATGCTACCTCTTAATGTGCTCACATCTCTGAGTTAGAAGCAAACTCAGTCAGGGAAGCCATAGAAAAGTGGACTGTAGAGAAAATATTTGCAACATTATGCATGTGCCTCAGCCGTTCTGCAATGTGTTGGGGACAAAACATAGAAGTGTCAGGAAAACTAATATCTGTCAGAAAGCTATTATATAATTATATAAGAATGAATGAATATGTTTTACAATCTCATGAGACAGTCTTTAGCTGCTTTGTTGAACTTGTTTTTCTGAAACAATTGCATTTCTTTTAGTTTCTGAAGTAAAGATAAAAATTCATTTGCAGCTCATCTTAACTCTCCAGCTTTTTTTCTTTATCTTTTATTGATGCCTGGGGAAATTCTTTGTAGATGAATCATATTAACCCTTCTTTACATCCTTAACAAGAGTGAGAGAAGAATTTTAAATTTACTGTAGCTTTGAGTGTTATTCTCTTCATCACTGCAAAAAAGGAAATATTCATCAGTAGAAACTGAGGTTGTGATTCTGTGTTTTATGAAAAGATTGAGTTAGTACATGAGACTCAGTTAAATGAAGAATAACCTTGGTCCCAGCAATTGCATCTTGAATGTAGCACAGTGTTTTCTAAAATATACAGCGAGATATTGAATTAAACCTGTTAGAATGTATGGGTTTAAGAAGCATAGAGAAGATTTACAGAGCAGAACTGCCTTAGATAGAAAGGCTTGCAAGAAAAATTGTTTGTTTAAACAAGTAGTCACTTCCCACTGAAATTCAATTACTTCTAGATGAAATAAAATGCTCAAGTGATATAAAGTGTGTGACAAGTTTCATTTAACTAGTTGGCTTCAACTTTTCGAAAGGTGGGTGATGAAACTTCAATTCTCAGGACATATTATAGGATTCTTATGATCACTAGAGTAGAGCAAATGATATTTTTTAATGTTTGGGAAGCACTTTTCAGTAAACCAAATATATATATTGGCCTTGAAGTGACCAAAAGAATTATTCACACAGCCACATTTGTATCTTTGTAATAATTTAAAATGGGTTTTGTAGAAAACAAATACTCTGTTATCCCTGTCCTTCAATTTATTTACACAAAGAAATTCTTTCAGTGTCAGTTTCTCAGATACTAATTTAAGTTATTTGGCATTTGGGCCCCAAGGCTGAAAAGATTTCCTGGAGAGAAAACAGTACTCAGAAAACAAATTGGTAGAAATTAGTTCTTGCAAAGTTATACTTCTTATTTACTTTTTAATTAAATTTGGTCTTTCCACCTGTTTTTTTCTAAATGACCTGTCTTAAGTACTTTGGATGAAAACCCTCTAGTCTGGATTTGATGTTGCACCTAAAAAGTTAACAGTAACCACTTTGTCTAGCAAAACCAATGAAATTTAGGAAGAATTTTTAAATTTGTGGTTCATACTATGTAGGAAGTGACTTATTTTTATGAAATCCAAAATGTGAATGTTGTAACTTTCCAAACCAGTAAATGGTAAATGGCTTCTTCTTATAAAAATGTTAATTGAAAATAACTTTCTTAATGCCTTTTTATTATCTTTGGGAGAAAAAAGCAGTAGGAAGAGTCACATGTGGTGAAGATAATAGTGATGCCCTGAACGTTCCTGTGAGGCTGTTTCTGAAGTAGCTACTGAGACAGTGACATCAGGACAATAATCGTATTTGTGCTGCCTGTCAAAAAGTTGATGACAAACCGTAACAGAAATGAATTCAGTTCAGCAAGCTTTTGTTACCACTCTTGGCCTAGTATTATTCAAGACTCTGGGCTTCAAAATACCGTTTCTCTGTCTTCATATAAATTAAACTGTTTTAGGGAAAGGATATTTCTACACAATCAAAATGGAGAAGCATAAGCATATAATTGATTAAAGGTTACTCTCAATAAACATTTAGGTAATTACTATAATACAAATGTAGAGTAGAAAAAGCTCAATGTGCTGTGATATGAAGGAAGTTTCACAGAGCAAAAATAGGTCTTAAAGTTTGAATAAGCTTTGATGATATTTTTATTGATGATCATTTTTCATGGGGAGGAAAAGCATGAGTAAGGCAGTGTGTTAGGTTCAGAGACAAAAAATTATGTGAATGGTTATGAAACAGAAAGTTTGAGTCTTGAATTCAGCGCTTGGGAGTTGGATTTCACTGGCAATAGGAAACCACTAAAGCGACAGAATGTGAAAAAAAAATGTGTCTTAAGAAGTAATGTTTTAGGGGCGCCTGGGTGGCTCGGTCGTTGGGAGTCTGCCTTCAGCTCGGGTCATGAACCCAGGATCCTGGGATGGAGCCCCGTGTCGGGCTCCCTGCTCAGCAGGAAGCCTGTTTCTTCCTCTCCCCCTCCCCCTGCTTGTGTTCCCTTTCTCGCTGTGTCTCTCTCTGTCAAATAAATAAATAAATAAAATCTTAAAAAAAAAAAAAAAAGAAGTAATGTTTTAAGGAAGTCAAGCCAGGGTGGATTGGAGCAGATCTGGGAATGAAAAAAGAGACCTAATTAGGAGGCTCATGGTATGATTTTTAAGAGTGATATTGGAAGACAAGGGAAGGAGAGGAGAATGTATAAAATAACTTGGTGACACCTCCCAGGAGTTAGGCTTGAGTGCCTGAAATAAGGAAATAGGGCAAATGGAAGGAGCACGGTGAAGAGATATTTTCAATTTTGAGTCTAAAGTATTAGAAGCACCAGTGTGATATTGTGATCTAGTAAGAAATATATATTTGGTTTTTGTCTCTGGCAGAGTTTCTAAAGCCCTGAGAATTTCCTTAGTGGTAGGGATGAGAGGAGTGTCTTTTGTTATTCATACTAAGCCCCTTTCAACCGTACCAGAATTTATCCTAGTAAGATGACTCTTGCTTGAGGGGACTGGTTGCTAGAGGAACCAACCAAATGATTAGAGAGTTGGAATTTTCAGCCCCACCCCCTAACCTCTGGAAGAGGGACTAGGAATTGCATTAATCATTACTGGCCAGAAATTTAATAAATCATACGTAATGGAAACTTCATAAAAACCTATAATGGCGGGGTTTGTAGAGCTTCTGGGTTGGTGAATGCATCCATGTGACTTCAGAGTGGCACACCCAGACTTTTATAGGGACAGAAGCTCCTTTGCTTGGGACCCTTCCACACCTTGCCCAGTGTACCTTTTCATCTGGTTATTCATTTTGTATCCTTCATAATAAACTGGCAATAATGAGTAAAATATTTCTCTGAGTTTTGTGAGCTGTTATAGCAAATTACTGAAACTGAGGAATGTGTTGTTGGTAACTTTTGATTTGTAGCCATGTCAGACAGAAGTGTGGGCAACCTGGGGACCCCAAGTTTGCAATCAGCATCTGAAATGGGAAGCAGTTTTGTGAGACTGACCCTTTAACCTATGGAATTGTTAGTAACTCAAGGTAGTTTCAAATTGAGTTAGATTGTGGGACACCTGGTTCGTGTCCTCAGAGAATTAAGGAATTGTTTGGTGTGGAAAACCATACATTTGTTGTCAGAAGTGTCCCGAGTAGAGGAATGAGTTTCTCTTTAGCAACAAATTAGAAATTTCCAATAATTTACTTGGTAGACGTTAAAAATTGAAATATATATGGTGAACGTAGTTTTTTCAGCTCTGAAGTGATTGTGAACATGATTCTAAGAGTAGGAGATAATAGTGGGGAGGTTCTAAGATCAGAAGGGAGGTTAATAAAATATTACTATTAATATAAAACATGGCAATAAATGTGTTAATGTTAACATTTGACATTGACTCAACATCAGAAATAGAATAACAGTGATATCAGATGATAAAATAATTAACATCAAATATTTGTTATAAAGTACTGTTCTAAACATTTACATTCAATAACTTTAATCATTACCACAACCTTGTAAGGTAAGTCATTTAAAGTTAAATAGTGTGCTCCTAATGACTCAATTAATAATTGATGGAGTTGGGAATTAGGATTTGACCCCAAACACTCTCCAGTTATCTGTGGAAATTCTAAGGATAAAATTACATCATTTGAATCTTGTACCTTTACATACATCAATACAGCATCTTTAAAGGGCTAGAGATTAAGTATCATCATTATTATTGCCTCAAATTCTTACACTTTCTGCCTTTCTCATTTCTCCTTGTTTCTTTCTTTATTCTACTACCTCTTTGTTTGCATTTGTGACATTCAGCATTATAAAGTTGTGAATTTTTTTTACAGTGCCTTAAGTTCCTTGGCAGCAGCATGATCTATAAATCTTACTGGTAAATGTGAGAATCTGGGGGTTAGATTGTTTCAGTTATTGAACTGAGTACATCAGGATGCTGCGAGATTTGCTTTTAAGTACATATCCACACATTTCTGTTAAGACTGCTGATGTGCTGTGAATTGGAAAAGTTTTCACTGTAGTTATTTAAGAAGTGTTGCTTTGTTTCGACATTCAACATAGAAATACATCTTAGAAGTGAAAAATAAATGCATGGAATAAGTTAGAAGGGTAGTCTGTGTTCTTACATGGAGAAGGCAGCACTCTGCTAAGTGGCACATGGGAGGTACAGAAGAAATGGATAGCTAATGTTGCGGAACGCAGACTCCAATTGTAGAGATAAGAATGCCCACCAAAGCATTTGGCAGTTAGAAGAGCATCATTTGAATGAAGAGAATAAAACTGAGGCAACTACTAAAGGAAGAGCTCAGAGCTGCTGAAAACTTACTGGAAAAGTTGAGTCTTTGACAAGCTGGCCTTGAATATGACGCTACTATTTGGGTTAAGAGCTTTGTAGATAGGAGTTAGACAAAGTGATGTAAAAAATAGGTTAGCTTGGTTGAAACATAGAAGGAGAATAAGAGGTCACTTAATGAGAGTTAGAGGATTGTGGTGAGAAGTATCATTGAAGTGTTTTGGGAAAGAAGCCGAGGTTTTGTTGTTACGTTTGTATATTGGTTTTGTTTGTTTATAAATTAGATCCTATTATCTAATGGGAAACCACAGTATAACCATATGGCAGTCATCATCAACTATTGGAAAAGCTGCCCATGTGGTGGGGTTAAATTTACTCTCATTCTCCCCATTAAAACTGATCGGTGGGAAGAAGTTACATGAAAACACATTTGTCTTTTGGTACATTACAGTCAAAAAATAAAAATGGCTTCACTGTCTATAAAAACAGTGGGTGCTTTGGAAATTAGTCACTGGAATTACTTAAATAAATATCAGGTCTCTTTTTGGCAGGGATGTTAGAAGATGAATTTCTGCTGACAGTTGGAGAGTCATTCTAACATCACTTCCAACTTGAACTTCTGAGAGTCTGTATGAAATGATTAGAAGTGAAACTGGTATTAAGGCTCTTAGCTAGAAGGCTACGCCAAACTCCACATGTGTGGTGTAGTGAGAATCAACTTGAGGGGAAAATGCAGGAAATATTGCTAGGAAATAATGGATAGGAATCCAATAGGAATGGATTTAGGAGATCAGTGTTGGTGGAATAATGTCTCTAAGGGGCATGGGTTTAGCTAATTAGGAGACAGCAGTATCTTAATGTTGGGGGGAACCATCTGGTGAAAGATGCATGGGCTGAGTTAGTGGACCCTGATTTTTGGTGTAGATTGTTCACCATTTTGAGATGATGGGTAAGCCACTTAACTTCGCTGAGATTATATACAATTTGAGCAGTGGACTAGATAATCTCCATTGTGCTTTTTTGCTTAATTTAATTAAATCAAGAATAAGTTAGGGGATGGGCATCAAGGTTCATTTTACGTCATACTAACCAGTAATTGTGTTTTATTGTCCAAAAGGACATTTTCTTGAGAACTTGGTTAGTTTACTAATGAAAAGATTTTAGTTGGGCAGAGTAGGAGTTTAAAATTTTAAAGTTATCTTTGTTCAAAAGATGAAATCATGCAGAAAGAAGAAAATGGGATCAGCCTGGTAAGTGTTCCCTGTAGTAAGATGTGACAGTAGAGATCGTTTTTTTTTTTTTTTTTTTTAATGGAAAACAAGTATACAACTGTTTTAAAAGAGCATTTATTATGTACGCAACCATAAGTGTTATGCTCCAAGGTCATTTACTTACCTGGATGATCTTGTGAAAACTTTAGATAGGTATGCTGCCTGTCTAAAGAAGTGAGGTTCCAGAAGAGCACTACGAACAGGCATCTGAATCATAGAATATTTGCTGCTGCTTCTGTATTTATCTATATGCTTCTTTCTGTGGAATTTTTGATTATCTTTTTAAAAAGCTACTTCTCTGTGTAAGAGCTGTACATATTTAATTTAGTTTAAGCCCTCATGTGTGAGTATCTAGGAAACCCAATGATCTGGGGGAGGTGTTTGAGAGTGAGGTTAGTGGTGGGGATTCTACCCTTGCTTGACTTTGGACTCTTCATTCATTGGCTGCAGTATTTTATGTCACATGTTGATGGTATAAAATGAAGATTGTCTTTAAGGCATCTCATGAGAATATGCCTCATCTCTTTATTTCCATGTCTTGAGGCCTGCACTATTTTAAAATAAAAAAAGGAAAATGAAAAGCCAAAGAAAATTAAAAAATTCATAGTGCTTGAATTTATGTAAGTGGTTTAACCTGAAAAATGTAAAGTTACAGGGAACATGTTTCTTTTTTTTTCTCTGTCCTGTAGTATTTTTCTAGGATCATATGTATAACTATGTTTAGTGACTACACAAGGAGTCAGTCTGTCATCGACTCTGTGACTCTGCCATCAGCACCAAGTGAAACTCTGCCTAGTCACCCTTGACCCTTCGTTACCCCAGGTAATAGGCTGTTGTTTCTAATTTTAACATCTTTTCTGATTTTAGGCTTTGACTAAATTCTTGAAATGTGTTAATTGGGATCTACCTCAGGAGGCCAAACAGGCATTGGAACTTCTAGGAAAATGGAAGCCAATGGATGTAGAGGACTCCTTGGAGCTGTTATCCTCCCATTATACCAATCCAACAGTGAGGCGATATGCTGTTGCCCGGTTGCGACAGGCAGATGATGAGGTACATTATTATTCATTACTCCTCTTTGACTGGGTACTTTTTTTTTTTTTTTTAAAGTAGGCTCCATGCCCAGCGTGGAGTCCAGTGCGGGGCTTTGAACTCATGACCCTGAGATCAAGACCTGAGCCGAGATCAAGAGTCAGACACTCAACCGACTGAGCCACCCAGGTGGCCCAGACTGGGTACATTTAAACTAGAGCCGATTATAGGCTCTATAGCATATCCCTCCCCTGCCCCCGTGTGTGTGTGTGTGTGTGTGAGAGAGAGAGAGAGAGAGAGAGAGAGAGAGAGAGAGAGAAAGAGGGGCGGTGTGGGGAGGAAGGGAGAGAGAGATTTTTAGAAGGGAAGAGGATATACTAGGTGTGTTTTCAGAAGTAAAATTAAAATATTCCTCCAAGGACTCTTCTGTGAAATGAAAATTTACTTCCTGATCTGTTACATGATAGGACAGTCTCTCCCAGGACATTTACCTGGCAGCAGAGCTTGTATTTCTCTGTCTGGAAAAAAGAATTCTAATGAAAAATGGTTTAATGCAGTACCAGCTAGGGAGTAATTCAGATCCCCTCTATCAGTCAGTATACAACAAGCCACATTTAATTGCAGCCTTGAAAAGCCCTTGGGGCCTTTAAAGCATAGAGATGCATGGTCATCTTATTCTCCTTCAAACTTCTCCTTTAAGCTTTTAGCTGCTGACAATTATATGTATATGTAGATTTTCTGAAGGTGGTTTTGAATCCTCTGGAAAGCAAAGACTGCAAACTTTAGGCTGGCTATTTATATACATATAAAGCCACCAGGGAAGGAGGAACACTCTGTGTCGACACAAGGCATTGCTGGAGTTTGAATTTTAGTAATTGCTAATAAGATAGAGTAATCCAGCAATTTTTTTTTTACTTACTAATTTTTATAGGGTGGATGTCTTTTCCAAACATAACCTAATAGTTTATGCTAGCCTGCAGGGCTTATGGGATATGGGATAATTCTTCTCAAGCCTCGATATATATAGGAATGTTGATCCCATAGAACAACTAATATCGAAATCTTTTTTTTTTTAAATATTTTATTTATTTATTTGACAGAGACAGAGATAGCAAGAGCAGGAACACAAGCAGCGGGAGTGGGAGAGGGAGAAGCAGGCTTCCCCTTGAGGAGGGAGCCCGATGTGGGACTCGATCCCAGGACCCTGGGAGCATGACCTGAGCCGAAGGCAGACGCTTAACGACTGAGCCACCCAGGCGCCCTATCGAAGATCTTTTAAAAAAAATCATTTTGAATTCATAGTGGCAAAACACAGCATTTACTAAGGTCAATAAGGTTGATGTATATTTGTATTTAATTATTGTAAAATGTAAACAATAAATAGTGTGGTGAATGCTCACATATAATTTACCCATATTCAGCAGTTGCCAGCTCACAGCTGGTCTTGTTTCATCTGTAACACCACTTATTTCCTCTTCTCCATTCCCTACCCTCCACTGGATTATTTGGAGGCAAATCTCAGATATTGTATAATTTTATTGGAATAGGGTGTTTTTCACTTTCCTGTTAAAAAGCAATCCTAAGGGGCACCTGGGTAGCTCAGTTGGGTAAGCATCTGCCTTCGGCTCAGGTCATGATCCCAGAGTCCTGGGATCGAGCCCCATGTTGGGCTCCCTACTCAGTGGGGAGTGTGCTTCTCTCTCTGTCCCTCACCCCACTTGTGCTCTCTCTGTCTCACTCTCTCTCAAATAAATAAAATCTTTAAAAAAATAAAAAAAATAAAAAGCAATCCTAAGCATTGTGATTTAGCATATTATCTTTCTTCCTCGTTGTCTTTATTGTATCACAAGTAAAAGTTGAAATGTGGAAATACTGAAATATTTATTTTGAAATTCATTAGAAATTTAACCTAAATCATTGATTCTCTATGTTTGACATGAGTCATAGAGTTTAGCTAAAGACCTCTGGGCAGTAGTCAAGACAGCCTCTTGATGTGGGTTCAGAATTTAAATAGAAAAATTTATAAGTCCTCATTTTTTATTGTCTTACTTCAGTTCCCTCACAGGCTTATAAACTAAGTATTTGATTGTGGTGATAGCCGTGTTCATGCAGGTACTGAACTGTTTCTAGACCATTTTATGATTTTTGTTATGATGTAGAGAATAATGATAGAAACATTGTGTACACTTTAAACTGCAAAATATGATAGTTTCTTGAGGTTTTATTTTATTTTTTTTAGATTTGTTTATTAGAGAGAGAGCGCAAGAGCACGTGGGTGGTGGAAGGGGCAGAGGGAGCAGAAGGAGAGAAGCAGACTCCTCGCTGAGTGGAGCAGGTTGAGGGCCTCTTTGTGGGCCTCGGCCTCACGACCCTGAGATCATGACCTGAGCCAAAATCAAGAGTCAGATGCTTAACTGACTGCGCCACCCAGGTGCCCCTTGAGGTTTTAAAGAGATCTAGATAGCATAAATAGTATGATGGTTAAGTTATCTCTTGATTTTCCTTTCTCTGAACTTAGTTCAGTAATAAATTGTATATAGTCGGCTAAAAAAAGATCTTTTAATTCTGTTACTACTGATTCTTTGGATGTATATTGAGATGAATTTTGTCTTTTCTCTGACTCAGTGTACCTATGTATATGTCTTTGGGAACACCATATAGTATTCTGTTTCCTCTCAAAAAAAAATAGTGATAATTGCTGCTGATGTCACTTGATAGCTATGAGAAAAGATTATGTGGGGGCATAGTTTTGAAAACTGTATTCATGAGCATATACAGGAAGATTGCACACGTATATTATGTAAACTTAATACTAAAATCATTTATATTGTTAAAAACTTGCCTTCTTTACTGAACAGTGTAATCTTGGACATTTTCTCATTATCCACACATATATTTGGTTCCATGAAGTCTGGAAACATAGACAAATAAATATCAAGGCAAATGATGTCAAGGACATGTTTAGTCTGTAAAAAAACACTGTGTTTCTAGATTTTATGGACACCTGTAGCTCTACCTTATTCTTTTTAAACAGCAGCATAGTATCTTATTGCAAGTTTAATTTATAATTTATTTAACCAGCTTCTTTTGATTTATTTGTAATCTTTTGCTATACTATATTTTAGTGAACAGACCTATGTATATATTTCTCTGTATTGTTGAATAAGTAGCTTATATTGGAATTATTAGGCCAAGAGATACATTCCTTTTACATTTTGCTGATAATCCTCTACAAATCTTTTATTTTGGGACTTGTATCATACTTCAAAAAAAATTGCAGTTGCTTCACTATAACATTAAACATGATTGGACAGATCCTTTCCCTGTTTTTCTTTTTTATAATTTTCTTTGTAATTTTTATACTTTTATTCTTTCCAAGAATTTTAGAATAATTTTTTTTCATTTTCTTAAAACTCCACAAGAATCTTAAGTGGAATTACATTAAATTTATATATTATGTTACAAAAAATTGACAACTTTATGATATTAAATCTTCCCTCCTGGAGACATGATTTTTGTATTCATACAAGTCTTGATGTTAGAAAAATTTTATACATTTTAAAAATAGATTTATTCCCTGACAGTTATTGTTAACTGTTATGAACTACCTCACCCCTTTATCTCTTACTTCTTTTAGTTAGTTAAATGAAAATTATGTTTTAATATTTATGTTTTATCTAATCACTTTAGTGATTTCTCTTGTTAGTTTTAATAAATGTTAGGTGGTTTGCTATATTTTGTGGGTATAGCATTGTGCTGTCTGGAGAACAACAGCATACAATATATGCTCTATATGGAATCTGTGCTGGTGAACTTCCTAATGTACCAGCCACACATTTGTAAAATAAATTTTACCCAATCTTTGAATACTTTTCTGAATTTAATTTGCTAATATTCTATTTAGGAATTTTTTTAAAAGCCATATTTCTTATTGCTATGTGGCTCAAAAGGAGAGATGCCCCATAGAACTTGAGGAGGAAGCAGTATTTGAGATAGATTTTGAAGGAAGAGTGGATTTTCACAGTTAGACATGAATTTACATTTTAAGTGGAGAGACCTGTATGAGCAAAGGCAAGGAGAATGAAAAGTAGAAGAAAAATAGAAGGTATTTCACTTTAACAGGAACGTAGGATATATGTAGCTAGCTGTTCAGGAAGTAAGATCAGAAACCAGAAACCATGTCTTTTTAACTGTAAATGCCTATGTGAAGAATTACTCTTAATTCAGTAAAAAATGGGAAGTGAGTGATTTTTGACATGGAACTCTGCCTGTGCACTCTGAAGCATTCGAACTAACTTGTCATCAAGAGGAATGGTGATCACTATCTAGATAATATTCCGTAGCTCTTGGGAAATTTTTACTGAATTCCTCAGTCGGAAACCTGATTTTTTTTTCTTTTGTTTTACTCGGATGCTTATGTCCTTCATGCTCGGAAGAATTTTAAGTTTTTCAAGATGTGACTACATAATGAGCAAACAGACTTTGTACAAATGAAGGAAAGTACAGTTTGACTATAGAATATCATGCCAACAAATCAGATAGTAATGAGTGACATAAAAAGAGGAAGGTTTTCTTCTGAATTCGATACAGCCTTTTTAATTTCATGTGGTAAGTCTTCTATAATGGGGAAATCATAACAGGTGGTATATTCAGCAGCATTTTTGAAGCATGCCTTGGTAAGGAAAGCTAGCAGTGAAACTTAGTTACTTACACCTCCTGAGAAGGATACTTGTCATTAAATGTATTAATCAACTTTCTGTTATTTAATTCACTTTTTTTCTTAGAAAAAGCATGCCTATTGCTATTAGATGTCATAAGTCTCAAAAGAAGAGATGGTTATTAACGCTCCAATTAAAAAGAGAACACTAAGAGGTGCTTTGATATAGAGTCATTTGTTTTCTCTGGCCACTGACATTGATATATTTGAATATGAATGAATAAGCCTGTTAACCTTTCATTTAATTTTTTTGTGACAAAATCATATTTAATGGTGAAATCTTGTGTATTATTCTTTGTCAGTATTTAGATAATGATAAAAATGTTGACTGTTAATGTAAGAAAAAATTATGAAAAAAAGAAATATAGTATAGTATTAAGTGAAGGAAAATAGGTTGTTGGAAGTGGTCTTTGTCCTCATGATGTATGTAATAAACTGGAGAAGACCAAGGGTAAATAATTTAGCAAATAAATACAAATTCTATAGTTGTTACAAATAGGGAAGGAAAGTGTGAGCCCTGAAGTTTTGACAGGGGATTTTATTTGGTTTGTGGGCTTAAAGAGGAGACTTGAGATTGAGGTGGTGGTTACCAAGTCTCAACAATTACCTAATTATGAGTTTTGAGGGGCCAACTGGGTGAGTGGCAACGGGAACTCGACGGTAATGATACTTTTAAGAAATGTTTGAGTTTTGTGAATTTCTTCAGTTTGTAATTATTTTTAAAAATGAGATTTTTGGAGTTTTCTTAATATTCATTGGGAAAGGCCAAGAAAGTACGACATTTATAGAGAGTATGACAGGAAACATTTCCATCCTAAATATTAAACCTAAAGAGTCTTTTTACGTTGAAGGAAAACTCAGAAAAGTAAAAACTACTTTGTTGACACTTTGAGTCCTAATTATCCCGTTGATTGTCAATAGCAGTATGGGAAATTTAGGCTTAGGTATTTGTTTTCTTTAAGCCATTGTTGCTAGTTGGCAGGAAAGTAAGCTTTTCCCTTAACCAAGAGTGTTAAAATTAAAATGTCTGTTTTATAGGATTTTTCATTTAAGAAGCAGCGCAAATTCTCTAAAACCTGAGCTCTCAAGGAAAAAAAAAAAAGAACTCAAGATTCAAAAAAATCCTAACCAGAAAAGCTTATGAAACAGAAGTTCTTTTAGAACTTGAAAATTTGGAGTTTCTTATGAAATCATAGACATAAAATGCTATTATCTGGCCTATTGCTGAGAAAAGGATCCTTCTTTAATTTCTTAGTTTTACATGAACCATCTTAATCCTTGTTTTTGTTTTTTGCTCTACTTTTTGTCATTTAGGGGTGCCTGGGTAGCTCAGTCTCTTAAGTGTCTGCCTTCGGCTCAGGTCATGACCTCAGGGTCCTGGGATCAAGCCCTGAGTCAGGCTCTGGAGCAGGGAGCCTACTTCTCCCTCTCCCTCTGCCGCTCCCCCTGCTTGTGCTCTCTTGCTCTCTTTCTCTCTCTGTCAAATAAATAAAATCTTTAAAAAAAATAAACAAGGCATTTATTGGCCATTTACTCTGTGCCAGGCACTGTTCTATGACTTTCTTCTATTAATTGATTTAATCCTCACAACTCATCTCTAAGGTATATATGATTATGTCCATTTTACAGATGAGGACCCAGTGAGGCACCAAGAGCTTAAATAGCCTAGTAACTTGCCAAAGGTAACACAGCTGATAAGTGGTAGACGAAACAAAGCTGTTCTCTTGATATTTAGGAATAAATGATGTCTATAATCGTATTGCATTTGTTTTTCTAATATTAGCTTATTTTTGTGTGTGTGTGTGTTTGTTTTCCAGGATTTGTTGATGTACCTATTACAACTGGTCCAAGCTCTCAAATATGAAAATTTTGATGACATAAAGAATGGATTAGAACCTACCAAGAAGGATAGTCAGGGTTCAGTGTCAGAGACTGTGTCAAATTCTGGAATAAATTCTGCAGAAATAGATAGGTATGGATATCCAGGGAGGACTTACTTTCAGACAAGATCGGGCGCGTTCAGGGTGGTATGGCCATAGACTGGGGGGAGGACTTATTTTCAAATCTAGTAGTCTCCCCCCTTTCCAGACTTCTTTCCTTTTTCCCCAGATGTACCAAACCCTAGTTGGTACTAAGTTTAAAGTTTTACCAATGAATGTGGTATGTATACTCACAGAGCACAAATTACTGTATTGCAGAGCAATGTTTTGCAAGCTGTGGAGTCAGAATACCTGAGTGAAAATCTTCACTCTGCCACTTACTAGCTGTGTAAACTTGTGGAAGGTGCATATTCTCTGTGTGGCCCCAGTTTCTCATCTTAAAAATGGGGATATAATAATAGTAACTGATCTTTGAGGGCTCTTGGAAAATTAAATGAGTTAATATACTAAAGCCTTTAGGATACTGCTCAGTAAGGGCTAGATACTATTACTGTTCAAGCAAAAATAAAATGAAGGATGGGGCATGTTAGTGGGCTCAAATACTTTATTGTATGTTTTATTGGCCGCTTTTCACCTTTTTAGTAGTTAAAATAAAAAAATAGCATGGTACTTGAATTAAAAGCTGTTAACAATAATAACAACAATTAAGAACTCATACCTCTGTAGCAGACACTGTGAGGTGGTCCACATACATTAACTCATTTTAATAATCCTCTGAAGTAGGTGTTCATATCCCTAATTCAGAGATGAAGGACTGAACAAGAAGATAATTGTCCAGAGTCTTCTATCCTGCAAATGGTAGAGTTGACTCCAAAGCCCATGTTGTTTATACTTTGCCATTTTGCTTTTCATAAAGTCTTAAAATTTGAGATAAATGGAACCTTTAGGTGAGAAACCTGAGGCTCAGTAATAAATTTATATTGTGAAGGTCATGAGATTTATTAATGACAGATGAGGTCTAGAATTCAGATTTACTGAATTAGTCCAATTATTACAATTACCGCATGAGCTCAAGATTGTATTTCTGAATTTTTCATTATGATTGTGATACTGTTGTTTTTTTATCTTCTGTGTTTCATTTGAAGAAGAACTGAAAAATGGGAAAAATCATTTTTTCTTCTGTAGGCTGCTTTATATTTTTCTGTTTTTAAGAGAAGAGACCCCCCCCTACTTTGTCTCCCACCATACGTTAGAGGCCTTCACTCTCCAGTCATGCTTGCTTATTTACCTTCTTCCTCCCTTATGCCACCTAGAATATTTTACTAGAAGTCTATTAAGATTTTATGACAAGATGTAAAATGTAACCCAGTATTTCCCAAATTATGGTCTGTCGGTCACTAGTTTATATGTTTTTTAAAAGATAAAAAAGAGATGGGATGGTCTTGTGGCCAGATATGTTTGAGAAATGCTGGCTTAAATTAAAATGGACTTTAAAAAATCACTGCAGTACTTGTCAAAAACCTGTAATATACCAGCTTGCACAAAAATCTTCCAAGAGGCTGTTACCCATATTTTTCAATTGTAGGCTTTTTCTAGGACATAATGTGACTCTAGTGTTGCACAGAATACGCTTTAGAAGTGATGCTTTAACCAGACAAAACTGAGGTGAACTGTGCTAAAAAAATGTATATCTTCTCTTACAGACAGAATATTTTACATATCAGTGATATCTCCTTTATTTTTTCAGCTCCCAAATTATAACCAGCCCTCTTCCTCCAGTGTCTTCCCCTCCTCCTGCAGCTAAAACAAAGGACAGTTCAGATGGTGAAAATCTAGAGGTGAGTACAAAGCTTTTCAAGTTTCTACAGGAGCTATCTTTTTTTTTTTTTTTAAAGATTTTATTTATTTGACAGAAACACAGCGAGAGAGGGAACACAAGCAGAGGGAGGGGGAGAGGGAGAAGCAGGCTTCCCGCTGAACAGAGAGCCCGATGCGGGGCTCGATCCCAGGACCCTGGGATCATGACCTGAGCCGAAGGCAGACGCTTAACGACTGAGCCACCCAGGCGCCCCTCTACAGGAGCTATCTTACCAGATAAACATTTTATGTTGGTCTTTAAAACATTGATTTTGATTAATAAACAAAATATTACAACTTTATTAAATAACTTGTTATATGATGCATGTTTATGACTTTTCTTCTCAGCAAAAAGTGCCAGATAATCTTCAATTCAAGGCATTTTATTGGTGCTTTGGGCATATAAATGGATTAATACGCAATATGAAAATAAACTGGGCTTAAATATTTTATTAAGGAAACTCAGACTATTTATTGTTAACATATTTAGGAACATTACTGTAATTGTTGGTGTTTGTGATTACATTCTAGAAATGTATGACTTTGATACTAGGGATTATATACTAAGTAGCTGTTTTTAACTCATACAGAAAAATTAAGTGAAATCTTTCTAAATAATTAGACTGATTTTTTATTTAAAACAGGCCAAATAGGCTACTGCTACTCTGAGAGGTACATTTGGAAGTACCTATGCAGAAACTGATGTAGTATGTTCTTGAATTTCTCCCTAAGACTTCTAATTTGAGAACCTTTCACACCTCTGATGTTGAAAACAAATAATACATACTTTGATACTAGAAAGTAAAGTTGATTTTTAAAAATGTGTATACACACACACACACATATATTGCTTTTAGTCAAATTTTAGAAGTTAATATTGATGACTGAATGACTCTTGCTTTTATCATTAACTGTTTACCAGAGTTTGATATCTGCCTACCTTTTGATATAAGAGAAAATACTGAAAAAAGAATTTTAAATTACAGGATCATAGAATCCTTAAGGGAGCCCTTTAAGAAACCATTCAGCTCCAGTGTAATTGTTTTGCCTTGTCAAATCTAAGGTACAGATATACTGATTCAGTAATTCATTCTTTCACACTTATGTTTTGAGCTCTTATTATGTGCCAGAAATATTCAAGATGCTGGAGGTAGAGAACAAAATGGTCAAAATCTTTGTCTTCACGGAGCTTACATCCTAGTGTTTGTGCCGATGGTAGTCAATAATATTTATATATAGTAGAAGAGATAATGATATCTACTTTCTAAGGAGAAAAATAAATCAGAGAAGGGTGATAGAGGGGGTGTTGGATAGGGTTAGACAGTTGCAATTTTGAAAAGTGGTCAGGGAAGGCCTCCCTGGAAAAGTGACATCTTTTGTAAAGGTGATATAGGCGAGGGAATAACCATGTGAGTGGTCTGGGGAGAGGAGTGTATCAGGCAGAGGGAACAGCAAATATAGAGGCTTGAGGACCAGAGCTTAAGTGTGAGGAACAGCAGAGGATGCCTGGCTCTGGGGAGTGAGCGGAAGGGAGCATGGTTAAAGAATGAGTCAGAGAAAGAGCAGGAGTCAAGCAGGGTCTTGGAGGCCATGTTATCAAGTGACTTTTACTTGGAAGCTGTTGAAATAATCCACGTGAGACTTGTTGGTGGCTTCAACTAGGGTAGTTTACACTGAAGATTGTTTGAAGTGATTGGATTCTGAATGTTATATTCAGAATACAGTTTTACACACTATGACTCAGAACTTTTAGACTAAGAATAAAAATAGTTTTTATATATTTCTGATATTTCTCTTGTGACTGTTGAACCTGTTATTATTACTCAATGATTAAGCCATTTTGTCTTTTCTCAGCTGAATAGTTCTATAAAGAGTTTAGGTAATTCAAGCTATCTCAGAAAGCACTGGGACTCATTTTGAGTATTTTTTTCCGCCTCCCCCTTCCTCACTGCCCCCAGCAGAGTAATAATAATACTGTACCAGCAGTCATCACCTTTAAGAGACCTGTAAACAATTCAGTGTTTGGACATGTCAGGTGGCATTCGACCAAGCTGAAATTCCCCCGCTTATCACTGCAGATACCAATATTCTTGTCTCCTCTCTGACACCTGAGGATTGTCTCACTTTCTTCCCCTTTCCTTTCCCTGTTCTTGGAGTTTTAGGAAACCACTATGCATGTATGGCCAAACATTAGAAAGAAGATAGACACTCGAGTCTCATTGCTCAAATATGGTCATTTTCCATAAATTCCCTGGGCATTTGAAAAAAAGATATATTCCCCAATTGTTGGGTACACCATTGTATGTATGTCACTAGGGCAAGCTTGTTCACTGTGTAAATGAACCCTTTCCTGATGTTTTTCTGCACTTGATCTCTTAAGAATTAGGGTAAAATTCTCCCTGTATGATGGTGGAATTGTCGGTTTCTCCTTTTTCTGTTGATGTTTGCTTTAAATATTTTGAAACTATTTTATTAGGTGCATTCAAGTAAATTGAATCTTTTATCACTGTTTATTAGTAACCTTCATTATGTCGAGTCATATTTTTTGCTTTAAAGTCTGTTTTGTCTGATAATAATAGAATTTTGTCTTGGTTAGTATTCACTGGTATACTTTTTAGTCCTTTCATTTCAGTATTTCTGGGGCCTTATATTTAGGTTTATCTCTGGAAAACATCATATAGCTAGATTACGTTTTTTAATACAGCTTAACACTATTGTCTTTTAACTGGAACTTTTCCCCCATTTTTATTGTGATTAGAGCTATACTTGGATTGATTTCATCGTCATAAGTGGTGGTACTTTCTATTCTTATACAATTTTTCCTTTGCCTGTATTTGGCTAGGTCCCCTCCCTATCCTTTGTCTCCCTCCTCAGCTTGGAGGTTATATTGTCTCTATCAATTCTTTTACTGGCTATGCTAGATATTTTAACATCCCTCCTTTAAGTTTGGCATAAGAAGTATTATCCTTCTCCAAAACAGTATACCTCTTTACTTGTATGTCACTTTTACCCAGTGACTTAATTTAACTCCCTAATTAGATAATATTATTATTGTATACAATCAGTAACTATTTAGAGGTATTTACCATTTCTTTTTATATCTCTGACCTTCAATATGAGATCATTTTCTTTTTTCCTAAAGCACATTTTTTTCTTCTAGTTGTTTTAAAATTTTATAAATTGCTCACCCAAATTGAGTTTAAAAATTTATAGTACAGGTTTCTTGTTTCACATATATTTTTATTTTTTAAAAGATTTTATTTATTTATTAGAGTGAAAGAGGGAGCATGAGTAGGGGGAGAGGCAAAGGGAGACGGAGAAACAGATTCCCTGCTGTGTGGGTAGCCCGATGTGGGGTTCAGTCCCAGGACCCTGAGATCATGACCTGAGGTAAAGTCAGATGCTCAACTGACTGAACCACCCAGGCTCCCCTCACAAATGTTTTTAAATTTAATTCTTCCCTGCCTGTGCTCTGTAAATAGTTCTTTAGTGAAAAAAAAAAAAGAATCAAATGCAATCTGTGTTTTCTATTTAAATATATATAATATATATAAAATTATATAAAAGCATAATATCCTTCTCATAAAGTCAAAGATAAACTTTAGGCTTAGATTCTACCTGTTAAATTCATGGATTCATTATTATGGCTTTCTGATTGAGGCATTTCCCTGCTGGGTTTTTAAATGTTGCACATTTAAAATCTTTAGCTCTAAAATTAGAGATAAGATTCTTGCCACTTCTGAAAGCACTGGTATATCTGCTTTGTGATAACAACCTTTTATTACTTTAGCTTACTTTCTGAGCTACCCCCACCACATAGAATCTTCTAATCCATTGATCTCTACCCCTTTCTTTGTTCATCAACCCCCTTCAGTATTTGCTTTCCTCTGAATATAGCTTTAATCCCATGGCTCAGCATTATAATCATTCTTTTATTAGTACTTTCAGTTCCCCTGGTAAAATCTCTACCCTTGATAAGCCTAATTAATTACCTAATTGCTCTGTGCCTGAATATTGCTGAAGAAAAGCACGTAGCCTGTCATGTTGGCATCACTGTGAATTCATGAGCACTGACACCAGGCGGACACAACACTGTCTGCCATCTTATATTTCTCTGGGTGGGCTGCTCTCCCTGCTCTGCAGTGGCTCTTCCGTACTTTCTCTCTTCTATTCTTCATGCCCTGCTTCATACTTAGTGGAAACAAATAGAAGTCACTAGGTAAGAATGGTCTCAATTTCCCATCACCAGATTTACAGAGGTGAATCCTTTTTCATTCTGGCCTTCTGTTTTCTTATACAGAAGAAATATAACTCCCTTCAAAGATATGTTCTCTTCTTTTCCTGGTAGAAATACTCAAGTATGTCAGTATCTCCCATCTGAAAAATTCAGAAACGAAACAGAACAAAACAAAAATTCTCCCTTGACACCACATCCTTTGAAACAGCACCTTATCTTCTTACTTCCCTTTAAATAAGATCAGGCTTCTAAAAGGAGTTGTTTGTACATACTGACTCTTCTTCCTTTTTTTTTTTTCCCCAGTCTTTAATCCACATCATTCTGGCCTTTGCTTCCCATTGTTAACTCAAAACTTACTTTGCTAAAGTAGAAAATAACTTTAATGTTTATGATTATGTATACTTCTAAGTTCCTGTTTGCAGTATTCAGCAAAGTAAATGGCTCCCTTCTTGAAGGACTCTTCTCATGGTCTAGATGTTACCGTACGACCTGTGTTTTCCTCTCCAGCTCTCTGGCTATGCCTTCTCAGTTTCCTTTGTCAGCACTTTCTCTGCAGCCTGACATCTTAATGTTCCTCAAGGTCCTCTTCTATTCTCAATTTATACTCTTGCCCCAGGCTGTACTGATAAACTCAAATTTATATGTCTCGTACAGTTCTCTCATCTGAGTTCTAAATTCATATATCCAAAACCCTATTGATCTCCATTGTATATCTGACAGGCATTTCAAAGTTAATATTTCAAAATACAATTCTCTCCCCACACTCCAGCCTGTTCCTCAGTTGGAATTTCCATCTGTGACGTAGCAAATCAACCCATTTGCTAAATCCATAAATTTGGGAGTTACTGGCAATTCCTTTCTTTCCTTCTTCCCTCCTTTCCATCAGCAAGTCTTATTAATTATACTTCCCAAATGTTTTAAAAATCTGTCTATTTCTCTCTGTCTCTGCTCCTACGGTTCACTCTTATACTCCTGTATAACTGATCACTTCTAACTGATCTCAGGCCTCTACTTCTCAGAGCAGCTGGAGTCGTTTTCATAAAATGGAAATCAGATCATCTCACTCCCCTGCTTAAGATCTTTTATGCAGTATCCATTGCTTTGCAAACAAAATCCATACGCAATAGTGTGACCTTAAAGGTCTTGCACAATTGGGCTTTGCCTACCTTTTTAGCCTCCTTTACTTTCATGTTCACCGAATTTTAGCTATGCTCGGCCTTTTTAAAATTTCTTGAACAGTCAAGTTTAGGGCCTCTGTCCATAGTGTCATTTTGGTCTTGCCTGATATCATATCCCCATTGCTGCCTTTTGTGACTTCCTGATCTAAATTATTTCTATGAATTTCTTTGATGTCTCTCTTCTCCACTAAATGTTAAACTTCAGTAGGACAAGTAACTCTGTGAACCATGGTGTCGTTAGCTTCTCATATATTGCCTAATTTAGAATAAGTATTGGACGGGAGGATGGAGGGATACATGGATGTGTAAAAATATGATCTGTGACAAGAGATATATAGATGAAAGCTGATAGACAAATGTAGACTCTCTTCTTTTCCCCCTTGTTAAAGCAGATGGTAATAAATATACATTTCTTTTAATTCTTTCAGCAAGATCTCTGCACCTTCTTGATATCAAGAGCCTGCAAAAACTCAACACTGGCTAATTATTTATACTGGTATGTGAAATAGCTTTCTTTTTATTTTCTGATTACTGGTTAGGACTATTTTTTCCCATACTATAAACGTAAAGGCAATTTAAAATAAGGGATGAGAAGTCATCAAAAGCCTAAATGTAGTATTTGCATCTACCTGGCTGTATTTCTTTACAACTGTGTTCATGGAAATGCTTGTTAGCACTACTGTTTCTCTTCCCTTCACTGACGTTCCAGGATCTAAGATAAAACTGGGTAAGGTAATAGGTTTTGCAGTTTGATATCTATTTGCCTCTTATGCTATTTAAGTAGTGTTAGTATGATTCCTCACAATCCTTCGAGAGTGTGTATTTTCACATTATTTACCACAGCATTGGAATCATGCAAAAACAGGAAGCTGGAATTTGAAGGTACTTCTCTCATGGATGAGGAAACTGAGGCAGAGGCAAACTTGGTGGCACCTCAGTTAGAATTAGATCGTTTATTTAGCACTTTGCTATTTACAGAATACTTTCAGTGACCTTTTCTCCCTTGTCCCCATGAAGTTAAATGGGGCAAGTAGAAGTATCTCTGTTTTACATGAGACAGGTTTCCTGAGTGAGGTGAAGGGAAGAGCAGCTAAGGCCATAGAAAGGCTGACTGACTTCCTGAGACACAAGGAGTATGAAGCCTGGCTCCCTGTATCCGTCACAGAATATTTAGGTGTAAAGGACAAGTAGCTTAAGCCACAGTGAGCAATATTTTGGTTCAATAAAAGAAAGCACTAGGATTAAACACTAGACAAGAGAGCCTTCTCCAGTTTTGTAGAGCAAACAAAGGGCCGAGCCAGCTGGGCAAACCCTACCTGAAGCCTCTGTATGTTCAGAAACATTTTTAAACCTATTGACATACTTGATAGTATTTAACCGTGGAAATTGTTTCTGATCTAAAATACTGCCTCATTTATTGGGTTTACTTAAACAATAGAAATGAATTGATATCCATTCTGAAAGCTCATTATTTTTGAAGTACAATGAGGCATTTTGCTTTCCATGAAGAAATTAAACAAAGTACTGTCTTGTTTTAGACTGAGTTTGGAAAACTGTCCTGTAGGTCAAATCAATTGTTAATTTCATTCTCCCACTCTCCAAATGTAACAGTTTTCTGGACACTGCCCTTGTAGCCAAGAAATATGCAACTAAACCAGAGAAGTTCTTTAACAAACACAGCTGTCTGTTAATGTACATATGCGGTAAATAATTGTTTAGTTTCAACCTTTATGGTTCCCTTTACAGTGAATTTCTTCACTGCTATCAACAATCTTAACTAAATCTGTCGTTTTTCCCCCCACCGCTTTGGAACCTGTAATTTTTTTTTTCCTGTTGGTCCTAGTAATAGAAAGAAAAACCTCTTTATTTTTATTTTAGCAGTTTAATATAATATTCATAAAACTACATTTCTCTCACAGTAAATGTTAGTATGTCCTTGAAAAATAGCCACAGAATGTTTTGGCTAGTTGTTAATCGCTCTTTTCCTTTGAAAAGTTTACTTGGCAATTCTCATAATACCAAATAGCTACTATTTCCTTTTAATGTAATCTCTTGCTTCTTAATGTTCTCCATATTCCAGTCTGAATTCTTAAGTGTATATCTATTCACTGGTGTTATGGAAAATTTCCTCATGAACGTCTAAGTAAATATTTAAAAGGAAATAAAAAAAAATATAGCACTCAGCATGTAAGCTTCTTAGGTATTTTAAAATTAAGATTTTATATATATTTTAAATCATTTACTGAGAATTCCTTTATAGGTATTTTTATTTTCTTGCAGTATTCATGAAAAGTTTTCTCTGGCTCAGAATTTATAGTCTAGAGTAGTCACTGTTGTAAGAGCTATGTGTGCATATACTGATTATGTGGTGTTTTGAAATTATGTATTCTTCAGATTTGACTATAGACCAGATTTCATTGTAAAATCTGAAATTAGTTGTGATAGAACCCTTGATTTCTTATTTCAAGTAGGAAGAGTTTTCACACCATTGTAAAAGCAGCTAAACAGTAGGAAACCTATTAGATGAGCAATTTCCAGCAAGGCAACAGTTTTCCATTCAGAAAGAGTGCTTTGTTTTCTCCACAGACAATAAACAAAGTGCAGCTCCAACTCCCAGTCTTAAAAGCATTCCGTCAAACTTAGATTTGATTTGTGTTTTCCCGCTATATCTCTGATTCATTGAAGCAATAGCATGTGCTATGTCTGCTCCTTCTCTGAGGAGTAATTGTTTTTCCTGTATTTACAGTCTGCATATTACATTTTCAGAAATATTCATGGGGAGAAAAAAGCTATTGATGTGGGCTTCTGAAGTTAGTAGACACTGCTTTTGTGATTGTCGGGTGAAAATATGGAAAATAATTTCAGTAGTTGGTTTTAAATGATCATTCATTTCCTTTGAACATGGACAGAGTAGTATAAAAATATTAATCAAATGTAACAATTTAAAGGCCTCTCGCTCTAAGCGTACTCTTATTTTAACAAATGTATTAAAATAAAAATTTTAATTGATTGTGCTATTTCCTTCTGAACCTTTTGAATTTCCTTTTTTATTTGTTCCCTTTCCAGTGATTTAAATGGGATTCCTGCTATGGCTGAATCCTTAGGGGCCTATAGTTGTGCAGACAATCCTTTTAAAATGAATAGTGTCAACATTTTAAGCCACAGAGGGGAGTTATAGTCTCCAGTCTGTAAAGTGTTGGGTATCAGGACCTATAAATCGTTCCAGTTTTTTATTTTATAGCTATTCCAGTATGTTGAAATTGAAAGTAAACTTTGGATGCTTTGACATGTTTTTCTATAACTTTTAAGACCTTTCAAGGTAATAAAGGTTATTTACCCCACAAAACAAAATTGCTGGGAAGCAGGTAGCCCACTGATGTCATCTTACAATGGGTACCTGGACAGTTTTGTCTGCATTTCTACTTGAAGATGATAGGTTTCAAGGGAATACCTTAGAGTGCTTTGTAGAATCTACTTACTGCTGTGAACTGAGAATTCAGAAATGATTCAAATCTAGGTCATTTAGTCTTGATCTAAATTTGGCCTTCATATTTGGAGATGACGTTGTCATTTGTATTTTAGATGGACTTTTCTTTTTGTAGCAGAACTTCGGTTTGGAAGATTTTTTTACCTTTATCATGATCATCAGTGTAGACCCTCAGTCATAGGAAATAGCTGTGACCATTGTGTTTACTTGGTGGTCAGGGAGATCTGAACAAAAGCAGGGGATCCTACATGTTCTGGTCATCTGTATTACTCATTTAGAAATGAATTTCTATGTAAACACACAGAAAAAGACAATATACTAAGGTAATGGGGATAGTCAAGAACTTTAAAGGATGGAAAGGTCTGAATAGGATTTGAAAAGGACTGTATATTGACAGTTTTATAGTTTAGAATCACTGTCTATTTAACATTCCTGGGTGGTATCCTGAAATGACCAAACATTCTGGAATACTGCAAATAGGAAATAAGAGTTTCTCTTAACTGTTCTTAGCTTATTTATCTAGAATAGAGTTGTCCAGTGAAACTTTCTGCAGTGATGGAAATTATCCATAATGTTGCACATATGGCTACTGAGCACCTGAAATGTAGAATGTGTGAGTGAAAAACTGAATTTTTAATTTTTATTTAATTTTAATTAATCCTATTTTAAATAGTCATATGTATCCTGTAGCTCTAGAAGGCTGGCTTGCTTGCTTGCTTTCTTCCTTTTTTTTTTTTTTTTTTTTAGAGAGGGAGAGGAAGAGAGAGAATCTTAAGCAGGTTCCATGCCCAGTGCAGAGCCCGATGTGCAGGACTTGATCTCACAACTCTGAGATCATGACCTGAGCCGAAATCAAGAGCTGGATGCTTAACCAGTTGAGCCACCCAGGCGCCACTCTAGAAGGCTTTCTTGATTCAAGATTCAGGAGGGCCTTCTTGAAATTTTGGCTTAGAACTCCTGTTGGGAACATGATACGGTGGAAATAGTGTCATGGTTCAGTTCTTCATTCCACTTTACAGAGAATTCTAGGCTATACAATCCTAGGACTTTAAACAGCTGCTAGTATCATAGTAAACCATTGTACTGGAAGTCAGGAGAGGAAGGCTTTTACTTTTATGAGCCCTTAAAATATTTCTGTGTATAAGACTATTATGGGTATGTCAGGGGCTACTGAAAAGTTTTAAGTTGTGGCCTGTGGCATCGGTTTCTCTGTAACCTATGAAGGGAACTAAGAGTTAAACACATGAAACAGTTTGGTGATATGAGCACAAGTTGTCTGAGAGGCTAGGCCTATTCTAGGAAGTCAGAGGAGGAGGGACTTGTCAGGGTCTTTGAAGACTTCCTGGAAGAGAGAAAATGTGTCCTGTACTTGAAGGGTGAGTAGAATATGGAAAGATGGAGATGGGAAGGTATTTCTGGACATTACTGCAACCTGAGCAGAAGTACCAAGTGGATGCACATACTAGGAGTGGTTAGGGGTCTGACCTGACTGCAGTGTGCGTGTGTAAATTGAGGATAGTGGAAGTTTGAACCTGATGCTGTGGCCACAAAATCTGTGTTAAACTGGTAGATAAGAGAGAACCATTGGTGTTTTTGTTAATAGAGGTGGGACATTATGAAGCTAGTTTAAAGGAAAAAAAAAATTAGGATGATTATATTGAGCAATAATGGGTTTCTTTTTAGAGTTGGAGAGGCCAGGGGAGAGATATCTGCTGGCTAGCTAGTAGTACAGAACCATGATAAGAGGCATTTTGTAGGACAAAAAAATCAACAGAGTCTGGTGACGGATTGAGTACCAGTGTTTGAAGAAGGGGAATGGGAACTCACATGGACCGCAAAGTAAACACAAAGTGCCAGTGATGATTTTAGGTAGAGCTTATGTTCTCTGATCTGGCTACTGCCTCACTTCTCTTTTTTTGTATTCAGGTGATTCAAACATTTGTTTCCTGACTGACTTTTGAGAAAACTTTAGTTTACAAACCCCGCTACAAGAGAATTCCCAGCCCAAATGACTGGAATATTGGTAGATTCAATAGAGATAGAAGATAACTCATTTAATGTGATAAGTTCAGTTTTACACATGTTCCCTTAAAAATGACAGTGTCTTGGAAAGGGGGCGTGCTGCTTGAAAATTAGGGTGGATGAATGTAAAAGGACATGCAAAGAAGTGCAAAATCAGACTTTTGGTGTGATAAAAAGGATATATGTATTCATATTTGAGAATTAGCATTGAGATAATGGCTAGATCTATGAGATTTGAGTCATTCATTCATTCAGCAATAACCTGCTGAGTATTATGAGCCAGGCCTGGAAGTGCTGAGGGTATAGTGTAAACAAGACAGGTAAGCTTTCTGCTCTCATGACCTTCACCTTCTCCTGGCAGACTGTACTTTTTCCTGGAAATAATATAAAAGAAAATAAGTGGCTGTGACTTGAGATTTGAAAAACACTATCAGATTAGGGAGTTGAAAAGTTTCCTGTGATTTTTAAAGATAAAATAGTGTGAGGGTAGGCTTAGCAGGCAGAAAGGGTCCTGACCCAGGAGCCCAACGTCCTGGGCTCTGATTTCAGGTCTACAATCAACTAATGATTGTACTGTGGGCAAGACACAACCCCTCTTAAGTTTCACTATTGATGAAACAAGCAAGTTGGTCTAGATAGATCTGTGTTTTTCAAACTACATGTCATGATCCACTGAAATCCATTTACAGGTTCACAATCTAGTATTTGTTGTGTGAAGAAAGAACAGAGTAGCAAATATTAACATATAATAGACTATTGTTTTGTGAAGCTTTTTTACTTTGGGGCATCTGTGTGCACACATGTGGCTATATGTCCTGAGTTGTGATATAAAATGTGTTTGTTAGTATGGCTTGTTCCTATCAGAACAGTTAGAGAACATTGGCCTCTAGAATCTAATTCAAATCATTGGCTATAAGATTTGGTAATTGTATAAGCAGTTCAGGTTTAAGAATATATTTAAAATCTCTTTAACCCTTTAAAACCACAATTTTATGATACATAAATGGAAGATTATATATGGATTTTTGAGAAATGGGGAGATTGGATGGGAAAAATAAATTTAAAATTGTATTCATTTTGCAGAGGTATATTAATGAGAAGTAGCTTCAGAGAAGTTTTCAGAGTAAGAGAGTCTTAGAAGAGGATTACATAGATTTTGAAAATATTGTTTGTGAGTTACTTGGTAGATATGTGAGCTTAGATGATTTCTGAAGATGGTAATGCTATATGTACCTCATAAAGTATTAGGAGAAAATGCTTCTTTTGATGCCAAACTTTTTAGTGTATCTAGGATATTATACAAATTAAGGCATTATTATTATTAATTTACCTTTTTATAAATGATTGTGTATGTGCCCTAATTTTCCACTTTTAAACACATTGAAAAATGTGTTTCATTGCTTCCATTAATTTAGTTTTGCAGATGTGAACTAACCTGGTTGAGTGGAGAAGTAGAAATATTTACAAAATGAATCTGACTCTCATTTCACCTCTTATGAGTGACTTAACATATTTTTAAGGTATGTGATAGTGGAATGTGAAGATCAAGACACTCAGCAAAGAGACCCAAAGACCCATGAGATGTACTTGAATGTAATGAGACGATTCAGCCAAGCATTGTTGAAGGTAACCATTTCATGTGGGGGTTGGCAAAAACACCGGGCATGGGCCAGATCTGGCCTGTTGCCTGTTTTGGTATGTCCCATGAGCTAAGAGTGGTTTTTATGTTTTTAAATGGTTAAAAAAAAAATAAAAAGAAGAAGAATATCTTGTGACATAGGAAAATTATGTGAAAGTCAAATTTCAATGTTCCTACGTAAAATTTTATTGGAACATGGTCCTGTTCATTTGTTTTTATATGTTTATGGTCACGTATGCACTGCAGTAGTAGTTGAATAGTTGAAATGGAAACCGTATGGCCAACAAGACCTAAAGTATTTATTCTTTGGCCCTTTATAGGAAGTTTGTTGACCTCTGATTTAATGAAATAAACCTATATATGGAACAAATTCCAAAGCTTTGCTTTTTTTATTTCCCTCTCTTCTATTTTGTTTATCAAGACTAGGTACATTTTCAGAAATCTGACAATGCTCATATTGCAGGTACTTACTACATAACTTGTATTTTTGCTTCTTAAACAGTTTTTAGAATCTATGTAAAACCATTTTCTCCTCTTAGGTGTTGTAATTCTTAAAGTGCTGTGGCACGGTTCAGCCAGCAGAGGGTGCACGGGCAGTGAGAACCCTCACAGCACTGATCTGTGATTTGCTACAGAAATAGTTGACTTCATAGCATCTTTTTTCTGCAGCTGCAGATGAACATGTTTCATGTTCTTACAAATTTAAGTCCCGTCTTACTGAGATCTTGGAGACTAAACTTTTCTATAGTTCTCAGAGCTCATTCTCTTCATTCACCTATTGGCAGATAAAGTAGTTGGTCTTCTCTTCTAACCTCAGTTCTGTCACTTACAGCTTTTGTCATCCTGTGAAGAAATTTCACTTTCTCTGAGCTTAAATTTCCTCACCTTTAAAATGAGAATTATAACAGTTGCCTAGCCACCCTTATCAGTGTAACTGGGAAGATTAAATGAGAAAATGTATTTTTTTTTTTTTTAAAGATTTTATTTATTTAATTGACAGAGAGAGATAGTGAGAGAGGTAACACAAGCAGGGGGAGTGGGAGAGGGAGAAGCAGGCTTCCCACCAAGCAGGGAGCCCAATGCGGGGCTCGATCCCAGGACCCTGGGACCATGACCCGAGCCAAAGGCAGTCGCTTAACCAACTGAGCCACCCAGGTGCCCCGAGAAAATGTATTTTATAATATTTTATGAACTGGGAATTCACTACATAAGACTTTATGGCATTTAATTTTTATGACTTATATTTTACTAAGCAAGCATGCATTATGTTGCTATTTGAGTGCTTTTCTTTTTTTTTCAGTAGATTTTTAGTTCCTTGAAGATGATATTGTTTCTGCCATATGCCTCTGCATTTCTGAAGACATCATAGGCTTCCAGTTATTTATTGAGTCAAGAGTGAATGCATTTTGGTGAACGGATTCTCTCTGATCACATGGTTGTATGTGAAAAAAAAAGTGCTGTTTTTGATAGATTAGTGTTCGCTGAAGACTCAGATAATTTTCAACTGTGGAAGAGTTGGCAGTGTTTAAATAAGCTAGAAGCTTTCTCATTATCTCTGAATCAAGATAATTAATCTTTTTCAATTTCACTTTGTATTGAAGTTTGTAGCTATTAGAAGAATAAATAAAGATCACCCATGCTATTAAAGAAACCCTGATCATTATGCTACACAGAACTAATTTTCCTTTCCTTTGAATCCCTTCAGGGTGATAAGTCTGTCAGAGTTATGCGTTCTTTGCTGGCTGCACAGCAGACGTTTGTAGATCGGCTGGTGCATCTAATGAAGGCAGTGCAGCGTGAAAGCGGAAATCGTAAGAAAAAGGTAAACCTGTGGGCTTTGCTTTTTGTTTTTGACTAATGATGTTGCAGTATCATAAAATACTGAGTTTTGGTACTGTCTCTCTGGGTTGATATATTTTATGAAATTCTTATGTAATTATAGCAATAGGAAGATTTATAAGCACTGATTATGTACAGGATCCTGTCTTATGAATTTATACATATACATATATATATTGATTTAATTCTCACAACAACTCTATGTTAGATGCTATTATTATCTCAATTATAAGAAAAAGTGGGGGTAGAGAGGTTAAATAATTTTTTAAAAATTCTTTATTTAAATTCAATTTAGTTAACATATACTGTATTATTAGTTTCAGGGGTAGAATTTAGTGATTCATCAGTTGCATATAACACCCAGTGCTCATTACATCAAGTGCCCTCCTTAATGCCCATCACCCAGTTACCCCATCCCCTGACCCCCCTCCCCTTCAGCAACCCTCAGTTTCCTGGAGTTCAGCTTCTCTTATGGTTTGCCTCCCTCTCTATTTCCATCTCATTTTTCCTTCCCTTCCCTGTGTTTATCTGTTTTGTTTCTTAAAATTTCACATATGAGTGAAATCATATGGTATTTGTCTTTCTCTGACTTATTTTGCTTAGCCTAATACCCTCTAGTTCCATCCATGTTGTTGCAAATGGCAACATTTCATTCTTTTCAATGGCTGAGTAATATTCCATGTGTATATATATATATACCACATCTTCTTTATCCATTTATCTGTTGATGGACATCTGGGCTCTTTCCATAGTTTGGCTATTGCGGACATTGCTGCTATAAACATTGGGATGCATATGCCTCTTTGAATCACTATATTTGTATCCTTTGGATAAATACCTAATAGTGCAATTGCTGGGTTGTAGGGTAGCTCTATTTTCAACTTTTTGAGGAATCTCCATACTGTTTTCCAGAGTGGCTGCACCAGCTTGCATTCCCACCAACAGTGTATGAGGGTTTGAGGGGTTAAGTAATTTGTCCAGCATCCTTAGCTAGTAAGTATTACAGTTGGGGTTTATTCCCAGGCATTCTCAGTCCATATTTTTATTTTTTTTAAAGATTTTATTTATTTATTTGACAAAGAGAGACACAGCAAGAGGGGGAACACAAGCAGGGGGAGTGGGAGAGGGAGAAGCAGGCTCCCCGCGGAGCAGGGAGCCCGATGCGGGGCTCGATCCCAGGACCCTGGGATCATGACCTGAACCTACGGCAGACGCTTAACGACTGAGCCACCCAGGCGCCCCCTCAGTCCATATTTTTAATCTAAAATGCTTTATTGGGTCTCATTTTAGAATTTTAGCATCCTTGCATATAATGTGTTTGATGTGTAAAGGACCTCTACAGATTGTGGAGACTGGAATTACTCTGAGAAAATGAAAGTCCAATGTGACTTGCCCAGGGTGGCAGAATTAGTTGTTAGTAATAGCGCTGGCTTTGCATCTGTTCTAATGGCTAGTACATGGATCTTTCTCTCAAGTAAGGCTTCTACGGGATGACAGTAGATGAGTATCTGTTCTTCATATGTCATTTTTTTTTTTAAAGATTTTATTTATTTATTTGAGAGAGAGGGAATGAGAGAGAGCACATGAGAGGGGGGAGGGTCAGAGGGAGAAGCAGACTCCCCGCCGAGCAGGGAGCCCGATGCGGGACTCGATCCCGGGACTCCAGGATCATGACCTGAGCCGAAGGCAGTCGCTTAACCAACTGAGCCACCCAGGCGCCCTTCATATGTCATTTTTCCCTCATCATTAGCCCAAATGGTATGAAGGATTCACTTGATATCTTCTCTTTACCTAATCCCACCATAGGCAGATCTTTCTTGGTGACCTTTGTAAAAGAACACAACACATTTTACTGTTTTTCTCCAGACTTGTGAGAGGAAGGTGGAGAGGAAAAAAGGTGAAAAATGGAGTTGGGAGTTCAGAGGTAGGGGATCAGGTCTAAGGAGAAATGCTAGTAGATATATGTGCAAGGAATAATGTTCACAAGGTTAAGAAGGAGAAAATGGGCTGAAGAGAAACACATTTTTATTGAGATGACTTTTTTTTTGTCATTGCTGTGAAAAAATCACAAACCATGGTTTAAATAACTAAATCCGTACTGCTATTCCTTTGTGGAGCCCCTCTCCACAGAGGTGCCTGTGTGAGGAAGCAGTATAATCCCACATACCCACCTGCAGGAATGCGGTCCCTGCAACTGTCAGTGTGGGCATATGTTTAAACCAGTTTGTGTTTGTGTAACATGCTCTTCTATTTGTCACACACATGAGTCTGGCTACACATCAGTTTTAGCTATTTTGGAGGACAACTACATACCCATTTGAGGTATCACTTAAAGCTTCCCAAAATAAATTTTGTTTTTGCCACATAGCCTATATTTTAAATCAGACAATCCTAAATATAGTCTCAATATTGGCTAAAAGTCTTTTTAGACATTTTTTTATGGTGTGTTAAAAGACAAGCAATTTTGTTAATGTAGATTTACTAGAAACAAGCCCTGGCACCATGGAGAAATGCCAAGATGGCTGTCTACTACCATTATTTGTGTTATTATTAGTAACAATGAATTCACTACTGCTAATAATTTAAAATCATATGTAGCACTTTTCCATCCCCCCATTTCCATAATGAGTTTGGGAGAAATATGTCGTGGTGAATGTAGCAGTGTTAGGTATGTAGGAACGTTATCTGTGAGTTATTAGTAAAATGGGTAAAACAAATGATAAAGTTTTTGCAATAGTGTTTTCCTGTGTTGACCTCTAGTTTAGGAAGAATTCTGTTGAAAGAGGTCTCTGAGTCTGGATATTTGAATTCAATAAAAAGGCATTTCCATCAATACTTTTTAAAAATTTTATTAGGCTGCCTGGGTGGCTCAGTGAGTTAAGCGTCTGCCTTTGGCTCAGGTTATGATTGATCTTAGGGTCTTGGAATTGAGTCAGCTTGTCCCTTTCCCTCTGTCCCCGCCCCCCTGTGCGTGCTCTCTCTCAAATAAATAAATAAATAAAATGTTTTAAAAAACTTTAATTAAAGCTTTCATTTTGGGAATGTTGTTAAATGTTGTCTTTTCACTTTTTGATCCTTTAGGTGATCAATATTCATTTATTTGTTCTATAAAAATGTATTGCATGCCTACTGCATTCCAAATACTTTTTTTAGGTCTGGGATATAGCAGTGAATATAAAAATTGTATTCTTATGGAGCTTTGGAGGAGGAAGTAAATAGAATAAGTGAGTGAAATATAGAGTAGATACTGTTGTATGCTATGGAGAAAAATAAAGCAGGAAAAGGAAACAGGTAGTGCTGGGTTTGAGTAGTAAGGCAGTGTTTCACCTCTTGATAGCATGGTCAGGAAGGCCTCACTAGGAAGTTGACATTTGGACAAAGACCTGAAGCAGGTGAGGGAGTAAGCCATGGGCGTATTTAGAGAATCGACTATTCCAGCCAGAGGAACAGCAAGGACAGAAGCCTGATGTGAGAGCATGTATGTGTGTGTGCGTGACATATTTGTGAAATAGGAGGAAGCCCAGTGTATTTGGAGCAGAGGGAGAGTGGGGGGGGAGTAGTAGGAGAGGAGGAAAGAGGACAGAGATAAGAAAGAAACAGAGTATATCCTTGTAAGCCATTACAAGGACTTTGACTTAAACACGGAATTAGCATAGAAGCTGTTGGGGGTTTTGAACAGGAGAGTGACATGGCCTGACTTTGGTTTTAGCAGCAGTACTGTAGTTGTTTTTGATAAGAGACTGTAAGAGGCAAAGGTGAAGAAGAGTCGTCAGGAGGCTACTGCAGTTTAATCAAGCTGAGAAGTGATGGCAGGAGCCCAGGGCTTATAGCACTGGACGTGGTGAGAAGTGGCTGGATTTCTCACCCTCCTTTGATCTGTTTTCTGGTTATTTTATTGTTTATTAGCACATCAATTAGAAATTGGTCATGAATGGATAACTTGAAATTCAGGTTAATAGACATTACCTCATACTTATATATCTGATCATACATTTGGTTAGGGAGTAGATTTAGTAATTTTTATAAGGGTTATGTAGAAGTTCGTACCAGTTTTCAGTTGACCTTAACTTGCACTTTCTACAATTCAGAGGGAGAACTGGAATATTACTGGAGGGGAAGAATATGACTTTCTGTCTTAGTGGTCCTGGAAACATTATTTTTCTGAACTTCCACCTTACTGATTTCAGGGTTCTCTCCTGCGACACTGCATCCTCTCAGTAGCGTTACAGTGCAGGTGCTTCATGCTGCTGGGAGTGGCAGGGCAGGTTTTCCCCTTTAAAGAACAAGCACACCTGTTAAAAGAATGCAAGACTCTCTCGAAGCTTTCAAGAGGATTGCTCTTTTGACATTGAATGGAAGGACTTGATCTAAACAGTACAGATGCTGCTACATGACAAAGGGGTTTCGCAGTGACTTGAATTTTTCAGTTTCTGAATTCTTGGCTCAATGGCAGTACGCACGTGAGCTGAAGAAAATAAATGATAATATCTCAGGAAAAGTTTGATCAGACCAAGCCAGTGGACAGTAAAAGGTGGGGTTCAAGTTCCTCCAAGTGAATTGTTTACTTTTTAAACCCAAAACATGCCCTGGAGCAGAGTACTGAAATTCTTGCTTAATATTTGGTCATACAAAATTAAGCTTCAAATGAAATGAGTTTCTCTTTGTGGCTTCACACATCCTTCGAAAACAGAAATGGAATCTTTAAATCCAGCATGAGTGTATTCCTTACTCTCAGCTGCAGCAAGAGAAATGTATTTCCTAACCTTGTGTAAGTCCAGCTCTTCACAGTCAAGGGATCGCTCCTCTTAAAGTGTGCCGCTGCTCGTCAGGCAGGTTCCAAGTGTGGAGTGCTTGTCTCTTATGGGTGCACCGTCTAGTTTGTGTTACTTTTATGGTGCTTTGGAGACATTTCAAAGTTAGTAAGATTACTCTTTATGTCTTTACCATATGTTTTATAAACTACTTTTCCATTTTAACGCAATCAGTTCTTTCTGATTTGTTCTCTTAGAACGAGAGACTACAGGCATTGCTTGGAGACAATGAAAAGATGAACTTGTCAGATGTGGAACTTATCCCATTGCCTTTAGAACCCCAGGTGAAAATTAGAGGAATAATCCCAGAGACAGCTACACTATTTAAGGTAATTGTGATGGATCTCTAATGTATATGATTGGAACCTGATTCTATAAAACAAAAACAGAGACACTCCCTTCAAAAATGATTACAATGCAGATAATATCTATAATTTTGTTTGATTTAGTAAATGCTAGATAAAAAATTACCTTTTGTTTATCATTGTGTCTTGATTTACCGGTAGGTGTTTTTATATGAAATGTGTCATGTCAAATATTTTTTTTAAATATCTGGGTTGCTTTTAATCTTTAATTCTTTGAACTTTTTATTAATTAGAGCCACACCTACTTTTTTCCATGTAAGCTTTTTTAAAAAAACCTTAAAATTTTGCAACACTTATATTACCCATTCAGTTCATAAGTTCATGTGGTTATAGTCTCAGTTAACCTTTTTAACATTTCTTGCTCTGTTATTTGTTTCTGTGACTTGAATTTTTTTCTTGTGTTTTCAAGTAGTAATTCTCTTTAGTCCTTGATAGCATGCCAGGCTTCTTTTGGCTGGCCACGACTTGGATAGTTAGAGCTGATGGTAGCCACTTTCTCCAGTTGGGCCAAAGGACTGGGCATCATTACCTGTGAAGCATCATGACCTGTTGGGCATCATAAAGAAAGGTCTCTGTGAGACATGGTGTTTTACATTTTGTGATTCTAGGGGTGGAAGGGCGTAAGTTGTACTGGAAAACTACTTTGTATCCAGAAAAGAAAGGGCTCATAGGACAACTACTTATGAATATAAAAAGGGTGTGATTATAGTAAGTAGTTTGGATTTTTTTTCAAGGGTGTGTTTAAAGGCAACTTATGGCAGCCCAGCTCACACAATTGAAATGTAAGTTTTTAAAGTAGTACTGAACCTTTTTGCATGTTATGGACTCTGATAGTTTCTATTAAGAATTACTCTGTTGCATTACATTTTAAATGTAACATGCAACTTGTTTAATTCGTTTTAAAACTCATTAATGGATTATAACCTGCAATTTGAAAAATACTAGAACAGGAGATAAAATGCAACTATTGCTTAGCTTGTGTTTACAACCCACTGGAAGCTGAGATGTTAAAAGCTACACACAGACATGTAACAACTGGTGTACATGTGTACAAGTGGTGTTCCTTTGGGCTGGAACTCTCAAACAAGACCAGCTTCTAATATTCTCATTCCCTGAGGACTAATCGAGAGCAGTAAATCAAAAAGGTAGTTTTACCATTTTTTTGAAACAGGATGGGAAAAAATATTTAAGACAGAGCAGGAGTTGTAAGAGTGGGGTAGAGGAGTGTATATCTGCCACTATTGTTAGGTGAATTCTGACCTATTTTCTCCTTAAGTGTGCAATATTTTAATTATGTCTTAAATGCACAAAGTAGATGGTCAATAAAATATTATGAGACATGTTTTTGATCCTGATATCCAGTCTTTTTGTTTGTTTTTCTTACAACTCTTAAAGTATGTGAGCATTCTTAAAAATTTGGGGTTGGAGTTTAGGATTAATGGTTCTAGGGCCTTTACTACATAACTCTGTCATAGTAATTCTTAATCATTTTGGGGTAACAAATGCCGTTGAGGTAATTTACAAAATATGTTTTTGCTTGGGGTGATAAAAAGATACTCCAAATTTAAGATAATTTAAAATTCAGAGTTTTAATCCAAAAGAGGTTATAAGTTCTAAACATATATTCACTGAAGCATTTTTGATGCCTTTTACCCCATCATTTTACAGGAAAGTTTTCAAGCATACAGCAAAGATTAAAGAATTATACAGTGAACAACTAGATACCTACTGTTTGACTCTTCTTAACATTTTACTGTATTTGCTCTGTCATATGTTTTAGCAACTCTGCAGAGGAAAAGTTATCTTTATTTTACAAGTGAGGAGACAGGTTAAAGAACATGTGTGAGATCCCCTAGCTAGTACCTGGTGGAGCCTAGATTCCTGTCACTGACTCTGGAGCTCTTGTTCTTTATGCCATGTAATCTTCTGACTATTAGCTAGCTTGTTGTTGTCTCCAAGGTATCTAATTACATCTTGCTGCCAGCCCATCTTGTTTCTTTAGTTTCTGATAACTTCCTTGTTTACCTTACAGGTCAGTGTTTCCTCCTATGTATAGTAAATCTCCGTGCATTAATTTACATCCAAATTTGAAAACAATATTTTTATTTCCAGAGTGCTCTTATGCCTGCACAGTTATTCTTTAAGACAGAAGATGGGGGCAAATACCCAGTTATATTTAAGCATGGGGATGATTTACGGCAAGATCAACTTATTCTTCAAATCATTTCACTCATGGACAAGGTGACTATAACCTTATGTTGGCAGGGAACATTTATTAATTTTGGAAAACTACAGTTTAGTGTGTATGCTGTGTATAGACACAGAAGTATTTTTAACATTCAGGTACAAAGGAAGCTCAGCAGTCTCTACTTGACCTTGAACAAGTGTAGTTATTTTTGTACATTGCAGAGTGACTCTTGTGATGAGTATAAAATGAAATTGCATGCATTTCTTTTTATTAAAACTTTTTTCTCAGTTAAGTTCTCTCGATGTCAGGTTTAATAATTCCCTTCCTCTTAGTCAGCTAGATCTTTTTCTTTTTTCTTTTTTTTAAAGATTTTATTTATTTATTTGAGACAGAGAGAATGAGAGACAGAGAGCATGAGAGGGAGGAGGGTCAGAGGGAGAAGCAGACTCCCCGCCGAGCAGGGGGAGCCCGATGCGGGACTCGATCCCGGGACTCCAGGATCATGACCTGAGCCGAAGGCAGTCGCTCAACCAACTGAGCCACCCAGGCGCCCCTAGATCTTTTTCTTTAAATTGCATCCCTGCCCCTGGCTTTAAAAGGAACATATTTGCCCTTATTTCCCTTTTTCTGAGTTCTAAAACACTTCGTGACTAGAGAGAACGGCATAAATGAGTTGGAGGAACCCTACTGTTCATTGAAAACTATTGACAGTGATTTAGAATAAGATAAAAAAAAAAATTGGCATACCATCAAGTAAGTGCTTAATAAATTTGATGATCAAAGTGAAATTAATTAATTTAGTTAAACCTTTAATTTAGATTTATCGCCTAAATCTCTTACATTAAGCTATTATAATACTTGCCTACAAAACTTTTTCAGAATAATCTTTATATTTGTTTAACATATTTTATCTTTTGATCAAAAGCTGCTACGGAAAGAAAATCTGGATTTGAAGTTGACACCCTACAAGGTATTAGCCACCAGTACAAAACATGGTAAGTTTATGTTACACTGTAGTTGTTTATTTCAGTGTCCAATGAGTCTACTTTTCCTCTTTTAATTGAAAGTTAAGAACGTTAGAGATTGAACTCATTTGTAGCACTGAAGACTGTGTCTCTCTCCTTTTCTCTCTCAGCTTTCTCTTGAAAACATTAAACAGTGTATCTGTAAGGAAAAATTAACACCTTTATACTGTATTTATTTGCATTCAAAGCTGGTTACAGTTCACAGTAGTTTCTTACACAGTAATTTGTGTCCTGAATCATCATTTGAGAGTTACTATGACGCAGAGTGGCTTTGTATTGTGCTCTGCTGAAAAAAGCCACTCAGCAAATGATGTTGCCTTATTAACTGATCTTTTTTTAAAGATTTTATTTATTTATTTCACAGAGAGATAGAGAGAGAGAGCACACGTAGGCAGAGAGGGAGGCAGAGGGAGAGGGAGAAGCAGGCTCCCCGCTGAGCAGGGAGCCAGATGTGGGCCTCTATCCCAGGACCCTGAGATCATGACCTGAGCCTAAGGCAGCCGCTTAACCTACTGAGCCACCCAGGCGCCCCTAACTAATTTTTTTAATATAGATTTATGGCATCTAAGTCTTTCTAAGATGGAATAACCTCTGGAAATTTGATAGATGATTCCCTAGGAATGCTTGCCTAAAACCTATTGTAAATTCCCTAGTCTTACTCTCGGAGCTTCTCACTCGTAGATACCTGGGAACAACAAAAGTATCTGTTTTAGGTTTCCTGCTCTTCCCCTGGCCACCCTCAAAACCTTTTGGTGGTATAATTCCTCTTCTCATTTTTCTCTCAGAATGATCTTGTTAAAAGTGCACTTGTGCTCTTTGACTATCCTGCATAAATTGATTTACTCACTTCTGTTTGCTCCTCAGACAAAGACAGAAGCCTTAGCTTGGTGTACAAGTTCTGGCATGTTGTGACACACTCCTGGGCCTGTTTCTCAAGCCTCTCTTTTGCCAGTCTCCCTCTTGCTTCCCAGGAGTTAGCCACATGAGCCACCTTCCATTTTCTCAAACGCACCATGCTTTTTTCAGCCTTACGGCCTTCATGTATGCTTTGGTCCTTATCTTTAGCATCCATTCCTCCACAGCTTTACCTATTAACTTTTATTATCCTTCAAAACACGGCTCAAATGTCCGATGCCCTCTGATCTCTGGTGATTTAGGTCTCCCTACACTTTTCTCTTTCATGGTACCCTTTTCTTCGTAGTATTTATCCCAGTAAGACTTGCAGGCTTGTACAGTCTTTAAAGACAGGGTCAAAGCTCTATTTTTTACATGGAAAAGTTCTTACTACATGGGAGAGAGACAATAAATATATTTTAAGTGAATGGATGCAAACTATTCCCTGTTTGTGATCCAGCAATGAATGAGACATTTTTTACTCTAAAGGAGAATGCAGTAGTTTCCTTCATTCAACTTTGATATTTTCATAGATTTGTTGTTTTATACTACTGTTGTGGTCTCTAGACTTAATTAGACTTATCTTTTCTCCTTCTTGTCCTGCCATATAATGATGTCCTCTTCCCCCTCTTTTTGGTAGTTTAAGGGATTTATACTTTCTTCTCCTATCATTTCCAGGAAATGTCAGAAGATGGAGTATTAGACAAAAAAAGCCAGTGAACATAATACAGTTTTAGGCTTAGGTGATTGATAATACATAATTTCAGATTTCTTAAAGTGATTTGAAATTTGGAACATTTTTAATTGGTATATGTTATAAAAATACAGAAAGAAGAAATTTTTGTGCCCAGTTTAGAAAGCTTAGCTATTACTTTCTCTTCCTTGTATACAGTAATAGAAACTGGCCTGGAGAAGCATACAGATAAATCAGCTTAATTGAAAGAAAAGTTTTCGGGCACCTGGGTGGCTCAGTTGGTTAAGCGACTGCCTTCGGCTCAGGTCATGATCCCAGGGTCCTGGGATTGAGTCCCACATCGGGCTCCCTGCTCGGCGGGAGGCCTGCTTCTCCCTCTCCCACTCCCCCTGCTTGTGTTCCTGCTCTCGCTGTCTCTGTCTCTGTCAAATAAATAAATAAAATCTTTAAAAAAAAAAAAAAGAAAGAAAAGTTTTCTTACAGTTCCTGTGGATTAAATGCCAGGCTAAATATATTGTTTACAGACCTATTTAAGTTGTTCAGGTATGTAGTATATGCATTTGAAATGAAGGTTATTCTTAGAACCATTATTTTTATTGCTTAACCAATAATTGTGCTTAATGCAATGCATATATTTCTGTGTAGGCTTCATGCAGTTTATCCAGTCAGTTCCTGTTGCTGAAGTTCTTGATACAGAGGGAAGCATTCAGGTACAGAACCAATTTTAAATGAGTTCTACAATTCATGAATATATTACTGTTCTAAAAATTTCAATCTTTATAAAAAGTATATGCAGTAAAAAATGAATGTCTCCTTTTATCACCCTTCTTCCCTCACATTGTTTTCCTTTCCTTGGAAGTAAACAGTGCTATCAGGTGGGAATTCCTCCATGTTAGTACATACAGATGCTCAATTCCTTAACCAGTGCCTGGCATATAATAGGGAAGCAGGAATTAATTAAATTAAAAATTTGTTAGTTTATGGTTATATTATATTCCAGATTATGGAAATTCTAGAATTTATTTAACCATAAATGAACACTTGATTATTTCCAGTTTTTTTTGTTATTCAGAGCAGCGCTGCATATTCTTCCTCATACATGGTTTGAACATTTGTTTTTAAGACCCGTCTTGCTCTCCAATCTCGTCGCTGTCCTTTAATATAAGAAAAGGCAAACAGTTTCTAGGACCATGCCATGTGTGTCTTTGAAATTTTTTACACTTTAAATACACGGATTAGTTCTTATCACATCTTAATAGTTTATTTTGGTTGTTTTTTAAATATGATTTTTCTTTTTTCCTGTGTAAAAAAAGTATGTAATTTACACAGAAAACCTGGTATACCTGACACGAGAGCTAACACAGAGAAGGGCTTGACAGAGGATATTTGCTACAGTGTGTTTTTTTGTCTTTCCCAGTTTAACATGTCACAGTAATCAGTATGGAGTTTAGATTTGCAGAAAAGTATTACTCTGATTCCTTCACGAAGCAAGTGGTTATTCTGTTCTTTCGTTTAGGGAACAGTCACAGGCAGTGGTTAAAAGCTCAGGCTTACTAGAGTCCTTAGGGTTTTAAATATATAGTATGTCATCTGCAAACAGTGAAAGTTTTACTTCCTCCTTACCAATTCAGATGCCTATTTTATTTCCTTTTGTTGTATAACTGCCGTGGCTAGGACTTCCCATATTATGTTGAATGAGGGTGGTGAGAGTGGACATCCTTGTCTTACTCCTGACCTTAGGGAAAAGGCTCTCAGTTTTTCCCCACTGAGTAGGTGAGCTGTGGGCTTTTTGCATATGGTCTTTATTATGTTGAGGTATGTTCCTTCTAAAACTACATTGTTGAGGGTTTTTATCATGAATGAATGTTGTACTTGGTCAAATGCTTTTTGGGCATCTATTGAAACGATCATATGATTCTCATCCTTTCTCTTATTGATGTGACATATCACATTGATTGATTTGTGAATATTGAACCACCCTTGCATCCCAGGAATAAATCACACTTGATTGTGGTGCATGATTTTTCTAAAGTATTCTTGGATTCAGTTTGCTAATATTTTTTGAGGATTTTTGCATCTATGTTCATGAGAGATATTGGCCTCCTAGAACTGATAAGTGAATTCAGTAAAGTTACAGGAGACAAAATCAATATACAAAAATCTGTTGCATTCCTATACACTAATAATGAAACAGCAAATTAGGAAAATAATCCCACTTACAAGTGACATAAACAGTAAATATAAAATATAAAATAAAATACCTAGGAATAAAAGAGATAAAAGACCTGTACTCTGGAAGCTATAAAACACTGATGAAAGAAATTGAAGATGACACAAAGAAATGGAAAGACACTCCATGCTCATGGATTGAAAGAACAGATATTGTTAAAATGTACTACCTGAAGCAATGTGTGCATTTAATGCAATCCCTATCAAAATACCAACAGCATTTTTCACAGAACAAGAAAAAACAATTCTAAGATTTGTATGGCACCACAACAGACCTCAAATAGCCAAAACAATCTTGAAGAAGAAAAACAGAACTAGAGGTATCATAATTTCAGATCTTTTATATTACAAAGCTGTAGTAATCAAAACAGTATGGTACTGGCACAAAAATAGACACATAGATCAACAGAACAGAATAGAAAGCCCAGAAATAAACCCACAATTACATGGTCAATTAATCTTTGACAAAAGAGGCAAGAATATGCAATGGGTGAAAGTCTCTTCAACAGATGGCGTTGGGAAAACTGGACAGCTACATGCAAAAGAATGAAAAATGGACCACTTTCTTACACCATACACAAAAATAAACTTAAAATGGATTAAGGACCTAAATGTGAGAACTGAAAACCTAAAAATCCTACAAGAGAGCACAGGCAGTAATTTCTCTGACATCAGCTAAAAGGATCCTTTTAGATCTGTCTCCTGAGGCAGGGGAAACAAAGCAAAAATAAACTGTTGGGACTATATCAAAATAAAAAGCTTCTTCATAGCAAAGGAAGCAGCCAATAAAATTAAAAGACAACATGCTGGGTTGCCTGGGTGGCTCAGACGGTTAAGCGTCTGCCTTCAGCTCGGGTCACGATCCCAGGACTCTGGGATCGAGTCCCACGTCCGGTTCCTGGCTCAGCCTGCTTCTCCCTCTGCCTCTCCCCCTGCTCGTGCTCTCTCTCTCTCTGTATCTCTGTGTCTCGAATGAATAAATAAAATCTTTAAAAAAAATAAAAATTAAAAAAAGACAACATGCTGAATGGGAGAAGATGTTTGCAAATGACATATCTGATAAAGGGTTAGTATCCAAAATATATAAAGAACTTATACAACTCAATACCCCAAAACCAAACAATCCAATTAAAACATGGGCAGAAGACATGAACAGACATTTCTCCAAAGAAGATATCCAGATGGCCAACAGACACATGAAAAGATGATCAACATTAGTCATCACCAGGGAAATACAAACCAAAACCACAATGAGATACCACTTCATACCTGTCAGAATGGCTAAAATCAAAGACTCAAGTAACAACAAGTCTTGGTGAGGAACTGGAGAAAATGGAACCCTGGTACACTGTTGGTGAGAATGAGAAGTGGTACAGCTACTGTGGCAGACAGTATGGAAGTTCCTCAAAAAATTTATAAATAGAACTATCCTATGATCCAGTAATTCCACTATTGGGTATTTAACTGAAGAATATGAAAACACTAAATCGAAGGGAAGGGATATATGCACCCTTTTGTTTATTGTAGCATTATTTACAATAGCTAAATTATGGAAGCAGCCCAAGTGTCTATCAATAAATGAATGGATAAAAAAGAGGTGGGATACACACACACACACACACACAGATACCATACATATGGAATATTATTCCACTGTAAAAAAGAATGACATCTTGCCATTTGCAACAACATAGATGGATCTAGAAAAGTACAATGATAGGTAAAATAAGCCAGTCAGAGAAAGACAAATACCATGTGATATCATTCATATATAGAATTTAAGAGACAAAACAAATGAATAAAGGAAAAACAGAGACAAATAAACACTCTTAACTATAGAGAACAAACAGATGGTTACCAGAGGGGAGGTGGGGTGAGAGGGAAATGGAAGGAAAAAAAAAAAGAACTTGTGCTCAAAACATCTAACTGCCTGGGGTTGAAGTTTGGCCATGCAGCTTTTCAATGTAAACCTTGAGTGGCTTCTTAACCCTTTGTGCAAAGAAGAGTTAACATAGCCGACTTGAGGTTCTTATCTTTAGAAAGGCCCACTTGCTAGGTTAACCTCTGACTGATATCTGGGAACTTGGCCTTCAGTGTGTCGTTCCTCTGTTCCCTAACTGATAAGGGTGGTTCAGTGTGCCTAGACTGTTTGTGATATGTGATTTATAGCAAACAACTTGCTTTCCTTCTAGAATTTTGGCAGTTGCTAGACAGAGGGTGCCTACATGACCAGCTCCCAATAAAAACCTTGAGTGATGTCTTCAATAGGTTTCCCTGGACAGAAACACTGCACCCATATTACTGCCTTTTTTTTTTTTAATTGTTGAAGAAAAGTAATAAATATGCTCAGTTTATTCCCTCACAGAAGAGAACCAGGAGGCTTACATACGGGTTTCTCTAGACTTTGCCTGCGTATTTTTCCTATGCTGAACCTCCTGTGTATACTTTTGCTTTAATAAGTGTCACTTGTGCTACAACCGTATGTTGAGTCTGTGACTCCATGTAACAGATCAAACTTGTAGGAGGCCTTGACCCCCTAATATACCCTTCAGGTCTCAGTTTCTGCATCTGTAAAATTTGGGTAATAATTAATAGTACCTACCTCTGGGATTGTTCTGAAGATGATGTGAAGTGTAGGTAGAGCTTTAACGTAGTTTC
>NC_138381.1:28466563-28491361 GCF_054177405.1 Leptonychotes weddellii | reverse complement strand
TCCATTTGAGTCTATTTTTGTGTGTGGTGTAGGGAAATGGTCCAGTTTCATTCTTCTGCATGTGGCTATCCAATTTTCCCAACACCATTTGTTGAAGAGACTGTCTTTTTTCCATTGGACATTCTTTCCTGCTTTGTCGAAGATTAGTTGACCACAGAGTTGAGGGTCCATTTCTGGGCTCTCTGTTTTGTTCCATTGATCTATGTGTCTGTTTTTGTGCCACTACCATACTGTCTTGATGATTACAGCTTTGTAATAGAGCTTAAAGTCCAGAATTGTGATGCCACCAGCTTTGCTTTTCTTTTTCAACATTCCTCTGGCTATTCGGGGTCTTTTCTGGTTCCATACAAATTTTAGGATTATTAGTTCCATTTCTTTGAAAAAAGTAATGGTATTTTGATAGGGATTGCCTTAAATATATAGATTGCTCTAGGTAGCCTCTGATGTTTTGATCAGAATCTTCATTTTAACAGGATTCCCAGGGGATAATTATGTACATTAAAGCACTAGAGAGGGCTTTCCAACCTTCTCTGGTGTGTATAACAATCACTTTCTGGCCACTGCCCCTAGAAATTCTGATGCAGCAAGACTGAAGCAGGCCCTAAGCATCTGCATTTTTAACAGGCTTCTACATGAGAGTGATGCTGCCAGTCTGTGCCTCACATTTTTTTTTTTTTTTAAAGATTTTATTTATTTATTTGACAGATACACAGCGAGAGAGGGAACACAAGCAGGGGGAGCGGGAGAGGGAGAAGCAGGCTTCCCGCGGAACAGGGAGCCCGATGTGGGGCCCGATCCCAGAACCCTGGGATCATGACCTGAGCCGAAGGCAGATGCTTAACGACTGAGCCACCCAGGCGCCCCTGTGCCTCACATTTTGAAGAGCAGTTCCCCAGATCAGGAGTCAGATCACTTTTTTTTTTTTTTTATTTTTTTTTATTTTTTTAGGAGTCAGATCACTTTTTCCCTCAAGCCTTCCACATATGAAATATTATAGGCTTATTCAGGCCACATGGTCTCTGGTGCAGTCATTCAACCAGTTGCTCAAGAAATATGTAAATGAATGGTTGTGGCTGAGTTCCAGTAAACTTTATTTATAAACTATGAAAACAGAGGGGGTCCAGCTTTGGCCAGCAAGCTGTATTTGCTCATCCTTTATGTCAGTGACCCTCAAGTTCCTCAGTGGATCACTTAATGTGTCAACGGTTGCATTCAGCTGAAGTTCACGTAATCTCTAGTGGTTTACACACACAGGTCATTGTCTTTTTTGTAGGAAGCCCAGATGTTAACCACTGTATTTGTTTTAGCTGCTTATAGATGTTAGGGCCAGCCAAGGTCTTTGTGATTCTCTTGGCCTTTTCCCTGTGGTCCTGAATGACTTTTGCCAACACAGTCATCATGTTTGCAGTCTCACCAGCCCGGATGAAAACCCTAAAAGGCTCACTCCTCAGCTCGGTCTGCTCCATCTTTCAAAATGCTCATCATCACAAAATGACATTTGCTTACAGTTCCCTGGGCGTGCCTAAGTGCAGGCGAGTCTGGGAAACACATTCTCTTACCTAGCCACAGTCTCACCCCCCACATCCTGGTTTTGTTTTAAGGAAGAAGCGTAAAGAGGACAGTGCATAGGCAAACGACTAATTCCTGTCACACCACAGGCTATTTTGAGAGTAACTGATTTGTTACAGTTAGGTGAAAATTGTTAGTAGAAACATTTTTTTTGAAGATTTTTATTTATTTATTTGACAGAGACACAGTGAGAGAGGGAACACAAGCAGGGGGAGTGGGGGAGGGAGAAGCAGGCTCCCCGCGGAGCAGGGAGCCTGATGTGGGGCTCGATCCCAGCACCCTGGGATCATGACCTGAGCCGAAGGCAGACGCTTAATGACTGAACCACCCAGGCGCCCCTAGTAGAAGCATTTTTGGAATGATAGTATGCTTTCCTACATTCTGTACATATGGATGTATTTTGAAATACATATAAAATTTTATCTATAATTAGAATATGGTTAGTTATTCTAAACAAATATACTTGAGCTTAAATATCTTGTTGAGTATTGCATGTACCTAAATAGCCACTTTGGGGAACGGGCTCTACAGTGCAGAAGTCGCCTGAGCAAGGACTTTAGAATCAGAGTTAGGTTCAAATCCTAGCCCAGTGACCTTGGACAATCTTGTTAGCTTCTAGAGTCTGAGGTGTTTTCATTTGGATGGTAGTTGTAATACTTAACTGGCATCATTATAAGGGTTAGAGATGATGAATATAATGTGCCTAGCTAAGTAACCTTCAGTAAGTTGTAACTGTGATTAATTAATAATTAAAGATTAACCCAGTGAAATTAATTTGGTCATTAACAGGTGGTCCAGTCTTTTTTCTACATACTAACTAAAATAAACCTGTTTTTATAAATACTGGTGTAGTCATGTGTATGTTTGCTAGTTGTATTTCTTATCAGGTTACTAATGGGAGCAGTAGAATGGATAATCTTCAAAAAGGTGTTATTTGCTTAATTTTGTTTGAGTATTTTCAACACATGACAGGTTTCCAGATTTTTTTTTGAAGAGAAAGATAAAAGAATAAAGCTAGAGCCAGTGACTTTGCCCTTAGCCCTGCTCATGTAATTTTTCTTAATACTTGAGAAGATTATGCTGTGAACTTAAGTGCTGTTACCACTCACATGAATTTGGTTGTTTTTCTATCTGCTGACACTTCACAATTGTTTCTCTAAAGATTTTTCTTTTAAACCCTGCATTTACTTATTTTATCTTAAAGATAATGGGGTTGTGGGATGGTTGACTTCATTATGTGTATTTCTGTAGACACTTCTTTTTCTCTGTCATCTGTAATATGTGTCCAATTTGAAATGAGAAGTGGGAGAATCATGTTATAATTAAGGTTCCTGAAGCCTGAATTAACTTTTGATATAAGTGACTTTTATAATTTGACAAAATTCTACAAGATATTGTTTCTCATGCAAATGGCAATTTATATTGAGTTTCAAGTGATAAACTCTTCATAGAATCAAAGAAGATTACACATGAGAATTTAGGTGAGAAATCAAAAAGTAGTAATCAAATTGAAATTAAAGTAATACAGACTGCTTTTATATTCATTTGTATGTTTAACTTGGTTTGCATGTGTTTTTCACTATTTTTTTTTTGAACTGTTATTTGCAGCTGGATATTGTGTGATTACGTACATCCTTGGAGTTGGAGATAGACACCTGGATAACCTTTTGCTAACAAAAACAGGTAATAACTAATGGCTACTAGCAGATATATACATTTTATATGCCAGTGATTTTTTTTTTTTTTTAAATATTTTTATTTATTTGACAGAGAGAGACACAGCGAGAGAGGGAACACAAGCAAGGGGAGTGGGAGAGGGAGAAGCAGGCTTCCCGCGGAGCAGGGAGCCCGATGCGGGGCTCGATCCCAGGACCCTGGGATCATGACCTGAGCCGAAGGCAGACACTTAACGACTGAGCCACCCAGGCGCCCCTATATGCCAGTGATTTTTACTGTGGAATCTGCTTAGTAACAAAACAAGTTACATAAGTGAAAGTAAATCATATATGTCTTAAAAATCCCTTTTTATGGTGCCTTTGAAGGAAACTCCCATCCTTTACAAGAATCACTTTTTTTTTTTTTTTTAAAGATTTTATTTATTTACTTGACAGAGCGAGAGAGCACAAGCAGCGGGAGAGGCAGAGGGAGAGGGAGAAGCAGGCTCCCTGTTAAGCAGGGAGCGCGCTGCTGGGCTTGATCCCAGGACATTGGATCATGACCTGAGCCGAAGGCAGATGCTTAACCAACTGAGCCACCCAGGTGCCCCCAAGAATCACTTTAGTAGTAACCCCGCAGGTGGTCATCTAACCCTTACTTCTGAAAATGCCTCCTTTGGTGGAAAGCCCATAATGTATGCAAGCAGTTGAGTCTCTTACTGTACAGCTCTAGTTAGAGTGTTAGAATATTCTTTCTCTTACCAAACCGTACTTAACTCACATTAATCCCTGTCTTTAATTCTTTGCTTTTCCCCTTGGAGTTCCATGGAATAATCGTTCTCATCCCCCTCCTCCTTTTAACTTTTGAGCCCCTTGGCTTTAACCCCATCTCTAAGCAAACAACTTCCAAACGTACAGCTCTGTACTTCAGTCCATTTCATGAAGCTTCAGACTGAAATATCCAACCACTTATTTGACATCCCAATTATGCGGCCAGTTGTAAACGTTGTTTGCTTCCTCCATTACCTGTGTAATAACCTGCTCCTCACTTCATTTTTTCCATCTCAGTAAATTGCAGCATCATCTACCCAGTTGTTTAAGCCCCAGGCTTAGGAGTCATTTTTAATTCTACTCTGGGTGTCATCTCACATATCAAAACTATTTAATAGATCTTGTCTACTCTTCTCCCAAATGGATCATGAAGTTACCCACTCTCTCCATTTCCACTGCCTTGACCCCATTTGAAGCCACCAACATCTTTTGTCCAAACTATCTGAATAAAATGTGAACTTTTCACTGTGGTAAAATTGTGGCTTGCCCACAGTGACCAGTTTGAATGTGTGGATGTCAAACCACTCCTGCCTCAGGCAAATGCCCCTGTTGTTTTTCTCTCTGGAAAGCTCTTCTCTCAAATCATTTCACGCCTGACTTTGGTTATTAAGGCTAAGTTCAGGTGGCATTTCCTTAGAATAGCCTTTTCTAACTCTCTGATCTGAAATGGTGCATACTTGCCCACCGCCCTTCTCCATTACTCTGTTGTTGTTCTGCTTTCTTTAAAGCACTTAGCCACTAGCCGAAGCTCTCTTTTTTGTATAATTCAACAAATATTTATTGAGCACCTCCTATGTGTCAGGTATTGTTCTAGGTACAGGGTATACCAAAAAGAACAGAACAGACACAAATCCAGGTTCTTGTGGAGCTTGTTGACTTCTTATCATCATCTCCCATTCAGGACGCAGGTTCCATGAGACCTGGGACCTTGTCCATCTGGTTTGCTACTGCGCCTCCAGAGCCTTGAACAGCACCTAGCTACAGTGATTGATAAATCACTGTTGACTTAATGAATGAGTAAATATTGCTGCTCTTCTGTGTAGTCTTTTCTTCCCTGGGCTAAATAATTCAAGTTTCATCAGCCTTCCACAGAAAATAGATTTTAAGTTACTCTTAAAATGGTCTCTCAGGTAAGAACATTTTCTGTTTTGTTAGAATTTCTTCAAAATGTGACACCAAGAATTTAACACATCAAATGTAACTTAATACAGCAAATGTAGTCTAATTATTAATACATAATTAACCCTCTTAATTCACATCACCTGGAATTTCATATATTTAGTTTTAATTAGTGTGACAAATTATCTGTGGTAGAAATTGCATGTGGGAACCACGTCTGTGTCAAGGCCAGGCAGTGCCTTTGGTAACCAGGACCAAGGAATGTCATAGAGGTTCTTGCCAGATTTGCCAGTTTAGCACAGGATATTTATAAAACATTACAGTGTGTTTGGAGAGAATTGTAAGTTGAAAAAGGTTTTCCTGTGTTATCCCTTAACTCCCTTTTTCAGTTAAATCTTTTAACCACAAGAATCAAAGTACCAAAGTGATTCCATTTGTTTTTGTGTTGTAATCATTTTATAATTACAATGGAATTATCTGCTGTATAGAGTGGCATTACGTCTGTAATGTTATTTTCACATATCTTGTCTCTTCTTTTTGAAATTGATAAATAATAGACCTTTTTCTTTTGGACTTGGAGAACTGCTCTGTCACGTGTCTGTGGGTGTGGGTGTGTGTGTGTGTGTATAGGGATATTTTAAGAATAAGATTTGGAAAGTGGAGCCTATTTAATATACTTTGGTGGTCCAGGTCACAGTTACTTGTCTTAATGGAATTAGAAGTATAAAATTTCTGAAGCAGAGGTTTTAAGCCTCTTGTCACCAGTTTTCCACTAGAGGGTGCTCCAAATTTGGCTTTAAAAATCAAAAACTTCGGGGAGCCTGGTGATGGGTATTAAAGAGGGCACGTTCTGCATGGAGCACTGGGTGTTATACGCAAATAATGAATCATGGAACACTACATCAAAAACTAATGATGTAATGTATGGTGATTAACATAACATAATAATAAAAAAAATAAAAAACTTACCATGTGCTAAATGAGAGATACATTCTCTTTCTTTTGAAACAGCATTTCTTTCAGTTATTTTTTCTTAACTTGTCTTTAGTTATTTCATCAGTTTATATCATACAGTTACAATGTTAAGTCTTACTAGGATAAATTATTGTTTTTAATTTTCAAGTTCAGTTTGAATGAGATTAGATTATGTAAGGAAACACCAATTATGTCAAGACAAATGGAAGTATAATGCATTCCTCAACTTCTAAAAATTTGTAATGATTTATTTTTAAATTTTTTGTGTTTAGTCATTTTTTGCTGAAAGTCCATATTTCAAAGAGGTTTTAAGTTACATTAATTACATATATGTTGTAATTAGACTTTGTATAGTTTAGACAACTATTATATATTTAAAGTGAATTTTGAATGTGGTTCATTGCAGGAAATACACTTCAGTACTTGTAATTAAAAATGCCTCGAATAACATGAAGCCCTTCCGTTGTATATTTTTAGATCCATTATGCCTTCAACACAGACTGCGACATGTTAAAATTTTAGATTCTCTTCTGTAACTCTCCAATCTCAGTCTTGGTGGAGCAGTTTTTTTTTAATGATAAATAACATTTCTCCCATTCTTCAAAATAAAATACCTTTTGTCTTCTGATTTGCCAGCCTGAATAGATTTAGTGTCTATGACTCTGCTTTGGGATGAATGTGGTTTTTTAGAATGGTAATCACAGTTCCACTGGTTCATCTATGTCCAGTTCCCTGGTAAGAGAGATGGATCAGAGAGGAAGAAGACACTTAAATTTCATTTTACTGGGTATCTCTTGGGGATTTGCCCCCAACACGCTGTTGCACCTGTAAATTTAGATGAGACACAAAAGGGTCAGACTGATAACTTTAGGAGTGTGTGGAGGAAAATGTTTCACTGCATAGAAAGAATTGTAAAATATATACAACAATAGTGTGCAAAAATGCGAAATGTGAGTCTTGATTCCAGATTTCCCAGAAAATTTTTTGCCTGTATTTATTGGGTTGTGGATACTTTTGCTTGGTTGAAGTATCCTCAGCTTGTCCAGCAGAGGGCGATGTGTGTCCACCATAAATGTGAAAGTCTGGAAATTCCTTTGTCAATTATTGCCATGTGGTCACTTACAACATTGTTTTCCTGAAGCAAATTTGGAGTGAGTGGTGTTTCACTTATTAATGCAGTGATATAGTATTTTCTGGGCAAGAAATTAAAAATTTAAGCTCTACAATGGAATTGGAAAAGGTGATTTTTTTTCAGAGTTGGTGTCCTTTGAGGAAGCTTTTAGAAGTTTATCCAGGGTAATTTGATTGTGGTAGGGCTCAAATAGAACATGACTGAGTTTATCTCAACTCTCAGGAAAGTTTTTTGTGTTTTTGTTTTTTGTTTTTTCATTTTTTAAAATTTGAGGGGGAAAAAAACAGGACTAGTATACCTGAAAAACTTTGTTGTTTATGATAAAGGGACTTTACAATAGGATGAACATTTATTTTTATTTTTTTTTAAAGATTTTATTTATTTATTTGACAGAGAGAGACACAGCGAGAGAGGGAACACAAGCAGGGGGAGCGGGAGAGGGAGAAGCAGGCTTCCCGCTGAGCAGGAAGCCCGATGGTGGGGCTTGATCCCATTACCCTAGGATCATGACCTGAGCCGAAGGCAGACGCTTAACGACTGAGCCACCCAGGCTCCCCTAGGTTGAACATTTAATATTAGTATATAAATAACGGAAAAACATTCACAAGTGGAAACTAGGAGCTAGGTCTCTGTAGTAAATGGAAAGTTCACTGTAGATCCTAAGGATGGCTCTTCCAGTCTGGAGTTGCACATTTGTGTAGTGAGAGGAGTGGTGGTTTTTTGTCTGTCTCAGCACTTCAGAGTAATAAATACTCTCTGAATCTTTTGTCTGAAAGCTTGAAGTTAAGAAAGTCATTGTTAGCCTAGTTGGGCACTTTTCTTCTTTATCATTCTTTAATTTTATATGAAGTTGATTCACTTCCTTTTTTAATTTTGAGGAACAGTCTCACATAGAGTTAATATTCAGGCTCTAAAGTAAAAAGTCTGGGTTCAGATTGCCTCTCCACCATTGGGTTACTTTGGGTAAGTTGTTTATATCTGTGACTCAGTCTCTTTTCTGAATGTGCAAATAATAACAGGACCTCTCTTTGGTGGTAGTGTGAGGGTTGAATGAGATAATATGGTAGAGTTTTTGTATATACTGAGCGTATAGTAAACATTCCTTAAGGGTTGGCTAGCTATTATGGTTTTGTTTGTTTTACTACTAGGAAATAAGAATGCTTTCCTTTTTTGGCTTATGTAGCTTTTATTTGGAGTCATAATTTTAGGCATAAAAAAATTTACTTCAAAAATTCCTTTTTCCCACCCTAAAATCCAAACTCTTTTAAGTTACTGCCTTTTAAATTCTGTTTTGAGTGGCTCTTTATCTTAGTAGTATAGGAAGTTTTGTTTGTTTATTTATTTATTGAGAGAGAGGGGGTGGGTTGGGGGAGGGAGGGAGAGGGAGACAGAGAATCTTAAGTAGGCTCCATGCCCAGCGTGGAGCTTGATGTGGGGCTTGATTTCAGGACCCTGAGATTATGACCTAAGTCGAAATCAAGAGTTGGACACTTAACTGACTGAACCACCCAGGTGCCCCAGTATAGGAAGGTTTATAAAAGAGAAATAGTCAATGTGATCATTGATTTCATCTTATTCTTTCTGTCTTTTAAGGTAAACCTTGAGATTTTGAAAAGAAACATGTTTGATTATGTGTTTTATTTTTTTCTTGGGGCATAACAGAGTAGTTCAAAATCTTACCCAGAAAGAATTTAGTTAACTATTCAAATGGTGGTGCTTCCTAAGCTATTTGTATTTAAGTTAATTAGTTTGGTATGTACAATATAGTGTAAAATCTATAGACTTACTTTCTTAATGTGATTATTCTCTGGGACTTGAAAGAAGGGGGCAAAAAAATTTTATGCATTTAGTAGGCACCCAGTACATGCTTTTATTTTTATTTATTTATTTATTTTAAGATTTTATTTATTTGAGAGAGAGAGAGTGAGAGAGAGCATGAGAGGGGAGAGGGTCACAGGGAGAAGCAGGACTCCCCGCTGAGCAGGGAGCCCAATGTGGGACTCAAGACCAGGACTCCGGGATCATGACCTGAGCCAAAGGCAGTTGCTTAACCAACTGAGCCACCCAGGCGCCCTAGTAAATGCTTTTAAAAGGAATAAATGAACTAAGTTTTTTCATGTCATTTTTATCCATCCTTAGGTTTTCTAGAATAATCTGTTTCCTGCTTACACTATTTTTACTATAGACTATGGACATAGTATTATTTGCCAGTTTGATTGTTTTTTCTCAGTTCACGTATGCAAAAGAGAACCAAGCACATAAGACCACCCCTTTTTAATCCATAAATACTTTTTTAGTCTTTATTAATCATTACTTTAGATGCTTAGGTAATGAGAAGGACTTACCTTCATGTGAATAGTTTTCTTTTTAGACACTGTTTAAAATCTGAGTTTTTGAAAGTTTCTTGAATATTCAGTATCAGGAAGTCAGCCTTCTTATGTTTACTGAAACCTATCATAAAGAAAATGTTAATGGTTGCTGTAAAGGGTGCTTTTTTTTTTTCAAGTTTGTTTTACAAGGACATCGTTTCTTTTCATTAGAAGTAATAAAAAATGATAAAGTGCTATATTCTTTGTGCCTAAGGAACTGGAAATTACTTCATGGACAAAGTAACTTAGACTGAGTCATGAAGAATGTGTTGGGTTTCTATGGGATACAAGTGGAAAAAAAGCACACATTCCAGTAAAAATACCCAGAAGCTGAAATAAGCAGTGCCTTTGCAGGTAATATATAGGTTGGTTAGATAGGTTTAAGGTCCCATTGTGGAGACAAATCAATCTACCTCCTTCTGTATCACCTTTTCCATGGCAAAGCTTAATTCAATGGAAGTAAAACTGTAGATTAGGATATTACTTTTTTTAAAAAGTTTTCTTATTATAGGTGATATATTTCTTAAAGCTGGGTATTTGTTTTCTTTTGCAATAAATTATTTTGGAGAGGGTTAAATTTTAATGTACTTTAGAGCATTCAAGTTCCATCATAGACTAGCAACCATAAATTAGATTAATAAAAAGTTAGTACATTTTTATAGTGACCCCTTGAACAAAAAATGTGTCAAATTTTAAAGTAATGGGGTTGTACAACACAGGGAAACTGTAACCATTAGTACTGAATATGTGTTTTAATTCAGTGGGGTGATTCACCTTGCCACTGTCTCCTCCACAGTGACCTAACTGCGGTTGAGAGTTGTATTAGTATAAAGTAGATCAGAAGTCCTCAAGCTTTGGCTTGTATCAGTATTACCTGGAAAGCAAGTTAAATTACAGATTGCTGGGCCTCAGGCTCAGTTTCTGATTCAGTACATATGGTAGGGTCTGAGAATTGGTTTCAGTAGCAAAGAAAACTACCCATAATTATCTGAAAAGGTTATTAAAATTGTCCTTCCTTCTAAAAGTCCATATCTGTTTAGAGGCTGGATTCTCTTCTCTTACTTAAATCAAAACAATGTATCATAATAGATAGAAGCAAATATGAGAATCCAGCTGTCTCCTATTAAGCCAGACATTAAAGAGATTTGCAAAATGTAGTGAGTGCCACTCACCTCACCAAACTTTTTTTGTATTAGAAAATAGTTATCAGAAAAAAATGCTAAAATCTTGTTGATTTATTATTTTTAGATTAATATCTTTAAAAGGTCTCAGTTTTAATTTTAAATGCAGTAAATACAATAGAGATAGCCCAACTAAAGCTTATTTGGGGTCCTCCATAATTTTTAAGAGCATAAAGGGGCCCTGAGACACAAAAAGTTTTAGAATTGATCATCAAAGACCATTTTTGGGGGGTTTTATTGCTGTTGTTGTTTTAATCTTCAAAGGGTTTCTGTTCCGCTTTAGACATTAAAGTAGTTCTCCAGAAGAAGGGAATACTTCAGGGAATAAAACTTTCATTGGCTTTAATGACTACAGAAAAAATGAAAATATATAACATTTAAAAATTTGTTTTTCTTGAATAGTTTGCCCCCTTTTCATTAGTTAGCTTAATTTTGTCCCTATTCATAAGAAACCTAAGGTCTTAACGGTTGAATGTGAAAAAAATTAAATGAAATATTTAGCAGATAATTGGAATGTCTATACTGATCTGTACTTAATGTCTTATTGTTCTTCATTACTCAAAAACTATAACTAAAAAATATTTCATCACCACTGTGCTTTTAACTATAAGTGAAAATAGCTCTAACCAAGTATATTGTAAGGGCTTAACTAACTATTAAGCATTGGTAGTATTGGGAGTGTAGCTTAAGGAGTATTTTTAATTCCAAAAATATAGGTTCCATTGTATCAATAAGTGGTTGTTCACCACCTTCTTTTTTTCTAGGTTTCATGGTAGGACAACTTCAACATTCACATAAGAAAACATAAGAAAAATACAACATTCATGTAAGAAATAAAGGCATTTTATGGAAAAATAGTAAAATGTGTCATATGCAAAGAAGCTGAAGAGTGGGAAATTTACTGTAGATTAGAATGGCAGGGAAGAATATTTGAATTTGGGGATTGTGTGGGATTTTCAAAAATAGAGTTTGGATTATGGGGAACAGAAGAAGAGAGTCAAGTAGAAGGATTAAGCAGAGGTGTGAAAAAATGGAATAAATACAATCTTGAGATTAATCATATGTAATTATTGGATAGACAAAAGGGAAATTAAAAAAAAAACAACCTCTACTATGAAATGCTGTTCATTTCAGCAGTATCTGTTCTCTTTAATCCAAGAATTACAAATGCTTTGAACCACAATTTTAGAAATAAGTTAATGTCACTTATTCAAATAACAGGGAAATTTAATTAACACTTCTTATTCCCTTTGTATTGCAAGTCAGGGACAAAAGGAGGTAATTACAATCAACATTCAGTTTGTTTTATATACACTTTATCTCTTGACTGTTTAAGATTAATAGATTTGTTAATAGATTTGAATAAGCCCATACTTTCTGAATTTCTTAATTAAACATTTTTTTTTAATTTCATGAAGTGCATTTTTAAAATCATTACAAGTTTCACTTTAGACATTTACTTTAAAAGAGCCATTCCCTTTGGTATCAACAAGGATGAATTTTCTTAAAACATTAATAGCCTCTTTTCAGAATACATGACTCTTTGAACTTGCAAAGCATAATAATGGTTTCATTGTTAGATACTGAATCTTTTATGCCTTATAATTAAGCAGTACTCCTATTCTTTGAGAGTTTTCTTACAAGAAGGATAGAAATAAACTCTTCATTTTCAAGCAGTGATACAGAGCTGACATTGGAATTCCAGTAATGCCTGTAGTGAAATGGAGAAAAGTGGAGCTAGGTTTCCTATTAAAAGATGGATCCCATTAAATAAGCCTTGTGTGATGGCTGATACAGTTTGATGTTAGGATGGCATGATTTATTTTAAAAAATCAGCTTTGAATCAAAGATTGGTCAGTTAGGTTATCTGCTTAAGTGCTGAGTATCATTAGAAATTATATTGGTAACAAAACATTATATTTTTTTGAAGATTCATCTATTTCAGAGAGAGCTTGTGCAAGTTGGAGGGGAGGGCAGAGGGCGAGAGAGAGAAATCCCTCAAGCAGACTCCCCACTGAGGATGGAGCCCAGCATGGGGCGGGATGCCACAACCCTGAGATCATAACCTGAACCCAAACCAAGAGTCAGCCTCTTAACCGACTGAGCCACCCAGCACCCCAAAACAAAACATTATTTAAATAATTAAAACCAAGGAAAGTTTATCTGTACCTATAATATTGTAAAATTCTCGTTTCTTTAACTCTTGAAGGGTAGAATGGTATTTGTCTAAAAAATTTGTAGAAGACAAATGGGAACTCAGAGTGAGAGTAAAGCACAAGATGAAGAGGTTAGTTTAGCTGAACAGAGGATACATGTTTAGCTGAAGGCAGTAAAATCCTTAACAGAAGTTGATCAGGGACTTTTTACCAAATCATGGAAAATTCAATGATTGCATATTCCCTTGAACCTTAAAGGATTAGGAGAAGATGCTTTCCCAGTAAGCACTACAGTTATCAAAGACCTTATTCTAAAAGTAGTTTCTCATCTTTTTGGAATCATGGACTTCCCTTGGGAATTTGGTGAAGTCTATGGATTTCCCCAGAAATCAAACTTATTGTGGTTTGGGACTTCTGAAACCCATTTTAGAATTCTGAAATGGTGTTTTTTAATCATGAGTAACACACAGAACTGTTTTAAATAGAAGTAAAACCCATTGTGTTGATATTATATTTTATAATCTTAAATATGTATGACATAGAACCTGGTATTAACTTCTTATGCATGTACTCTTCTATAACTATAAAGTAAAAACAGATTTATAAATTAAATCATGTTACAGACTAGCAAAATGTAATCCAACAACATTAATGTGACATGAAGTAATGTTGAAATTAAATTGTCACTTGTTGGGTGAATATGGTACAGATAGTATAGTGTGAGTTTGAGTTCAGAGTGCTGTTAATATCATATCCCATGTGAATATTCTTAAACTGCTTTTCTCTCCTTGAACTACTTTATAACCTTTGTTTGTTCAGGATGTTGTCATGTAATTTCAAGGTATAACCACTTCTGCTTCTGTTAGTGTTAGCCGGAAACAATTGAAGTAGCCTTGTTGTTTAATACCAACCCAATCAAAAATGGTGAAATCACAGGATAGTACTAAGTAGTAAGGATCTAGGTGATCCAGACTCAGCCTCTATTAATTTTATTATAGGTCTTCATGGAAACAAGGCTACAAAAATTTTAAAACAAAACAATGTGTGAGAACTCTGTGTCTAGAAGGAAATTTCTTGTATTAACAATGTTTTTAAAACTTGTCTAAGCTATAAATGTGAAATTTAGATATCATTAGTTAAATTCATGCAAAATAGTCACACTGAGTGCTTCTGCATGCTAGGCATTATCCTAGGTTTCAGTACTGTACTAAAATAAATAAAGCAAGATTCTTGATTGTAAGACTCTTAATGGTTCAGGAAGAGTTTAGCTTGGGGGAGAAAGCTAAGGGAACAAATACTTTCATTACACACTTTGCTGAAGTGTTTTGATATGAATAGGTGGGGTAGGAGCCTCACTAGTAACTCCTTACCAGATGTGTGCCTTGTAGGTAGTAGCCCTGGTGTGCACTAGAGGAACCATTTTGCTAAGCTGTTACTTTGTTATTTTGGGGGGGGGGACAACACCCTTTTTTAATTCTCTACAGGTTCCTTGCTCTCTCTATCTAACTATAATTCCTTCTCCCCTCACCTCCTATCTGTCCTTTACTATAATAGATAGACACATTTGTTTAAAAAGTTCTTATGAGACTTCCATCAGCTCCCCAATTTGAACAGAACATTTTAAGCCTGGTGTAAGCTTAAAAAAAAAAGACAGGGAGATGATGTGGATAAATGGAAAACTGTTTTTTTCAGTGCAGTGGTTGCATTGATAATGGCCACTTATTCTCTAGCCAGGTGATGATAGTGTTTAAACCTTTGGATACTTGTTGTTATGCATATTCATGTGTAAACTGTTGTTTCTCCTTATATATGAACTCCATGTCCTAGATGTAGTACAATGTCTGCTCTGTACTCCAGATCATTTTCAGGATAGTTTTCTTTACTGTTGTGTGAAAATAGCACCAGTGTCTATGAATTTTACTTAAATTTAATATCATTATTGACTTAAATTTGGACCTTTTTTTATTACCTGGCCTTGGCAAATCTGAAGTTCTTTCTCATTTTCAAAGTTGTATAGGATTTCCAACTTAATGTATTATTTAGTTTTTCATTGTAAGAACAGTGCCTGGGAAGAGTTGCAAATAATAAGATTGCTTATCCCTTTAATATTTAATTTTACTAATTCCTGGCAGTTGTGGTCTCAAGTCTAAGGGACATAAATACCAGTTCAATCTATTTTAAACATCTTTAAGTCAGTAGTTATTAATATTTATTTTTGAACAGAGTTCAGTATTTTAAATTTTTTTAAAAGATGATATTTGAAATATTTAAGATAATCATTTGTAAGCACCTTTAAAAGACCTGGTCATTAGATATTAAATAGCTTGATTTGGTTTTGCGTTCAGACTAAAATAATTTTTTCCTCTTAGGGACATAGCTTCTAAAATGGGACGAGGCTATAGATATAATCATCCTTGACTTAAATGAGGTTTTTTTGTTATTTTGCTTGACACACTCATCTACAGCTTAGTTGGAAATAATTACAATGACATTTAGACCATTTACTGTGTACCTGGTACTGTGTTAAGTATTAAATATATTATCTCTTTTAATTCTGTCTTATGAGGTAATTAATAGTAATAACCTATTTTGCAGTTTAGAAAGTGAGGCTTAGAAACATTAAGTGGCTTCGTCAGGGTCACATACCTGATCGAGTGAAACATGAAGGTGTTAGTTGTACTAAAGAGCAGTTACATGGCTGACTCAGAGGGCCTGCCAGTGTATCACCGTTCACCTGGGACTTCATGGCCACACCTAGAGTCACATTGTTTTCTGTTTCCAACAGTGACCTAATGATGGGGTATAATATTCACAAGTAACAGTAATGATGCTCAGAGAAAAAGGTAGAGGGTTTAGCTAACATGGTAATGGTAGAATTGATGTATAAAAATATTTTGCGAGATGGCAAAAGTATGCCCAAACTCAATACATGTACTTGAAGGAGCAAAGTTTTTGGCTGCAGCTCTTGATGGGGCAGGGGTACCTGAGCTTCCCAAGTACATGATGGAGGATAGGTTTTCACATAAAACAGGCCATATAATGTATCACAAGACAAACGAGTGGGCAGATTGCACGAGGGAGATTTTTGGCTGGCTTTTTAAATGAATTCATTCCTTCATTCAACAGTGAGTGCCTACTGTGTGCCAGAAACTATTCTGAGGCTGGGGATACAGCCATACACAAAATGGGCATAAATCCCTGCCTTGATGAAGCTTGGGTTGTAGGATCCAGGGGGCTACTTTTTCTGTTAAAATGTATGGCTCTTTTATACCTACTTAAAAGTCACAGGATGCTTTATGAATTCAATGGTGAATCATTCTCTAAAGTGAATGATCGGTCACGATCTTACATATCTTGTCTGTGGGTTTAGGTAACTGTTCTAGGGTTTGTCATCATGGGCACTGCAGCTGTCTTCAGCTCTCGGAGGACATAAATACTGTGGCTTCCTAGTCTGCAGCTACCAAGTGACATGGATTAGTTGAAAATGGTTCAGCTGAAGCTAAGAATGTAATTTGAAATTTGGGGGATTTGGTTTTGTTTTGGTAAGGGGAATAGTGATAAGTTAAAGGGTTCATCTCAGCAATACTTAAAAGGTCTTCTGCTTATGAATGGAGTTTGTGTAAACTTTAGCGTGAGAAATTTGCTACAAGATACTAATTTCTGCTGATCCGTTAAAAAGTTATCTAGCCTTGGCTGTCTTTGATTCTGAAGATCTAAAAGTGGAATATAAATTAATATTACTCTGAGATTATTTTAACTATAGCTTCATCTGAATAAATGTAAGTTAAAATGAACTGCAGAATGCTCTGAAGACCACTCCCAAGCCTGGGTTTAGAGGATTAGACAATTTAATAGACTTCATCATGAATTAATATTCTTTGTGAAGAGACACTGCTTAGACCAATTATCTGACATATCCCTTTCTCAGTTTTTAAAGATAATTCTGGAAATAAATGAGTTTCTTATCAATATCCAGGCAAACTCTTCCACATAGACTTCGGATATATTTTGGGTCGGGATCCAAAGCCTCTTCCTCCTCCAATGAAGCTGAATAAAGAAATGGTAGAAGGAATGGGGGGCACCCAGAGTGAGCAGTACCAAGAGTTCCGTAAACAGTGTTACACGGCTTTTCTCCACCTTCGAAGGTAAGTTGATCGTAGAGAATTTTGATAAATTCATTTCATAGAGCAAGAAAAGGAGTTGTTCAAATGTATACATTCTTTAACATCACTCTTTCCCAGAATGACACAGGCAAAAGTATTTCTTTTTTTTTTTTTTTTTTTAAAGATTTTTTTTTTTAATTTATTCATTTGAGACACAGAGATAGAGAGAGAGAGAGAGAGGGAGAAAGCATGAGCAGGGAGAGAGGCAGAGGGAGAGGGAGAAGCAGGCTCCCCGCTGAGCAGGAAGCCCGATGCGGGCCTCGATCCCAGGACGCTGGGATCATGACCTGAGCCGAAGGCAGACGCTTAACCATCTGAGCCACCCAGGCGCCCCCTGGGCAAAAGTATTTCTTAATGCACATTTAATATCTATTTTGATAGTCTGATAGCAAAAGAAAAAAGAATTTCTTGCTTTCCCACTAATTATTTGATTGCTAAATGCCACCAAATAGGAAGCTGACATTCCATAAGATTAGGCAAACATGGAGGCTTCAAAATCAGTGGGTTATAATCATTTTAGTAAAATATACTATGTGCGCTTTTACAGTGCTGGGATGGAGAAAAGATTAAGAAGCTTCATAACCATTCACATCTCCCTGAAGCCAGTCTTGAAGGATTATAATCACAATGTTGAGTTCTTTTCCTTCTCCCAAACTCACTTCCTGTTTCTTTATCAAAGAATGAAGTATTTAGCTTATTTAAAGTGATACTAATCCATTCATTTTTATTCTGTAGCAACTTTATCAGCCTTAGTTTCGGTTCTTCAGGAGCATTTAGAAGTTTGTTAAATGATGGAAGAATAAATGTTACATATGATTTTGTCTCTTTAGCACCTCATCAGTCATCCTGCTAAAGGAAAAAAATTGATTTTTCTCTATCCCTTCTTCTTTCTCCAATGCCACTCTATCTCTGCTTTCTTCATCCTAGTTTACTTAGGACTTAACATCAGGAAAAAAAAAAAAAAGTCATGCTTGTTAAATTTAGGACATGGCTCCGGTGATTAGTCAAAAATGACAGGATCATTTGACCCAACTTAACTATGCAGAAACTCCCAGCCCAGGAGACATACCTTCTTACATCTCTTCCCAGTGAAAATATATGACCAGTAGACAGTAAGTTGCCTATGCACGTGGGCTGTCTTATTTGTCTTTGTAACCTCAGTTACTTATGCAGTGGTTAGAACATAGACACTCTGTGTGTTTATTAAGTGAGAATCTTCAGTATTTATATGAGAACCCCCAGAACTTCTGTTACATATCTGGGGTTAGGTCATGTTCCTGGATGATGTTGATGCTCCTGGTCCTAGGAGAATGGCTCTACTCTATTAATCAGATTTCATCTCCACAGTGACTCATTAGGCCACCATTGTTAACTCAGTCTGTACCATGTGTCACAAACTCTGACGTGCATGTTATAAACAGCCACACTATTTATCCTTTAGGTGGCAGAGTGACTCAGTTTTACTTACCAGAAATGCTGAAATAATAATGAGATCAATGCTCTTTGATTTGTCTGTTGATGCAGAAGCACTTTCAGAGAGATGAGATGAGAGTTCCACTTTAATATCTGGGATTTTTAATTTAAAATAGTCAAAGCCTACCGAAAACTAGATGGAACCATGGCCTTCTCAGTGACGAGGCAGACAGAATGATATGAAATGATAACTAGAGAAATGTCAAAGGTGCTCTATCTTACTGAAAGCAGAAGGAAAACAGTGTGCTTTATAAACTGTCATTGATAATGGATTAGTAGCAATTCAGTAGAATGAGAAAACAGGCAGGTTATTAATGTGGAGCCAAAGTTAACTTTCATCACTACTAAGAAAAATCAGATTAATCTAAATAATTTTATGTTAAGTCTTCATGAAAACTGCTTTATTTTTTAAAATTTCACTGTACTTTGGGTAAGATCAGCTAGACCCTAATATTTTAATCAACATTTATTTTTCTTATTTTTAATTTTTTTAAAGATTTTATTTATTTATTGAATTTAGGGGGAAAAAGTGCAGTGGGGAGGGGCAGAAGGAGAGGGAGAAAGAGTCTCAAGCAGACTCCATGCTGAGCACAGAGCCTGACCTGGGGCTTGATCTCACGACCCTGATGAGATAACTACCTGAGCATAAACCAGGAGTTGGACGCTTAACCGACGGAGCCACCCAGGTGCCCCCAACATTTGTTTTTTAATGTATTTTAGAACATTGTTCTGCTAGTAAAAAATTGCCTTTATGCTATAAGAATTAACCTGATACTTAAAAGTGTGTTTAGAGCTAAGGTTATTTGGAACTTTTTAAAATTACGGTTTATAGGTATGACAAACTACATCCTTTTCATGGTTTTTTATTGATGGCTGATCATTTTCTGCAGCAAGAAACCATTCACTAACATTGGGCCATGTAAACAGAGCAGTTCCTTTCGAACTAACTTATGAATGGTTACAATTGTATAGATATCAGAACACATTTTGTGGTGTTCTGATTTTCATGTAACAAAATATATTATCATCTCTTTTATTAATCAATACCTAATACACCAGTAATTGGTAAATTTGGTTTTTGAATACTGTCTCATGGCAAGAGTAATGCTAAAATATTTTAAGTGTCCAAGGAAAGCATAACTCCTTCTCTTAACCCACGTATATGCCAAACATTAATGGACACTTAGGATACAAAGACAGCCTAAATTTTCCAGTAAAAATACTGAAATTAAGAATGCATTTGACTATATCAAATAAAGTTCTTACATTGTCTGAGAATGTTTGCATAATTACCAAACAGCCGTGACTTTATTGATCGTACTTCCTTTCATCATTAGCTTCATTGTTCTCCCTCCTTGAAGTAGTACACTTATTAAATAAATTTTTTTTTTTTTGTAGGATTTTTCTTCAATGTTTGTTGCATGCCAAGTGGATATATTGTAAGGGTAATAGACCTCTGGGAACACTATAGGAAACCTCACTTGATATAGTTAAATGCATTTCTATTTTTAGTATTGAAGGTTTTCAATGAACAATTTAGACCATCTTTGGATGACCTTATATTTTCTTTTGATAATGGTTTGAAAGATGTCTAGTAACCTTTAAATCTTTTTTTCTGGGTAGAATATTGAATGACTATGCTATTTAATATATAATTTCCTTTGGGGGGGTCATGTGCCCTATCTTAATTGGAAAATGCAGGTTCATAGCAACAGATGTAAAGGATTAATACAGTTAAGGCAGTGACAGATTTTCTACAAAGTAATTGGATGTTTAAGCTTCTTATAGAATATTCCATTTTATATTTATTTACATTTTGTTTTCCTTTGCTACAATAATAGCAGCATGGGTGGCTAAATTAAAACCAACAGATACTCCAGAAAACATTAATGTTTGCCTTTTAAAAAAGAAACACACATATGCTTCCATGAAGGCAAACATTTTAACATAGATCCTGGCTGTCCATTAGAATTACCTGGGGGAACTTTAGGGGGAAAAATAGTTTTCTTTTTTTTTTTTTTTTTAAGATTTTATTTATTTGACACAGAGAGACATAGCAAGAGAGAACACAAGCAGGGGGAGTGGGGGAGGGAGAAGCAGGCTTCCCGCGGAGCAGGGAGCCCGATGTGGGGCTAGATCCCAGGACCCTGGGATCATGACCTGAGCTGAAGGCAGACGCTTAACGACTGAGCCACCCAGGTGCCCCAGGGGGAAAAATAGTTTTGAGGCCCGTCAGATTTACTTGGTCTGGGATTGGGCTCAGGCATTAATAGTTTTAAGAAGTTCCCAGGTAAATCTAATGGACTTCCAGTTTTGAGAACCTCTGAAATATCCCTTTCAAAATGGAGCTTTGTTTTCCCCTCCCTGTGTTACTCTGTGAATCTACCCTGTGATATATTCCTGAGATTCCCTTATGGCAAGATTGGGAAAAACTGTATAGTCAACAGAGCAGAGTGCGAATAATTGAGGGTTCATTGAAAGAGCGTATTTTTTTCATGACATAATACTAGCAGCTGGCTGTACTCTGCTGCTACCATGGTCCTTGCAGCCCTCTCAAGTGGATCTTCTTGATTTCCATATCCTATATATCTCAAAGCTTGGTGCCCTCCTTGCTTCCTATTGCAACTTCCAAACCTTAGTTTGCCTTAGTTCTTTACTCTCTTTCACAGCCCATCTGCTTTAAAAAGGTCTGTTCTCACTGTCTCCACTAACTTGCCTCCTTTTCTTCCTTCAGCCTTCTCCAGTAAGACTTCCAGCCCTACTCTACTATTAAAACTAATTTTATCAAGATAAACAGTTACCTATACCAAATCTAGTGCCTACTTTTCATCCTAGCATCTTTGACACAGTTGAGCACTTCTTTGTCCCTGAAAACCTTTCTTAGATTTGGTGTAACCCACTCCTCTGTTTTCTTTTTGCCTTGCTGGCTACTTCTGCTGCTTTGCTGATTTCTTCCGTCTTCTGTCTGATCTTTACATACTCAACTGTCTAGAAGTTCCACTGTCAGTATTAACCTTTTAGTTCTGTATCATTTTTCCCCCTAAACTCTCTTTCAGCATTTTCATCCAGACTTGTGACTTTCATTAGGATCCAAATACTGATGTTTTGAACTGATAGCATCAGCCCTGATATCCCCTCTGAGTTCTCTGTCTACTTGACATCTTGACTAAGAATCTGATAGGCACTTCAAACTCAGTATGTCTAAAACAGATTATTACTGATTCCCTGTCCCCAATCCTGCTCTTTGTTCATTCTCTTTCTTATTTTGTGAACAACGGTAGTTTCCCATTGCTTAGGCTGAATCCTTGGTGACATTCAGTTCCTCTGCCCTCTCTCCCTTGCTCCGTTGAAACCATCAGCAACTGTCTTCCACTTCATCTCCAACGTACAGCCTGAGAATCTCTCTATTTCTTTTCTCCCTAGACAGCGAGCTTTTAACAATGCGTATCTCCTACTTGCAGGGGAGATGCCATGATCATGAAGGTGGTTTTCTTAGGGTGAGCCTTATTCATTGCACTCTGGATGTGCTCACCCCTGCAATTCCCCCAAATGTGGGAAACTCAGCTGCATAATTTGTGGTAGTGGGGGACTGTGTTCACACTGCCCCTGAAAAAGATAAAATAAAAATGCGTATCTGAGTGCATTACTCCACACTTTACACTCAGTTGCTCCCTCCCAGCGCATTTAGAATAAAATCGTCACTGCTTAAGATGGTTTCTCCTAACCCATCAATCTCTAACCCATTTCCCTGATTTTTCTTTTATTTTAAATTTTTTTATCAGTCAGCCAGGTATGAAATTATGTTATCATTTTATTTTGTGAGTCCCCCATTCTCTTCCAGAATGTAAACTTCATGAATGTAGGGACCTTATTGGTTTAGTTCGCCACTGTATTCCTTGTGCCTAGAACAATGTATAGAGTGAATACTCAGTAAATATTTGTTGGGTGAAGAAATACAATTATTATATGAGTAGAAATGGAATAACATCTGTGGTAATTTTTTTTTTTTTAGATCAATTCCCTCAAGGAAATTAGTAACTTAAAGCTAGGTTAAAGCTGTTTAGCTATTACTATATGAGTATAAGTGAGTTAGGGTATAATTTGATTAGAAGATGACTTCAAGGTATTAGTTTTCATTATAGTCCCTCTTTTTTTTTTTCCTTCTATAGTCCCTCTAGATTTTCATGTGCAATATAAAATTCAGAAATGATAAAAAGGTAATTTGAAGTTTATATGAATAGTTATTTTTGTCTGCAAGTTCCATTATCATTATAGTTCAACAATAGCCAGTTTTTAGGTAACAAGTTGTGCCTTTTTATATAATGGATGAGTAGATGGCTAGTATCACCTAATGCCTGACCTCCATCCCTAGAGAAGACATGCAAGGTACTTGTTGATAATTTTACTGAGATCAGCTAAAAGCCTTTATTGCCTAAAAACAAAGCTTCGTTTACTCACATCCATCCCCAAAGTCAAACCTGAATCTCCTTTGTTACTAAGGACCATCCAGAAAAATTATAACTGTCTAAGGGGAGAGTATTCTGGAGCAGGAGGCGGATTGTGCCCAGGATGCACTTACGCCTTTCCCCACAAGGCTCCACTTCTGGAAATGAACATTTGGAATAGTACCGTTCTTTCTAGAGGGAGAGGAAGTGGAAGAATTTGAGGATTGGTGAGGATAAACCTTTAGTTCCTATAGGGCCAGCATAGTCCAAAGATATTATTTATATATCTAGCCTGTCCTTAATATAATAGAGTACTAGCTATTTTCTCCTTCATTTAGGATTGCGTATATCCATACAAGCCTCTGTGGTTCCTAAAATGGTGATTAATAACCCTGGGGGATATTCTTGAATGTTTAGAGGGATGACAGTGTATCTCTTTCATTCCTTTAGCCATGACACACTGAGGTAGTCTTAGGGTAGCAGATTCTTGACATCATCTAGCAAAGACAGATCTTCAGTGTTCACTAAATGCTAATTAGGTATAAAGTGGATTCTCCTTAGATTTCTCCTAAAAGAATATTCTTACTATAAGAACGAAAAGAATGCCATTAGATGGCTACTCCAAAAGTTTATCCCATAGTGTGGGACCTAGAAAGGGCATTATATCAAGACCCCAGAATAAGATACTTTTCATTGAGACAGCTGATAATGGCACATTCTATATTCTGTAGGAGTAATAGTAAAGATCCAAGTACAGCTACTACTTCTAGGAGTATTCTTTACAGGAGAAAGAACTACAGAAGTCTAACACATTGCTTTTTCTTTTTTCACTTTCCTTTAGGTATTCTAACCTGATTTTGAACTTGTTTTCCTTGATGGTGGATGCAAACATTCCAGATATTGCTCTTGAACCAGATAAAACTGTGAAAAAGGTAATTTTTATACATTGTCAGGTATATTAGTCTACTTTTCATATATAAAGGATATTAAGGTTTTAATAACCCATTTCCCCTTGATGTCCCTGACTCTAGACTCTTAAGTAACATAAATTAAGAAAGAGACCCTTTGGGGCGCCTGGGTGGCTCAGTCGGTTGAGCGACTGCCTTCGGCTCAGGTCATGATCCCAGGGTCCTGGGATCGAGTCCCACATCGGGCTCCCTGCTCTGCGGGGAGCCTGCTTCTCCCTCTCCCACTCCCCCTGCTTGTGTTCCCTCTCTCGCTGTATCTCTCTCTGTCAAATAAATAAGTAAAATCTTTAAAAAAAAAAGAAAGAGACCCTTTGTTTAATTTTTTTACCTTCCAGAATCCATTAGCCTCTCCGGTTCCTGCAGCCAGTTCTGTTCATACCCACAGTCACATGACTAGGTCATTGTATCTACAAAGAAAATCTCCATTGTATCTATGACCCTTGCTCTTTTTTCTAGAAAGTTTAGCACTTCTTTAATAATCCTGATCGGTTATCTGATTCCTGGCACTCCTGGGCTATGCATGCTAAAGATCAGAGACAAACTATTAATGATCCTAACTGGGAGAAAAGAGCCATTCTTTATTCTTCCCATCCATATCCTTGGTTACAGGGGTTTCTTACAGCAGAGTAGAGACCTGCCTTTTAACTAGGCCTACAAGGAAAAGAAAAAAGGATAGTCTTTGTGTAGGTGAACAGTGATTCAGAGTTGTCGTACCATGAATTCTAGCAAGGAATGGGAGAAAGGACAGCAGATTTGAAGATA